>NC_134687.1:540821959-541146959 GCF_050947455.1 Rhinoderma darwinii | reverse complement strand
TCTTTATAGTCAGACATTTTCAGACGTTCATACATGTATTAATGAATCAGACAGAGTGCTAGTCATTTTTTTGAGAGGTTGGAGATATCGGCTCATTTGAAGCATACAAATCTGACAACTTTATGTTGTTTATTAACAGCAAAATTATGTTTAAAAGCCCACATAGAGTTTATCTCAAAAGGTAAGAATGCAGCAACATCAACACTATGTAAACAAAATCAGAAGATTAAGACGATACACAAAAAACATCTTCCACCTCTTTATCAGGTCTCACAACCCTGAATTGAATCTGAGTCACACTGTGTTATCCAAATCTTTTCAAGAAATCTGCAGCGATATCAAATAACTCCCACAAATGCAATTATTTGTTGGAATAACAGCAAAACTTTGAAAATCATTCAATGTGACTGCTACATATTGCTATATAAATATAGGTAAATTGACTGCCACATTATCTGTGTTCACCCTGTGACTGGGGACACAATCAAATAATAAGGAACAACCTGAATAGTAGAATAAAAAATGCAGCCGAATTTCCAATGGTCCCATAATATGACCTGTTGGAGTGAAGGCGGATGATGAGGGGCAAGGATCTAAACTGCTGTACTAATGGAACTGTTGAAGATCAATGTTACAATTTACTTGGAGACCAAATCTAGGGCCAAAACTATGCCAAACCGCAGTTAACTCACTGTTAGTGGTGGAAGGTAAAGCTCAGGCGATAACATGGTGTGCTGTTCTGTAGTGTAAGAATTTATCCCTTATGCTATTATTATATGGGGACAATATTCTTAATGCCACTGTATTTTGTGGGGCAGAATGTCGTAGCAATGGCTTTTTTTTTATTCTAGAATTTCTATACAAACCATTGATTTCCCTCCCCCAATGTTTCATGTTCGATACCCTCTATATACCCATGATCCATCCATCTGCTGTCAGTTTCCCATCTAATGTACAACCTTTCTGGAATAACTTTACTTCTTGCATTATATACCTGTTTTCCTGTTGTGCTTGATATGTTATCCAAGACCTCTTACCCTCATGACCGTCTTCTGACCCTCATGACCAAATCTCGTTTAGCTCCGTAATCTCGCGAGATTTGGTTTCACTTGCCGGAATCTCACAGAAAAGATTCAGAAGTGTCAGGATTCTGAGTACACATGACGTCCAGGCTGGATAGTCATGTGTATTCATTATCAGGACACTAGTAATGTTAGGGCTTGTGTATGAGGCTGCACATAGTGATATAACTATATCGCTAGTGCAGTGTAAATGAATGGAGAGGAGTGCATGATGCCGATTGGTCAGCGTCATGCACTCCTCTGTACAATGCCCACTTGGTCGAAAGTAAAAGTACGCCCACTTGGGCATTAAGAAAGCTCATTAGCATAAACCAAAATCGCTCCTAACGTTGTGAAAAAAGATCGTTTTTTTTAAATAAAAAGCATTACTGTCACCTACATTATAGCGCCGATCTCCTTATATAGGAGATAGGACACTTATAATGTGGTGACAGAGCCTCTTTAACAGAAGGAAAGAGACATTGGAAGGAAAGGGCACCTAATACTACTCTTAAAAGTATTCAGGACAAAAAGTGAAAGAGATAACTATAATATGCTTCCCTTGAGGGGGTGTAACTATAGGGGATGCAGAGGTTGGGGTCCCACTGCGCCCTGATTCCTGAAGGGACCCAATTGCCTCCCTACCCCATATGAGCACTGACATGTCATAGTTGGGGGCCCTTTACAGGTTTTGCACTTGGGCCACGGAGCTGTCTATACTGCCATCCACAGCTTCATTTATTACCTGACTTGTATCTTCTATTACGTATCTTGACTCACCTACTTTTAAAAGCCAATATTCTTAAACCTGTGAAACAGCCTAGTTGACTCTGAATCTGCTCTACTTTGGTTAAATTATATTTATATACATTTTTTAAATACCCTATCTAATTTTTAACATATTTAACCCCTTTCCACTCAGCTCAGATCGGTGCAATATGATATTTATGACCCACTGTTGTGGCCAAGAAGTATAAACCAGATGGGCAACAGGAAAGCTAATTCGGATCATATGTCATCATTTCTGACTCTGAGATATAACCAGTTGTGGACTCAAGATGCAAATACACTCTGTTCTTTGAGGGCCAATTGTCAGTATGGGTGCAAAGGAAAATATGAGTAGGTGTAAATAGCGCCCAATCAGATTCCACCTTCTTTTTCAAAAACCCAATGGAAAATAAAAGCAGCGACCCCATAGGTTGCCATGGTAAACTACTCCACTTTTCCTTTGCACCAGTTTCGATAAATCTCCCCACAGACTGTATAGCTCTCCAAGACATAAAATTGATACAATTCTGCCAATGTCCTATGGGCATGCTTACACTTGGTTTTTTGGCAAATTCCTTCAGGATATTTTTACTCTTTTTTCGACACGTTTTTGAGGTGTTTTTTTGAACGTATTATGTTTAGCCATTTTTGTGTTAACCCTTTCCCGTCGCGCCACCAGCAATTTACGTCGGGAAAGAGTTTTTAAAAATGGCGCCCGCTCAGAAGCCAAGCGGTGCTATAGCCATCGGGTCTCTGCTGTGTTACACAGCAGGGAAACAGCGGCAATGCTTGCAATCAGAAACAGCTCTGATCGCAGGCATTTAACCCCTCAGATGCCGGTCTCAGATGTGGCCATCGGTATCTGAGGGTTTTTTACTGCCCTTTCAATTCAGGGCCGATCACCGGCTCCCGCACGGCGAGATTGCGGTAGCCAGTGCGTTCCTATACCAGCTGGGAACCTTCTGAACACTCCCAGGCCTGCTATAGGAAGATTTCTATTGAGACCTGCCTAAGAGATCTAATGGTCGCAGGTTCAAGCCCCCTAGGGGGGCTAAAAAATAGTAATACATTTTTTTTCAAAATCAAATCACCCCCTTTCCCTAGATCACATATAAAAATAAATAAATAAACATAAACATATTAGGTATCGCCGCGACCATAAAAACTAAAATTAGTTTGGTCCTGAAAGGGTTATGCAAATTAAAAAAAAAAACACATAAAAACCGCTCCAAACGAACAGCACCGTTTTTCTTTTGCCTCTCATTCATTTTAATGGCAGTTTAGAGGCGGAAACCGCTCCAAAATGGGGCATGACGCTTTTTCTTTTCTGCAAACAGTTAAAAATGCTCCTACCTCCTGTTGGAATCATTAGAGGGAGATTTGGGGCGTATTTTAGCGCTGATACCAATGCGAATTCTGCATCAAAATCAGGTTAAAAAAAACTGACGTGTGAACTAAGGCTCACTAAGACTTATTCTATCCTAAGCTGAGGTACAAATAGTAATACCTAATTACAATACACAGAACCACATATAATAACCTAGGAATAAGAGTAATCTGTCATTATCGTTAACCCCTTAAGGACACGGCCAATTTTAGCCTTGAGGACAGAGCAATTTTTTTTACATTTCCCTCTTTGCATCCTGACGCTCATAACGCATTTTTTTTTTTGTACGACGTAGTTGTATGAGACTTTGTTTTTTGCGGGACGAGTTGTACTTTATGTACGTACCATTTTTTGGTACAAATACATTATCGTTTAATTTCTATAAATTTTTAATTAGATTAAAATGCAGAAAAAAAGCAGTTGTGCAGCAGTTTTAATATTATTTTTTTACACCATACACCGTTCATCATAAACAATGTTATACATTTGTTGTACAGGTTGTTACGGTCGTGGCGATACCAAATATGTCTATATTATTTCATGTTTTGGGACTTATATTTTAAAAAGTTGTTTTATTATAAAAAATGTGTTTCTGTGTATTTTATTTACTTTTTATTTATTTATTTACCATTATTTTTTTTTTACATTCATTTAACTTTTTTTTTTAATCCCATAAAGGGATTTATCATTTTGATTTTTATTTTGTAACTGTAATGTACTGGCATAGATCTATATGCCAGTACATTAGCCTGTTACTGATCGTACACAGGCAGTTGTTAGGGCATACCTCAGTATGCCCTAACAACAGGAAATATGTTCAGACAGCCCTGGGGTCCTTCAGTGGACCCTGGGCTGTCTGGCCATACGAGTTATGGGCTTTGATCGCGTCACAGTTATTTTCTGTGACGTGATCAATGTGCAGTCCCCTCTCCTTGAACGCCGCGATCAGCTGTCATCGCGGCGTTCAAAGGGTTAACAGCGGAGAGAAGATGTTTCTCTTCTCTCCGCTGTCAGAGCGGGGACGTGGCTGTGTATTACAGCCGTTGCCCCGCTCTCGATCGCGCACAGGGACGGCTGTCACACAGGACGAGTATGCTCGTCCGAATGCGCAAAGTGCTCGCCGCTCAGGACGAGCATACTCGTCCTGTGTCGGCAACCAGTTAATAACCCCCTCCATTAACTAAACTAGTGGTAGTCTGACAGCAGATGTCATCTTATAGAGATAAGGCAGGTCCCAGGCTGAAAGCCATAGGGGTAGGCCAGCATGACTTGGGGTGTGGGAAGGGGAGGAACTGTTTAAGGTGAGTAAGGGGGGAAAGGTTATATTACCTGGTGGGATAGTGACTTCGCACAATTAGCAATTAGCAGTAGAGACAATTAAGAGAAGTATGTCCTGCCTACCCTCCCTACTGTTTTGTACTTTTTTTGTGTGTACTTTTTCTTTTTTTCGCAGGAAAAGTGTGATGGCTGGTGTAGTTGTTGGTGTGGTGTGGCGGCAGCATTTTGGTGGGTTGGGGGTCCTTGAAATTGATGCTAAATTGGTGTGGGGGGGATCCATTGTGGGTATGGTCCCTCCCAAACTATACAATCATTCTGTAGTCTGGCTTTATTTTGGCCTCCTGCTGGGTGGTGTCCCGGAGAGTGGTTACAGTTATGAATGCCATCTGCGGTTGATCACAGTGCCCTTGTTCCTGCGGGGAAACGGCTGGAGGTAAATGTTATAGGTGGGCAGATTGGCGCTAGATTTGGAGCTCCAAGGACTCTTTCCTACATCATTGTTAGATAATTGTTATATATATTTTGTGACAAACTACATTTATTTATTGTTCTGCTTGTTTATAAAAATGTCTGTTTTGGTCAATTTTTTCCAACCCAATGTCTGTGTTATTGTGGGGTTAATTTAACCCTTTCACGACCAATGATGAAAATGAACGTCCTGGTCGGCTGCTAGTTCCTGCCCCAGGACGTTCATTTTCGTCAGTATTTAAAACTGTCACTCTGTGTAAACACAGAGTGACATGCGCGCGCTGACAGCTGTCCTAAAAATCGGTGTCAGAATTCCTGTTTTTTGCTTAGGATTGCAAAAAAATTGAATAAAAAGTGATCAAAGAAAATCGCAAGTACCCCAAAATGGTACCAATGAAAACTACAGATTGTCCCGCAACAAATAAGCCCTCACAGGGATCCGGTGGTGAAAAAATAAAGAAGTTCTGGCTTTCAGAATATGGCGATGCAAAATGTGCAGAGTGTCCAAAAGTGGATAAGATTGGGCGCCATTTATCAGTGCGACACTGGCCACACATCTATGAAATATTATTTATTTACCCCATTATTATACCCTCTTATTATGCCCTTATGTACTCTGCACAGATTACACATACCCCAAAATTTTAAACTGAAATACCAGCAAAACCCCAAACAAAACTACTGCCAAGCAAAATCTGCGCTCCAAAAGCAAAATGGCGTTCCCTCCCTTCTGAGCCCTGCAGCGTGCCCAAGCAGCAGTTTGCGCCCACACATATGGCGTCGCCTTACCCGAGAGAACCCGCTTAACGTTTTATGAGGTATTTGTCTTCTGTGGCACAAACTGGGCACAACATATTATGCACTAAAATGGCGTATCAGTGGAAAATTGCAATTTTCACTTTGAACCATACGCTGTGCATTAACCCCTTTGCGCACTATGACTTAATTGCCCGTCATGGTGCGGCGGTTGATGTATGGAGCCGGCTCACGTGCTGAGCCCGCTCCATACACTGCGGGTGTCGGCTGTGTATTACAGCAGGCCCCCTCCGTACTAACGGACAGGTACAGTGATCGCTCTGTTACAGAAGCCTGTAAGAATAACAATATACTGCAATACATTAGTATTGCAGTGTATTGTACCAGTGATCCAATGATCGCTGGATCAAGTCCCCTAAGGGGATTGATTAATAAAATGTGTAGAAGAATTATAGTTATTAGTAGTGAGAATTTTTTTTTTAAAGTTAAAAAAAAAAACACCTTTTCGCATTTTTCTTCTATAGTAATGTAAAAAAATGAACAAAATTGGTATCGCTACGTCCGTAAAAGTCTGAACTATTACAATATACCATTATTTAATTTGCACAGTGAACACCTTAAAAAAATTTAACAGCCAAAATCGCTGTTTTTTTTTTGTCACCTTCGCTCTAAAAAAAAATGTAATACAACTTTTGAATCACTTTTTATGTACCAAAAAATGGTACCAATAAAAACTGCAGCTCCTCCCGCAAGAAATAAGCCCTTACACCGCTCTATTGATGGAAAAATAAAAAAATTATGGCTCGTGGACAGCGGGGAGTGAAAATCTAAAATATGAAAGCAAAAAATGGATCAGTCCTGAAAGGGTTAATTCATTTCTAATGAAAAAACGTATGACCACATGTGGGGTATTTCCGTACTCGGGAGAAATTGCTTTATAAAAAATAGTTGTTTTTTTCCTCCTTTATCCCTTGTGAAAATGAGAAAATGCAACATTTTAGTGGAAAAATTTTGATATTAATTTTCGCGCCCTAATTCTAATAAACTCTGCAAAAGACCCGTGGGGTGTAAATGCTCACTATACCCCTAGAAAAATTCCTTGAAGATTTTTCCAAAATAGGGTCACTTTTGGTGGGTTTCCACTGTTTTGGTCCCTCCAGTGCATTGCAAATGCGACATGGCACCCAAAACCATTCCAGCAAAATCATAAATCCAAATGGCACTCCTTCCCTTCTGTGCACTGCTGTGAATAAACAGCAGTTTATTACCACATATGGGGTATTGTCGTAATCGGGAGACATTGCTTTACAAATGTTGGGGTGCATTTTCTTCGTTATTCCTTGTAAATAATAAAAATTTCTATGTTGTTTCAGAAAAAAAGTTAATTTTAATTTTTACAGACTAATTCCAATATATTTAGCGAAAAACCTGTGTGGTCAAAATGCTAACTATACCCCTAGATAAATACCTTAAGAGGTCTAGTTTTCGAAATGGGGTAGTTTACGGGGAGTTTCTATCATTCTGGCAGCTCAAAGCTTCTCCAAATGTACAGTGGGGCCTAAAACATTTTCAAGCAAAATATGAGTCCTGAAAGCCTCCGGGTGCTCCCTTCCTTTGGGGCCCTGCCGTGTGTCCAAGCAACGCATTAGGGCCACAATGTGGGTATTTTTGAAAACAGGAGAAAGAGGGTGATAGATTTTGGGGTGTGTTTCTTCATTTTCATGTTCACTTTACAAAGAAATCGGTCTTCAAACTAATTCTTTTATGAAAAAAGTGAAATTTTTTTTTTTTCACCTGATATGCATTAAATTTAGCAAAAAACTGTGAGGTCAAAATACTTACTATACCCCTAAATAAATACCTTATGGGGTCTAGTTTTGTAAATGGGGTCATTTATGGGGAGTTTCTATCGTTCTGGCAGCTCAAAGCCTCTCCAAATGTACAGTGGGGCCTAAAACATTTTCAAGCAAAATATGAGTCCTGAAAGCCTCCGGGTGCTCCCTTCATTTTGGGTCCTGCCGTGTGTCCAGGCAGCACATTAGGACCACAATGTAGGTATTTTTGAAAACAGGAGAAACAGCGTGATAGATTTTGTGGTGTGTTTCTTCATTCTCATGGTCGCTTTACAAAGAAATTGGTCTTCAAACTGATACTTTTATGAAAAAAGTGATTTTTATTTTTTTTCACCTGCTATGTATTAAATTTAGCAAAAAACTGTGGGATTCAAAATACTTACTATACCCCTAGGTAAATACCTTAAGGGGTCTAGTTTTCTAAATGGGGTCATTTGTGGGAGTTTCCATCACTCTGAGACCTATGAGCCTCTGAAAACCTGGCTTGGTGCAGGAAAACAAAATGTACTTCAAAATGTATACAATTATTATTCAATTTGTAAGTCCTCTAAATTGCTGAAAATTTATTTAATTTTTTCAAAAGTGCTGCCAAAATAGAGTAATGAGATAGAAATATATATTTAATTAAAAAAATTGTACAGTACGTGTGTACATATGTGACATATTGCAGTTAAAAATAGGGAAAAGTGGTAATTTTTACAAAATTTCTTCCATTTTTCTATTTTTTTATTAATTTACGAAAAATTGTATCAGTCTACTTTTACCACTAAAATAAAGTACAACATGTGACGAAAAAACAATGTCAGAATTACTTGGATATTCAAAACTTTCACAGAGTTATTCTCTGATCAGACATACCAGATTTGACAAATCTGGCTTGGTCATTAAGGTACAAACATGCCCGGTCATTAAGGGGTTCAGGGGTGGGGGATGTTGATTTGAATTGGAGTTTATTGGTAGCGTATCTGGCCACTTAGGTAATGGGTAAAAAGGAAGTAGGTAATAACAGAGCGTTCTCTACAGTCCCATAGTCAAGTGTTCAACAGTTCAGCGTATAGTAAAATATATAATTAAACAATCACTCTAACCCCAAAAATGTATAAAAAAGCTATTAAACATTAGTTTATGGGGAACGAACATAAGTAATATTCAGATATGTAATGTGTATATTATATTAGGAATCATATACTACATTTGTATTATGTGTATGCAGTTTATACTGTATATTACTCTTAATTATCACTGTAACACTACCGGATTATCACTCTCTTGCCACTAATTGGGGACAGAAAAGAATTGTCCGGTAACTGCTATAGTCAATATTCTTAGGGTACAGATATAATAACATTATTTTACATATTCCTTTTGCTTTAAAATCCTGGCTGTATTTTATTTTTGGATTGAGAAGTAGCTCACCTTATAGATATTTCAAGCAAAATAAAACACTTCACAGAAAGTTAGAGTAAATTTTCATTTCCGCTCTTCCACACAGGTAACAATTTTCTGTGTTGCTTTGAAAACTCTGCCCCCACCCTCATCCATCATCCAACTGTAATAATAGCAAAGCCGTGCGCTGAGGTCTCTCTTCCTGCTCCTGCCTGCTCTTAACCTGGGCTCATGCTGGGCGTAGCTCTTGAAATGCGCTTTAAAAAAAATTATTTTAAAGGGAGCAGGGTTGGTTGCCAAAGCAACCCACCCAGAGATGAATCCAGGCTATAGATTAATGTATCTTTTTGATTGTTCGCCAACTGGATTTGTTCTATAGGCAGTCAAAGAGATCTCTCTTGTCATTTAACCTAAAGAAAATGTTAAGAAACTAGAATTAAGTAATTACAATGGCATAAAAAGTATATACAGCCTATCTGCATTCAACTTGCACGGCGGAGCATTAATCCTTTCAGAATAACAGGCGCTGTACATGAGGTGCTGTGATATGTGCATTCAATAAGCTCCTTTGCCTCAGGACAAATCCGGCCAGATCAACTAAGTGGCATTTTAGACTGACAATTCTAGACAGTCTTTTCATTTACTTATATAAATGGAGGCATTTTAGTTAAACAGTTATTCCAGTCTCTATTAATTTCAAGATCAATGGTACAGTCTATATACCTGAGTTAAAAGTACAAAAAATTGATAAACACATTTTTTCCCCTTATTCTGAAATTCACTTCCACCATGGCTCAGGATAGACCAAAAACTTCATATTTCTTTTACCTTGGGAGGCTGGATAACCCAAGATGCAACATTCATTTGTTGCATCTTACTCCTACAGCCTTCAGTCTAAGGCCCCATGCACACGGGAGCACGGCCCGTAAAAGGCAAAAGAACGGACATGTTCCTTAATTTTCGGAAAATTTATTCGGCACAGACACCCATCCGTAGCAATACGGAAAGATGTCCGCGGCCAATAGAACTGAATGGGTCCATAATTGCGGACCGTATTACAGTTCGGAGTTAAGGACAATTTTTACGGTCGTGTACATGGGGCCTAAGACTAGCCTATGAAATGGCAGTATTAGTAAGGCCTCATTCACATGGCCGTGCCCGTATTTTTGGCCCGTTCTCCCATACGAAGTATGGGAGTACGGCCCATAAAATGCAAACGATAGGACATTTTCTATCTTTTGCGGTACAGTTCTACGGCATGGACACCTATCCGTAGCGATACGGAAAGGTGTCTGCGGCCAATAGAACTGAATGGGTCCGTAATTGTGGACCGCATTACGGTCGGCAATTACATCGATTTTTTACAGTCATGTGCATGGGGCCTAAATCTGGACCTAAATACATTAATTTTGCACCTAAGGCCTCATGCACACGACCGTATTTTCATCTATCTTGAAATACTATCTGTAAATACGGATCCGTAGGTATCCGTATTCCATCCGTATATATGGATCCATTAAAAAAAGATGGAGGTTGAAAATTATGTCATCAGCATGTTGTATAGCAACACTTCCGCAAATATGGACGATATACGGATGCACATCTGTAGCCGTCCGTGTTTACGGAAGCTCCCATAGACTTCTATGGGAGAGTCCTTGCCATAATTCCGGACAAGAATAGGACAGGTTGTATCATTTTTTCAGCATGGACAACCATCAGTAAAAATACTGAAAGGTGTCCGTGGCCAATAGAAATGAATGGGTCCAGAATTACTGATGAAAGATACAGTCGTGTGCATGAAGCCTTATGGATATGATTATTGAATTGAATGAAAAGAAGTTTTATAATTGACTGGAATTAGTTTTGTAGACTGTTCTAGAAAGCAATGTCACCAGACAGATGTTTTACAAGGGGTCATTGTTTTTTATTGTTTTTTGCATAGACAGTGTCAAAAGATCAGTACGTTATATCTCTGTATTGGCATTGGAATTGATTGTGGAAGGCAGACAGATTTCTATATAGAGAGGATTCTGGCTGTCATTATAGATGCTCTTTAAATTTCTACTAATTAGTTAATAAAAAAATAGTCATATTTTTTGTTGAGACACCATGTAATACCATTATATACTGAAAGTATATACGTAGTAGAAGATATTTAAACATGGGAAACTACTTTGGTTCATGTTCAGGGTGCACTCTTGCTGATCTGTTCACCACCGAGGTGGTTTTGGGGCCATAATATCCCAGTATTGGAAATTTCTAACACTGACAAATTGCGATGATTTCATATAGAGGAATTACTCCCATAAGGGTAAAATCCCACACAGAGTTTTGATTCTATTTTTTGGTGCAGATTTTGAACCAAAGCCAGAAGTGGATCTGAAAGAAAGAAAAGGTCTGGAGAAAAGACTGATGCATCTCTATTCTTTGGTGTCCACTCCTGTGTTTGGCTCAAAAAACTGAGCCAAAAACGGCATCAAAACGGCACCAAACCTCTGTGTGTGGTCCTGGCCTAAGGCTTTATTTAGACGAGTGTGTCTGAGTGTGTCTGTGTGGTACTTCCATGTGCATGTCTGTGTATGTTCCATGTGTCCGTGTTTTTAAGCGCGTATAGCATCTGTATGTCATCCGTGTTTCTCGATCGCATTCTGTTTTCTTCTTTTTTTTTCTCCTTAGCAACTGTCCATGAAAAACTAACAGCACACGAATGCCGTTTTCACTCACCCATCGACTTCAATAGGCGACGTGGTCTGCAAAAACGGACCAGAATAATTAATTCAGTGAGTTTTTCTCAACAGACACATGCTCCATGAAAAGACAGGGATATAGCCCCATTAAATTGCATTGGTCATTGTGCTGTCAGTTATTTAACCCCTTCTCGACATATGACATATACTTATGTCATAGCCAGAAACGGGGATTATGGAGCGGGCTCACAGGCTAAGCCCGCTCCATACTACTCTTGTGTCGGCTATATATTAAAGCCGAAACTTCACTGTTAGGCCATGTTCAGACGTGGCAGAGTTTTTCCGCTGCAAATGTTGGTGCAGATTTGGGGCAATTACGCACCGAATCTGCACCAACATTTGCATATTTGACAGGTAATTCAGACGTTGCAGAAAATACAGCGGACTTGCTACAGATTTCAGTTTTTGCATTGCAAAGGCTGAAATTCGCAGTGAAATTCTGCTTTTTCTCCGCAACAGTCAGTGCATGCTGTGGACTGAAAATTCCGCACCGCAGCCTATGGTCCGCAGCGGAGTTTTCCACAACGTCTGAACTAACTTGCCTAAAAATGTATTGAAACAATTGTAAAAAACGGCCGCTGGAGAATTCCACTGCAGACCGTCCGCTGCGGAATTCCACAGCAATTCCGCCACGTGTGAACATACCCTAATGAGTGGGATCCCAAGTTGCATCTACGCCTTTAGAAAGAGCGAGGCGGCCACATCTGACAGCCCATTGCCCTTCCCCATGGCCCCCAGGTCTACCATCTTCGTGTTTCTATTAACCCCTTAAGGACGCAGCCTAGTTTGGGCCTTAAGGCTCAGAGCCCATTTTTCAAATCTGACATATTTCACTTTATGTGGTAATAACGTCGGAATGCTTAAACCTATCCAAGCGATTCTGAGATTGTTTTCTCGTGACACTTTGGGCTTCATGTTCGTGGTAAAATTTGGTCGATATATTCAGTCTTTATTTGTGAAAAATTGCAAAATTTAGAGAAAATTTACAAAAAATAGCATTTTTCAGAATTTAAATGCATCTGCTTGAAAAACAGACGGTTATACCACCCAAAATAGTTACTAGTTCACATTTCCCATATGTCTACTTAAGATTGGCATCGTTTTTTGAACATTATTTTATTTTTCTTGGACGTTACAAGGCTTAGAACATAAACAGCAATTTCTCATATTCTTAAGAAAATTTCAAAAGCCTTTTTTTGAAGGTACCGGTTCAGTTCTGAAGTGGATTTGAGGGGCCTATGTATTAGAAACCCCCATAAAACACCCCATTTTAAAAACTAGACCCCTCAAAGTATTCAAAACAGCATATAGAAAGTTTTTTAACCCTTCAGGCATTTCACAGGAATTAAAGCAAAGTGGAAATGAAATTTGCAAATTTCATTTTTTCTGCTGAATTTCAAATGTATTAATTTTTTTTCTGTAACACAGAAGGTTTTACCAGAGAAATACTACTAAATATGTATTGTCCAAATTCTGCAGTTTTTATAAATGTCCCACATGTGGCCCTACTGCGCTCGTGGACTAAAACACAAGCCCTAGAAGCAAAGAAGCACCTAGTGCATTTTAAGGCCTCTTTTTTATTAGAATATATTTTAGGCAGCATGCCAGGTTTGAAGAGGTGTTGAGGTATCAAAACAATGGAAACCCACCAGAAGTGACCCCATTTTGGAAATTACACCCCTCAAGGAATTCATTTATGGTTTTTGTTATCATTTTGACCGCACAGTTTTTTCACAGCACCTATTTGAATTGGGCTGTGAAATGAAAAAAATGATATTTTTTCCAATAAGATGTAATTTTTGATCAAAATTTCTTATTTTCACAGGGAACAACATACCCCATTTTGTTGCCCAATTTGTCCTTAGTGCGGCAATACCCCATTTGTGGTGATAAACTGCCGTTTGGGCCCATGGGAGGGCTCAGAAGGAAAGGAGCGCTATGTGTTTGTTGGAGTCCAGATTTTGCTGGATTGGTTTTCGGGTGCCATGTCGCATTTGCAGAGCCCCAGAGGTATCAAAGCAATGGAAACCCACCAGAAGTGACCCCATTTTGGAAACTACACCCCTCAAGGAATTCATTTATGGTTTTTGTTATCATTTTGACCGCACAGTTTTTTCACAGCACCTATTTGAATTGGGCTGTGAAATGAAAAAAAAGATTTTTTTTCCAATAAGATGTAATTTTTGATCAAAATTTCTTATTTTCACAGGGAACAACATACCCCATTTTGTTGCCCAATTTGTCCTTAGTGCGGCAATACCCCATTTGTGGTGATAAACTGCCGTTTGGGCCCATGGGAGGGCTCAGAAGGAAAGGAGCGCTATGTGTTTGTTGGAGTCCAGATTTTGCTGGATTGGTTTTCGGGTGCCATGTCGCATTTACAGAGCCCCAGAGGTATCAAAGCAATGGAAACCCACCAGAAGTGACCCCATTTTGGAAACTACACCCCTCAAGGAATTCATTTATGGTTTTTGTTATCATTTTGACCGCACAGTTTTTTTACAGCACCTATTTGAATTGGGCTGTGAAATGAAAAAAATGATATTTTTTCCAATAAGATGTCATTTTTGATCAAAATTTCTTATTTTCACAAGGAACAACATACCCCATTTTGTTGCCCAATTTGTCCTTAGTGCGGCAATACCCCATTTGTGGTGATAAACTGCCGTTTGGGCCCATGGGAGGGCTCAGAAGGAAAGGACCACCATTTGGCCTACTGGAGCTTTTCTGGTGCTAAGTCATGTATGCAGAAGCCCCTGAGGTACCAGTAGAGTTGAAACCCCCGAGAAGTGACCCCATTTTAAAAACTACACCTCTTAAGACATTCATCTAGAGGTGTAGTGAGCATTTTGACCCCACAGGTATTGTGTAAAAGGTAATGCGCAGCAGATGGTGCAGAGTGAGATTTGCAATTTTATATATATATATATATATATGGCATGTCAGTGTCCGATATAGTGTGCCCAGCATGCGCCACCGGAGATATACACCCCTTAAATTGTAATGTGGGTTCTCCTGGGTACGGCAATACCCTACATGTGGCTGTTATCAGCTGCCTGGGCACACAGCAGGGCTCAGAAGGGAAAGATGAGGGGGGTAAGCTGTGCGGAGTGCATCACGGTAAATTAAAAATCAAGGGATGTATGATACATTTTAAAACAATCTTTTATACAGAGCCCTGGTTTTTTCGGGACACGTGTCACATTGGTATATTGTGTTCTTCCTTATCCCCCTCTTATAGCAGACTCTGCACCTCTTTTGACTCTTTCCCTTTCCACCGGTTTGGGGAACTTCTCTTGGAAAGTGTTGCCCTGGTACGATGCGTGTGGCCTCGCTTCCAGAAGTACTGGGTGCCCCCCCTTCCTGGTCCCTAAAGATTAGATCTTGAAATTCCAGGAAAGTTCCCCTCTGGCCTGCACATCGACGTAGCATGTACGCATTGTACAAAGCCATCTGTATGATGTGCCCGGCCAGCTTCTTATACCACACCGCATGGCGCTGTAGGGCTTCAGGACTTGATTTGACAAGTCCTTCCCTCCCATGTACCTATTGTAGTCCAGGATGCAGTCTGGTTTGGGGGTGGCCTTTCCTTCATATATCCTAAACCTGTAGGTATACCCTGATGAACTCTCGCACAGCTTATACATCTTCACGCCATACCTTGCCCTCTTACCCGGCAGGTACTGGCGGAATTGAACCCTCGCTTTAAAATGTACCAGGGACTCATCAATAGAAATACACTTCTCGGGGGTGTATGCTTGGGAAAACCGGGCACTGAAACGGTCTAATAGGGGTCTCCGTTTATACAAACGGTCAAAATGGGGTCATCTCGGGGTGGGCACGACTCATTATCAGTATAATGTGAGAAGCGAAGTATTGCCTCATTTATTTATTTTTTTAGGTTCCAGTTCAGTTCTGAAGTTGCTTTGAGGGGCCCATATATTAGAAACCCCTATCAAACACCCCATTTTAGAAACTAGACCCCTCAAAGTATTCACAACAGCATGTAGAAAGTTTATGAACCCTTTAGGTGTTTCACAGAAATTTAGAGCAAAGTAGAGGTGACATTTACTTTTTTTTTTTTGTCAGAAAATCCTCTTTATACCATTTTTTTTATAACACAAAAGGATTTATCAGAGAAACGCAACTTAATACGTATTGCCCAGATTCTGCAGTTTAGAGAAATATCCCACACGTGGCCCTCGGGCGGTAATGGACTGAAGCACCGGCCTCCGAAGCAAAAGAACACCTAGTGGATTTTGAGCCCTCTTTTTTATTAGGCACCATGTCCGGTTTGAAGAGGTCTTGTGGTGCCAAAACAGTGGAAAACCCCCAAAAGTGACCCCAATTTGGAAACTAGAGACCTTGAGGAATCCATTGCAGTTTTCATGTCATGCATGCGACTTTTTGATCAGTCTTTATTCTATTTTTATGTGGCGCGGTGACTAAAAAACCGCAATCCTACTATTGTTTTTTTGTTCTATTTTTTTCACAGCGTTCACCGTGCGCTATAAATGACATATTCACTTTATGCTAAGGGGCGATACGATTACGGCGATACCAGATGTTTATAGTTTTTTTATGTCTTATGGCGTTTGCACAATAAAATACGTTTTGTAAACAATCATTCACTTTTTGTGTTCCCTTATTCTAAGAGCCAGAACGTTTTTATTTTTCCTTCAAAAAAGCCGTGCGAGGACTTATTTTTTGCGTAACGAACTGTAGTTTCGATCAGTACCATTTTTAGGTACATGCGACTTTTTGATCTCTTTTTATTCCATTTTTTGGGAGGTGAAGTGACCAAACAATTGTGATTGTGGTGCGGTTTATTATTTATTTTTTTTACGGCGTTCACCGCGCGGGATAAATAACGAAATAATTTTGTAGTTCAGGCCGTTACGGACGCGGCGATACCAATTATGTATAGTTTATTTGTTTATTTATTTATTTATTTTAATAATAAAGACTGACAAGGGAAAAAGGGGGATTTTTACTTTTATTACTTTTAAAACTTTTATTTTCTTATTTTTACACAACTTTTTTTAACTTTTTTTTTACTTTTTTACTTTGTCCCATTAGGGGACTTGAGGGCAGGAGGTCCTGATCGCTATTCTAATACACTGCACTACATGCGTAGTGCAGTGTATTAGAACTGTCAGCTACTCACTGACAGCAAGCATAGTGGGTCCTGACTCTGTCAGGACCCACTAGGCTTCCGTCTATGACATAGCCGGACGCCATTTTTTGGTGTCCGGTTGCCATAGTCACCATCGCCGGCCGCTATCGTGTAGCAGGCCGGCGATGGCGGATTAACCCCTAAGAAGCCGCGATCGCTATTGAACGCGGCTTCTGAGGGGTTAAATCTGCGGGGACCACCGCGATCGGTCCCGGCACATTGAGCAGTGATAGTCTGCTGTCGGAAACAGCAGCTATCACAGCTCATGCACGCGCCCCGCGCGAACGGCGCCGTGTTTACTCCATGACATACTATTATGTCATGGAGCGCGAACGATGCACTTACCATGACATAATAGTATGTCCTGGAGCGTTAAGGGGTTAAGCCCTGTAATAGAAGCCTGTGAAAATAACAATATACTGCAATAGATTAGTATTGCAATATATTGTGCAAGCGAGCTAACGATCACTGGTTCGAGACTAATAAAAAAAGTGAAAGACAGTTAGGCCGGATTCACATGAGCGTGTTCGGTCCTTGATATACAGTCCGTATCACGGGCGCATTTACCGGACCAAACACAGTACAGGGAGCCGGGCTCCTAGCATCATAGTTATGTACGATGCTAGGAGTCCCTGCCTCTCCGCGGAACTTCTGTCCCGTACTGAAAACATGATTACAGTACGGGACAGTTTTCCCGCAGAGAGGCAGGGACTCCTAGCGTCATAGATAACTATGATGCTATTAGCACGGCTCCCTGCACTGTGTTCAGTCTGGGAAATGCGGCCGACATGCGGACCGTATATCATGGACCGGACACGCTCGTGTGAGTCCGGCCTTAAATAAGGTTTTTTTATGTACAAAAAATATATTAAAAGTTTTAAAAAACAACTTTTCCCATTTTCCCACTAAAGTACCATAAAAAAAAATAAACATAATTGGTATCGGCGCATTTGTAAAAGTCTGAACCATTACAACATTGTTTAACCCCCACGGTGAACACGTTGAAAAAAACAAATATATGAAAATGCTAAAAAAAAGTTGCATGTACCACAAAAAGGTATCAATAAAAACGACAGTTCGCCCTGCAAAAAATAAGTCCTCACACCGACGTAAAAATAAAAAAGTTATGGATTTCAGACTATGACAACACAAAACTATTTTTTTTTTAACAGTTAGTTTTCCCCTTGTAAGAGATGTATATTTGGTATCGCCACAATCGTTTTGACCCACAGAATAAAGTTAACATGTTATATTTATTGCACAGTGAACGCAGTAAAAACGAAACCCAAAAAATAATGGAGGAATCACTGGTTTTTTTCCAATCCACCCCACAAATAATTTTCTCCCAGTTTCCCAGTACATTAGATGGTAAAATAAATAGTGCCATGAAAAACTACAATGTGTCCTGCAAAAATAAAAGGTATGGCTTTTGGAAAGTGGGAAGGAAAAAGCAAAAATTTAAATACGGAAAATAGCTGCAGTGGGACAGCACACATTTGTGAAATAAGTTTGTGTGAATAAGGCTTAACGTATACCTTAGTTCACAGAAGAAAGAAATCTGAACTCATTATTGATGTTATTTAATAGATGTCTCCAGTAAGAGATAATGAGCAATATCCCATCTCTTATGTTTCTGAAGCTTGCACATGTTATTGCTCTAATGGCAATACTGGGGACATATTAAACATTCAAAGATACTTTCTTGCTGTTACATTACCAGGTACTGTACATTTAAAAAGGTTATTTTTTTTATTATTTTTTTAGCATATTGTCAAGTTTTGCATTTCTATAGACCAAATTTTGTGTATTATACACAAACACGTACATATATACACAAGCATAGACACACGCATGCACAAACAGATAGTTACATAGTTGCATATAGTAATTAGTATGGTTAAGGGCCTGTTCACATCAGCGTTAGGTTCCGTTGATGCGTTCCATCAGACCTTTCCATCGGAGGAACCTATCAAAGGAAAGGCAAATGGAAACCATAGTTTTCCGTTTCCCTTATCATTGATTTCAATGGTAATGCTTCTGTTACTAATGGTTTCTGTTCATTTCCCAGTCGACTGTGCTATTGTTTCCGCCAAAAAAAGAAAGCCTTACAGAACGGAGACAAACGGAAAGCATTAGCAACGGAAGCATTACCTTTGAAATCAATGGTAATGCTAACGTAAAGCTATGGTTTCCATTAGTCTTTTCGTTGATGGGTTCTTTTGACGGAAAGGTCTGGCGGGAACGCATCAATGGAACCTACCGCTAATGTGAACAGGCCTGAATAAGTAAATATGCCCATTAAGTTCAATACATATTATATGAAAGACCAAGTACACAATATGTGAGAAAACAAACTGAAACAATCATACCACAGGAATTAATATTAATATCTGCATAATTATCTACATAAGCGCACAAAAGATAGCCAGTTCTGATCTGTTGAACAATATAAAAATAACATTAGTATAAGTTCTAATAAAGGCCTATACTATTACATGTAAATACTCTGGCTGAGCTATATGTGATTACAGGGAACCAATAGAGCATTGCACCATTAGGTGAAGTACAACAGACATCATTATATGCAATCATTAAAGCATTGTGCCATTACATAAAATACCAGCACGGGACATGAGACAAGCAGAACGATTGAAATCAGCAGAGCATTACACCAGTACATGAAATCATCAGAGCATTACATGAGGCCAATAATGCTACGTACCACTCACAAGACATTGAACAAAGAAAATGTGTATATATTAAGCCTTATTTAGGAAGAGACAAGCTAACATGTTAAGGTCTCAATGAAATGTATGGAAACATAATATAGTTATCCCCACTAATCACATTGTCTAGTTTGATGTTTTCTAATACAGGCTCATATCTTTAGATTTTCCATATAGTCTGACTGACTTGGGGTTCTCTGAGATTTTAACCTAGATGGCCTACATTAGGACAGGTGAGCGCCACGTCTCTTGATTGTGCTGTAGGTGGGAATTCCTGAGGTTAGACTCCATCGATCATACACTCATGACCATCCTAAGGATAGCCATCATTGTTTAAAGAGGCTCTGTCACCAGATTTTGCAACCCCTATCTGCTATTGCAGCAGATAGGCGCTGCAATGTAGATTACAGTAACGTTTTTATTTTTAAAAAACGAGCATTTTTGGCCAAGTTATGACCATTTTTGTATTTATGCAAATGAGGCTTGCAAAAGTCCAAGTGGGTGTGTTTAAAGTAAAAGTCCAAGTGGGCGTGTATTATGTGCGTACATCGGGGCGTTTTTACTACTTTTACTAGCTGGGCATTCTGACGAGAAGTATCATCCACTTCTCTTCAGAACGCCCAGCTTCTGGCAGTGCAGACACACAGCGTGTTCTCGAGAGATCACGCTGTGTCGTCACTCACAGGTCCTGCATCGTGTCGGCCACATCGGCACCAGAGGCTACATTTGATTCTGCAGCAGCATCAGCGTTTGCAGGTAAGTAGCTACATCAACTTGCCTGCAAATGCCGATGCTGCTGCAGAATCAACTGTAGCCTCTGGTGCCGATGTGGCCGACACGATGCAGGACCTGTGAGTGACGACACAGCGTGATCTCTCGAGAACACGCAGTCTGCACTGCCAGAAGCTGGGCGTTCTGAAGAGAAGTGGATGATACTTCTCGTCAGAACGCCCAGCTAGTAAAAGTAGTAAAAACGCCCCGATGTACGCACATAATACACGCCCACTTGGACTTTTACTTTAAACACGCCCACTTGGACTTTTGCAAGCCTCATTTGCATAAATACAAAAATGGTCATAACTTGGCCAAAAATGCTCGTTTTTTAAAAATAAAAACGTTACTGTAATCTACATTGCAGCGCCTATCTGCTGCAATAGCAGATAGGGGTTGCAAAATCTGGTGACAGAGCCTCTTTAAGTGCTGGATAGCCCATTTAATAGCTGAATTCTATAATATAGCTTGTTAGACAAGGTGACACTATGATCCAGGATACGCCTCATTGTCTTCATTGTGTCCATAGTGATGTATTGTGACATTGTGGAGACGATCGCTGCAGTCCTTGAACATTGACATTAAAACTGTAGTGACATACTGTCATGTGGCTGCGTCATCCAATGGCTACATCAGGATGTTACATTACTATATGCAAGATTACTGTGTTCTGCAACCTTTGACATTGCATGATAATGAACGCAGCATATTGGGATATATCAATATATTATTATTTTTTTATTTGACTATTAACAGGTTTGATAATGCTCAATTATAAAAAATTTTTAAGAAACACTAAACATACAAAAAAATAAAATAAATATATCCCACCAATTCCTCCCTTTATCTCCTACTTTCATTTGAGTCTATTTTGTCTCAAATTGCAATTAATTCTAAGAAATATATAAACAATTTTTATATATGTGTTCCAGGAGATCATCCACTCCCTCCTCCTCACAATCCTGTAAGACAACTGGCTGCAGCAGGAGCCTCCCTCCTGCCCAGTCTGCAGTGGGACACACTGATAGTTAAAGGCAATGTGTTGCCAGAAAAACATGTTGTTTTTTTTTAAATTAAACATTTAGTGTGTGGGTGATTAAACATTGTTCAAATTTTTTTTATTTTTTTCACGAGTCAGGAAATATTATAAATTGGATTCAATTGGATTCAAATTTATAGTATTTACCATTTCTGGTCACTAGATGGAGCCATTCCCAAAAGCATGTGGTAAAGCAAAGACATAGCTTTTCTGCTGCAAAATTGGGTAAAAAGCCCTCGCTCTAGTGAGCTCTCAGCATCCCCCCCTCCTTTATCCTGGCTAGTGCCGGGATAAACGAGGGGTTTGAACGGTGTAACCTCCTACACTGTGTGTCGCCATTTTTTGAGCTAACACACAGTGTAGTAGGTTTACATACAGTAGTAAACACACACAAACACGAACATACATTGAAATCTCTTACCTGCTCCTGCCGCCGCGGCTCCCTCCGGCCCGTCCGCTCCGTCTGCTGCCGCTGGTCCAAGTGCACAAGTCCGGAAGCCGCGACCGGAAGTAGTAATATTACTGTCCGGCCGCGACTTCCGGTCCACAGGAAAATGGCGCCGGATGGCGCAAATTTCAAATTGGACTGTGTGGGAGCGGCGCATGCGCAGTTCCCACACAGACGCCGTACACACAAGTGAATGGTACGGGAGCCGTTCGCAGTCCCTATGGGACTGTGGCTGCCGTATTCCATGTCTGTATGTGTCGTTAATCGACACACACAGAAATGGAACAAAAAATGGCAGCCCCCATAAGGAAGAAAAAGTGTAAAAATAAGAAAAAGTAAAACACAAACACACAAATAAATATAAACGTTTTTAATAAAGCACTAACATCTTGAACATATGAAAAAAAAAATTGTGATGACACTGTTCCTTTAAAGAGGTTCTGTCACCAGTTTAATACTTCTCTCTCTCCTACCTAATCTAATAAACGCTTTGTTGCAGAAAACTACTGTTTGTTTGTTTGTTTGTTTGTTTGTTTGTTTGTTTGCTTGTTTGTTTTTTAAAGAAACGTTTATTAGTGACAAAGTTCTGATATTTTTTACATTTATGCAAATTTTTTGTAAAAGCCCAACTGGATGTTTTTTTTTGTTTCACCAAATGGGCGTTGTAAAGAAAAGTGTATGACACTGACCAATCAGCGTCATACTCTTCTCTTCATTCCAGGCCAGCTTTGTTCACAGCACAGCATGATCTCGTGAGATCATGCTGTGACATCACTTACTCCCGCAGTTCCTTCACCGGAGCGATGAGAGATTGACCAGACATCGCCTCCAGCCGTGCTAGGACTGCTGCTGAGGAGGATAATCATCCTGCACGGCTGGAGCCGATGTCTGGTCATTCTCCCGTCACACCGGTGAAGGAACTACGGGAGAAAGTGACGTCATAGCGTGATCTTGCGAGATCACGCTGTGCTGTGAATAAAGCTAGGCATGAATGAAGAGAAGTGTAGAGCGTTGATTGGTCAGTGTCATACACTTTTCTTTACAACGCCCACTTGGTGAAACAAAAAAAACACCCAGTTGGGCTTAGCAAAAATGTAAAAATTATCAGAACTTTGTCACTACTAAAGATTAAAAAAAACAAAAAACAAAGCAGTAGTTATCTACAACAAAGCATTTATTAGATTAGATAGGAGATAGAGAAGTATTAACTCCTTAACGCCGAAGGACGGATATATCCGTCCTCTGCAGCTGCTAGTTCGCGCAGGAGGACGGATATATCCGTCCTGTGATGGCGCGGGTACTGAGACTGTACCCACGTGATCAGCGGCAGGAGCACGGCTGTTATACACAGCCTGGCTCCTGCTGCAACTGCCGGAATCGAAGCGCGCGCCGATTCCGGCAGTTTAACCCATTAAATGCCGCTGTCAATAGTGACAGCGGCATTTAATGTGTTTGACAGAGGGAGGGAGCTCCCTCTGTCACCCGATCGGCGCCCCCGCAAACAAATCGCGGGTCGCCGTCGGGTTTCCATGACAGCCGGGGGTCTAACAAAGACCCCCAGGTCTGCCTTCAGCATCTGCCTGTTAGGCGATGCCGGAGGCATGACCTAACAGATTGCCTGTCAGTTTTACACTGACAGGCAATAATGCTTTGGTATACGATCGGCACATCGGCACATCGCATGGTGAAGTCCCCTGGTGGGACTAAAAAAAAAAATGTAAAACAGTTAAATAAAGTTTGTGAAAAAAATAAATAAATAATTACAGTCAAAGTCAAATAAAACTACTTTTTTATTCAGTAAAAGTGTCAAAACAAATAACACATACACATATATGGTATCCCCGCGATCGTAACAACTTGACCAATAAAATGAACATACTAATTAAACCGCCGGATGAACGGCGTCCAAAGAAAACGCAAAAAACAACGTCAAAATTCTCTCTTTTCTCCCATTCCCCCCATAAAAAATAAAATAAAAGTTAATCTATAAGTCCTATGTACCCCAAAATAGTACTAATAAAAACTACACATTGGCCTGCAAAAATCAAGCCCACATACGGCCACATCGACGGAAAAATAAAAACGTTACGGCTCTTGGAATGAGGCGATGCAAAAACAAGTAATTTTTTTCTAAAAGGGTTTTTATTGTGCAAACGTAGGAAAACATATAAAACCTTTACATATTTGGTATCCCCGTAATCGTGCCGACCCATAGAATAAAGTGAACATGTTATTTACGCTGCATAGTAAACGGCGTAAATTTATAACGTGAAAATTAATGCTGGAATAGCTGCTTATTTTCAATTCTCTCCTAAAATAAAGTTAATAAAAGTTAATCAATATATTATATGCATCTAAAAATGGTACAATTACAAAATACAACTCGTCCCGCAAAAAAACAAGCCCTTATACGGCTATGTCGACGGAATAAAAAAAGAGTTACGACTCTTGGAATGCGACCGTGAAGAAACAAAAAATAATCCTTGGTCATTAACGTGCAAAATGGCCCGGTCATTAAGGGGTTAAACTGGTGATAGAGCCTCTTTAAGCCCCACCCCTTTGTTAAGCTCCACACACTCACCTGTTTACCAGCAGAAAATGGAACAGATCAGCAGGAGATTAACCCCTGTGTTCTCTGCAGGATTTCTACAAGACTATTTCAGTAACATGCAGTAGATCCTGAAGACTGACAAACAGTGTGAGCAACTATATTTCCTGTTTACTTTAATCATTAATTTCTAGGTTCAGTGTTCCTTTAATAAAGGTCATGTTTTATGAACCAGTCTGTTTTCTGCATGTGTGATAGTTTAATAACTGAAGACCATCTTCTACACAAACCAAGATAGTAGGGCTTGTCCACACACAACGAAATTACTGCAGAACATTTCTGCAGCAATTCTGTTGAAAATGCAGGCATTCCGCTGCGACAAAAAATGCACCATTTCTTGCATTTTTTACGGCAGAAAATGGTGTGTAAATTGCTGTGTTTTTCCTAATGCTGGGAGATCGTGACCTCTCCTCCGAAAAACACAGCAATTCTGTCCACATTCCGCAGCAGGAATTGACATGCCGCGCTGAAAAATACGTACCGCAGGTCAGATTCTGTTTGGAATTTTTACGCAGCATCCACGATGCTGCTACTGTATTCTGCTGCATTTTTCCGTCAGGAATTCCATACAAAACGCGGCAATTCCGCAGCGTGTGGACAAGCCCTAATATTTCAATGATAATATTTCCAATAATATTTTTGTAGTATTTACCTTTTTTGCATGAACTTGTTATGCAAAACTGTAGAAAAGTGGCAGAACCCACATGTTCTGATAAACAATTTAGATGCACCCAGATCAGTCTGTCAAGATTACACATGTGCTATGAGATAAATTTTAAGTGATTCTGTCATGATAGACATTTCCCTCCATAAGAAAATCTATCTGCTTATGATGTGGAACCTCTATATTATACAGTTAGGTCCAGAATTATTTGGACAGTGACACAAGTTTTGGCATTTTAGCTGTTTACCAAAACATATTGAATATACAGTTATATAATCAATATGTGCTTAAAGTGCATACTCTCAGCTTTAATTTGAGGGTATTCACATCCGAATGTGAGGAAGGGTATAGGAATTACAGCTCTTTAATATGTAGCTGCCTCTTTTTCAAGGGACCAAAGGTAAGTGGACAATTATCTGAAAAACTATTTAATGGGCTGCATGGTCTATTCCCTCATTAATCCATCATCAATTAAGCAGGTAAAAGGTCTGGAGTTGATTCCAGGTGTGGCATTTGCATTTGAAAGCTGTTGCTATGAACCCACAACATGAGGTCAAAGGAGCTCTCAATGCAAGTGAAACAGACCATCGTTAGGCTGAAAAAAATGAAGAAATCCATCAGAGAGACAGCACAAATGTTAGGAGTGGCCAAATCAACAGTTTGGTACATTCTTGAAAGAAAAGAGCGCACTGGTGATCTCGTGAACTCCAAAAGGCCTGGACATCCACGGAAGACAACAGTGGTGGATGATCGCAGAATCCTTTCATGGTGAAGAAAAACCCCTTCACAACATCTACCCAAGTGAAGAACACTCTCCTGAAAGTAGATGTATCAGTATCTAAGTCTACCATAAGGAGAAGACTTCATGAGGGCAAATACAGAGGGTTCACCACAAGGTGCAAACCATTAACCAGCCTCAAAAATAGAAAGGCCAGATTAGACTTTGCCAAACAACATGTAAAGAAGCCAGCCCAGTTCTGGAACAGCATTTTATGGACAGATGAAACTAAGATCAACCTGTTAAGGATCTGCCAGGCACAGCTTCTGTGTATACACCCATAGGTAATCAGTCTGCACCTGCTTCTATGTCTGTGAGACTGACTCCATCTTCCACCACTCAGGATGGCAGGCTTAGGAGTGGGAGAGCCTATCACAGCCTGGCCAGACCGAGCTAGTTCCCGCCCTATGTCTATTTATACCTGCCTTTCCTGTTCCTCCTTGCTTGTGATTCTTCTGTTTGGTTTCCTAGCCCTGCTGCAGCTTCTGTACTATTTGACCCTGCTTCATATGACCCTAGCTTACTGACTACTCTCCTGCTCTGAGTTTGGTACCTAGTACACTCCTGGTTTGACTCGGCTTGTTCACTACTCTCCTGCTCTGCGTTTTGTACCTCGTACACTCCTGGTTTGACTCGGCTCGTTCACCACTCTTGTTGTTCACGGTGTTGCCGTGGGCAACTGCCCCATTTCCCTTTGCTTCTGTGTACCCTTGTCTGTTTGTCTGTGGTGCACTTACTGAGCGTAGGGACCGTCGCCCAGTTGTACCCCGTCGCCTAGGGCGGGTCGTTGCAAGTAGGCAGGGACTGAGTAGCGGGTAGATTAGGGCTCACTTGTCTGTTTCCCTACCCCCATCATTACATAATCACAAGCCCTTTACCTAGTCTACCCTGGTCCCTCACACTACTATGGACCCCTTTGAGACCCTGGCTCAGCAAATGCACGGTCTCTCCCTACAGGTCCAGGCCCTGGATCAGAGGATCAACCAGCCTGATGCTACCATGGTAGTGCCCCTCACCTCACCTCTTGAACCCCACCTCAAGTTGCCTGACCGGTTCTCAGGGGACCGGAAGACTTTTTTCTCCTTTCGGGAGAGTTGTAGGCTCTATTTTCGCTTAAAGCCCCACTCCTCAGGTTCTGAGAGCCAGCGGGTGGGTATAATTATGTCCCGGCTCCAGGAAGGGCCCCAAGAATGGGCCTTCTCCTTGGCTCCTGACGCCCCTGAACTTTCCTCCGTTGATCTTTTCTATTCTGCTCTCGGACTCATTTATGACGAGACTGACAGGACTGCCTTTGCCGAGAGTCAGCTGGTGACCTTACGTCAGGGTAAGAGACCTGTGGAGGAGTATTGTTCTGACTTTAGGAAGTGGTGCGTAGCTTCTCGGTGGAATGACCCTGCCTTAAGGTGCCAGTTTAGGTTGGGTCTGTCGAACGCCCTGAAAGACCTGCTAGTTAGTTATCCCTCTTCTGACTCCCTAGACCAGGTTATGGCTTTAGCGGTACGACTTCACCGACGTCTCAGGGAACGAGAACTTGAATGTTTTTGTGTTTTCCCCTATGGCTCCCCCATGATGCCTCCCGAGGTTCCGTTGCTTCGCTCTTCCATGGAAGACTTGGAGGTACCTATGCAACTCGGGGCCTCCGTGTCCCCCCGACAACGTAGAGAGTTCCGCAGGAAGAATGGTCTCTGCTTCTATTGTGGGGATGACAAGCATCAAGTGAACACCTGTCCTAGGCGTAAGAATAAGCAGCCGGAAAACTTCAGCGCCTAAGTGATCATCGGGGAGGTCACTTGGGCGCACAGGTATTTCCCGTAAATATGAAACGTAATAAAATCTTGCTTCCCTATCAGGTCTCTTTTGGTGGTAGGTCTGCTACCGGCAGTGCCTTCGTGGATTCAGGGTCTTCTGCTAATATCATGTCTGTGGAATTTGCTATGTCTCTAGCTATGCCTTTGTTTGATTTGCCTCCACTCCTCTTGCTAATGGTTATTTTACACAGCATACCCCTGTTTTTGAACTCCTTGTTGGCTCCATGCATTTGGAGCAGTGCTCTGTACTGTTGATGCAGGGATTATCATCCGATTTGGTTTTAGGCCTTCCCTGGTTGCAGTTGCATAATCCCACGTTTGACTGGAATACTGGGGAGCTTACCAAATGGGGTAATGAATGCTTGACGTCATGTTTTTCTGTTAATTCTATTTCTCCCCCTGAGGAGGTGAACACGCTACCTGAGTTTGTTCAGGACTTCACTGATGTTTTCTCTAAGGAGGCCTCCGAGGTGTTACCTCCTCATAGAGAATACGATTGCGCCATCGATTTGGTACCAGGAGCTAAGCTCCCTAAGGGTAGGATATTTAATCTCTCTTGTCCCGAACGTGAAGCCATGAGAGAGTATATCCAGGAATGCCTGGCCAAGGGTTACATTCGCCCCTCTACTTCTCCTGTAGGTGCTGGCTTCTTCTTCGTAGGGAAGAAGGATGGTGGTCTTAGGCCATGCATTGACTACCGGAACTTGAATAAGGTCACTGTAAGGAACCAGTATCCCCTTCCTTTGATTCCTGATCTCTTTAATCAGGTTCAGGGGGCCCAATGGTTCTCTAAGTTTGATCTACGGGGGGCGTATAACCTTATCCGCATCAAAGAGGGGGATGAGTGGAAGACTGCGTTTAACACGCCCGAAGGTCATTTCGAATACCTCGTCATGCCCTTTGGGTTGTGTAATGCTCCCGCGGTCTTCCAGAATTTCATAAATGAGATTTTAAGAGATTACCTGGGGGTATTTCTTGTAGTGTACCTTGATGACATACTTGTGTTTTCCAAGGACTGGTCCTCCCACATTGAGCATATCAGGAAGGTGCTCCAGGTCCTTCGGGAAAACAAACTGTTTGCGAAGACCGAAAAATGTGTGTTTGGGGTGCAGGAGATACCATTTTTGGGTCAAATCCTCACTCCTCATGAATTCCGCATGGACCCCGCCAAGGTCCAGGCTGTGGCGGAATGGGTCCAACCTGCCTCCCTGAAGGCGTTACAGTGCTTCTTGGGGTTCGCTTATTATTACAGGAGATTTATTGCTAACTTCTCGGTCATCGCTAAGCCTCTTACGGACCTCACTCGCAAAGGTGCTGATCTCCTCCACTGGCCTCCTGAGGCTGTCCAGGCTTTTGAGGTCCTTAAGAAGTGCTTTATCTCGGCCCCGGTGCTGGTTCAGCCCAACCAAATGGAGCCATTTGTCGTGGAGGTTGACGCGTCCGAGGTGGGAGTGGGGGCTGTCTTGTCCCAGGGTACCAGTTCCCTAACCCATCTCCGTCCCTGTGCCTACTTCTCCAGGAAGTTTTCGCCCACTGAGAGTAACTATGATATTGGCAACCGCGAACTCTTAGCCATTAAATGGGCATTTGAAGAGTGGCGCCACTTCCTGGAGGGGGCTAGGCACCAGGTAACGGTCCTTACCGACCACAAGAATCTGGTTTTCCTAGAATCTGCCCGGAGGCTAAACCCGAGACAAGCTCGATGGGCGTTATTTTTTACCAGATTCAACTTTTTGGTTACCTATAGGGCTGGGTCTAAAAATATTAAGGCTGATGCACTGTCGCGTAGTTTCATGGCCAGCCCTCCTTCAGAGGAAGATCCTGCTTGTATTTTGCCTCCAGGTATAATCATTTCCTCTATTGATTCTGATTTAGTCTCTGATATTGCTGCTGATCAAGGTTCAGCTCCCGGGAACCTTCCTGAGAACAAGCTGTTTGTTCCCCTGCAATTCCGGCTAAGGGTACTTAGGGAAAATCATGACTCCGCACTATCTGGTCATCCAGGCATCCTGGGTACCAAGCACCTCATTGCCAGAAACTATTGGTCGCCTGGGTTGCCTAAAGACGTTAATGTGTACGTCGCCGCTTGTGAGGTTTGTGCTAGGTCCAAGACTCCCAGGTCCCGACCAGCGGGCTTACTACGTTCTTTGCCCATTCCCCAGAGACCTTGTACCCATATCTCCATGGATTTTATCACCGATTTGCCTCCATCTCAAGGCAAGTCGGTGGTGTGGGTTGTAGTAGACCGCTTCAGTAAGATGTGCCACTTTGTGCCCCTCAAGAAACTACCCAATGCTAAGACGTTAGCTACCTTGTTTGTCAAACACATCCTGCATCTCCATGGGGTCCCTGTCAATATTGTTTCTGACAGAGGGGTACAATTTGTTTCTTTGTTTTGGAGAGCCTTCTGTAAAAAGTTGGAGATTGATCTGTCCTTCTCCTCTGCCTTCCATCCTGAAACTAATGGCCAAACTGAGAGGACTAATCAGTCTCTAGAACAATATTTAAGGTGTTTTATCTCTGACTGTCAATATGATTGGGTCTCATTCATTCCCCTCGCCGAATTTTCCCTTAATAACCAGGTCAGTAACTCGGCAGGGGTCTCCCCCTTTTTCTGTAATTTTGGGTTTAATCCACGGTTCTCCTCCGTTTCACCTGGTAGTTCCAACAATCCCGAGGTAGAGGTCGTTCATCGGGATACTGTGCACAGTCTGGGCCCAGGTTCAGAAGAACCTAGAGGCGTCCCAGAGCATACAAAAAACTCAGGCAGATAGAAGACGTACTGCTAACCCCTTGTTTATGGTCGGGGATCTGGTGTGGCTATCGTCTAAGAACTTGCGCCTGAAAGTCCCGTCCAAAAAGTTTGCTCCTCGGTTTATAGGGCCGTACAAGGTCATTGAAGTCCTCAATCCTGTCTTCTTCCGACTGGAGTTGCCCCCATCTTTTCGAGTACACGACTTGTTTCATGCCTCCCTCCTTAAACGCTGCTCCCCGTCCTTGGCTCCCTCGAGGAAACCTCCTGTCCCCGTTCTCATCCCTGAAGGGGTAGAATTCGAGGTGGCCAAGATTGTGGACAGCAAGATGGTCCAAGGCTCCCTCCAGTACCTGGTCCATTGGAGAGGATACGGGCCGGAGGAGAGGAAATGGGTACCCGCCCGGGATGTTCACGCTGGGGTATTGGTCAGGAGGTTCCACCTTCGTTTCCCCAATAAACCAGGTCCATCTAGAAAGGGTCCAGTGGCCCCTCATAAAAGGGGGGGTACTGTTAAGGATCTGCCAGGCACAGCTTCTGTGTATACACCCATAGGTAATCAGTCTGCACCTGCTTCTATGTCTGTGAGACTGACTCCATCTTCCACCACTCAGGATGGCAGGCTTAGGAGTGGGAGAGCCTATCACAGCCTGGCCAGACGGAGCTAGCTCCTGCCCTCTGTCTATTTATACCTGCCTTTCCTGTTCCTCCTTGCTTGTGATTCTTCTGTTTGGTTTCCTAGCCCTGCTGCAGCTTCTGTACTATTTGACCCTGCTTCATATGACCCTGGCTTACTGACTACTCTCCTGCTCTGCGTTTGGTACCTCGTACACTCCTGGTTTGACTCGACTTGTTCACTACTCTCCTGCTCTGCGTTTGGTACCTCGTACACTCCTGGTTTGACTCGGCTCGTTCACCACTCTTGTTGTTCACGGTGTTGCCGTGGGCAACTGCCCCATTTCCCTTTGCTTCTGTTTACCCTTGTCTGTTTGTCTGTCGTGCGCTTACTGAGCATAGGGACCATCGCCCAGTTGTACCCCGTCGCCTAGGGCGGGTCGTTGCAAGTAGGCAGGGACTGAGTGGGGGGTAGATTAGGGCTCACTTCTCTGTTTCCCTACCCCCATCATTACACAACCTGTACCATTGCCTGCAAAGGATTCTCTACAAAGTATTAAAACATTTTATTTATGGTAATGTTAATTTGTCCAATTACTTTTGAGCCCCTGAAATGAGGAGGCTGTGTAGAAAAATGGTTGCGATTCCTAAATATTTCACAGGATATTTTTGTTCAACCTCTTGAATTAAACCTGAAAGTCTACACTTCAATTGCATCTCAGTTGTTTCATTTCAAATCCAATGTGGTGGCATGCAGAGCCCAAATCATGAAAATTGTGTCACTGTCCAAATAATTCAGGACCTAACTGTAATTGTGTTTTCTTTTTCCCACTTTTTTTTTTTTTTTTTTTTATTCAATACAATTCAATACAATATAAAATTCCATACAAGTAAGGAATAAAGAAAATACAATTATACACATATTTTTACATTTTCCCCCTACTCCCACCCCCCACCCTCTCAAGACCGATCTTGGTAAAAGAAAAAAAAACAAAAAGAACAAAAATTCTTACCACTCCCCCAATAGGTTTTACAGTGTTTGCCTTGATTATATAGATTTTCTCATATTTCATTATCATTTTCACATTATTTACCCAAGCATTAAACTCCGGTGGGGAGCTAGATATCCACTTTCTAACTATTAGTAATTTTGCAATAAATAATAGTTTTATTAATCCACATTTTTTTTCCTTAGAAATATTTAATTTGGAATCATCCCCCAGCAATACCAGTTGAGGTTGAAACACTATATCTGGATCTATTTTTTCCAAAATGTTTTTAAAAATTCTATCCCAGTAATCGGCAATCTTAATACAATTCCATAAAATGTGCAAATAGTTTGCTTCCGCTGCACCACATCTGGGGCAGTTAGAAGCTTTATTAATAGAGAACTTACTCAAAAGGGCTGGCGTATAGTAAAGGCTATGTATCAAATTGAACTGAATAAGCTGATGTTTCATGCTTATCGATACTTTACAAATATTTTGAAATATTATGTTCCAATCAAGAACACAATCGTTATTCAATTCCTTCTCCCATTTTATAACACAATACAATTTTATTTTCCTTGACTTTATTTCCATCAGGGATTTATACAACCTGGAGAGAGTTTTTTTTTCACATTTGTATTTTCTCAGTTTTTTGTAAAAGTCATTCTTTTTCCCACTTTACTTAATTGACAAACGCCTATTTTTGTAAAGACATGAATGTCTTAATACTGTACCTTGTAATTGAATACCTGTGGGGGTCAAAAAGTCAAAAAGTTCACTACCTTTTTGAAAGTTGTGTTATATCTTCACCACAGAGTGCGGCTGTGACTATGTCCTAGAAAAGCAGCTTCAGCAGTGGTTTACCATACCATAACCATCTGGTTCAAAAACTGATCTAGAGCCTAGCCCAAGTGCCATAGTATAAATAAACCTAAAGAAAACCGGTCATCACTTTTTATACAATCAAATAAACACAGGGGAGTACACAGGTCTTCAAAACAATGCTAGGAGTTACCCTTACCTCTTTACTTTATAAATTGCCCCAAAATATTACCTTCTACAAATGCAAATTATACTGTAGGAGTCCAAATCTCATCTAGTGCCAGGGTTTAGCTACTAATATGATAAGTAGAGTTATTTATTTGTCATGTGATTGACTCAAAAGTGACATTTAACATGTAAAATGAGACCTGGGACTCTAGAAAGAATAATTTGCCTTGACAGCACTAAAGAATGAGGGTCTCCGATGTCATCATATACAGCAGTTTATGAAATGGAATTAGATAATACCTTGTATTGATGAATTTATTGGATAGATGAAAAAGTGGTGCTATGTCTTTAAAGTGTCTTTGAGTTCCGCTATCACAATTTCTGCAATTATTGCTATTGTCCTTATAACTACTGGTACTACTACTGTACATAGTTTCATCTAAGTCTTCATGCATGCAATATGTGTTTTCTGTGTTTTACAATAGTGCATGTGAAAGTAAATGTCCAGCTTTTAACACCCTGTCATTCTTAGTTCCAACATTCTGTGCTGATTAATTTCTTAATAAATTTTATAGCGATTGGAGTTTATTTCTTTTAATGCGAAGCTTCAAATCCCCTTCATTGACATATATACGTAGTTAAATGATAAATCCGAACTTGCCTGCAGCCATCACTAGGGGAGGACTCATTGCTTACTGCATAGCGTGTTATTATTGGATTCAATATATAACAATATGCATTAAAGAGGCTCTGTCACCAGATTTTCAAACCCCTATCTCCTATTGCAGCAGATCGGCGCTGCAATGTAGATTACAGTAACGTTTTTTTTTTTCAAAAACGAGCATTTTTGGCCAAGTTATGAGTATTTTTATATTTATGCAAATGAGCCTTTATTAAGTACAACTGGGCGTGTTTAAAGTTAAGTCCAAGTGGGCGAGCGAGGACACATTGGCACCAGGCGACAGAGGCTACATCGACTTACCTGCAAACTCCGATGCTGCTGCAGAATCAACTGTAGCCTCTGTCGCCTGGTGCCGATGTGTCCTTGCTCGTCCGACACGATGCAGGACCTGGGGCAAGAAGGGACGTCACAGCGTGATCTCTCGAGAACACGCTGTGTGTCTGTGCACTGCCAGAAGCTGGGTGTTAACGAAGAGAAGTGGATGATGCTGATTCGTCAGCATCATACACTTCTATTCACAACGCCAAGCTAGTAAAACAAGTAAAAACACCCAGATGTACACACACAATACACGCCCAGTTGTACTTAACTTTAAACACGCCCAGTTGTACTTAAGAAAGGCTCATTTGCATAAATATAAAAATGCTCATAACATGGCCAAAAATGCTCGTTTTTGAAAAAAACAAAAACGTTACTGTTCTCTACATTGCAGCGCCGATCTGCTGCAATACGAGATAGGGGTTTGAAAATCTGGTGACAGAGCCTCTTTAAGCTCATAAGCTCCATCTAGGGGCAGCTGCAGGCAGTTAAAATTGTATGTTAACTCTGGCTCTGGAGGGGATTTTCAGCTCTGTACCACAAAAAATGAACTCTTATGACTGTTACAAAGATATGTTAATCGGCAAAGAATGTTAAAGTAATTTAGACTATAAAAACAATTGGTATTCAGGGGTAGAAACTTGCTTTAACCCCTTAATGACCAGGCCAATTAGAGTTTTTTGATGTATGTTTTTTCCTCCCTAATGCCATAAAATTTTTATTTTTTCATTGACATAGCCGTATGAAGGCTTTTTTTCGCGAGCCAGGTTGTAGTTTTTCATGGCAGCAATTTTTGTACCGTACAATGTACTGGGAAGCTGAAAAAAAAAATATGTCTGGGGTGAAATGGGCAAAAAACAGCGATTACACCATTTTTGTGCCGTTTTGTTTTTACGGAATCCATCAGGCAGTAAAAACTACATGTTCACTGTATTCTATAGGTTGATACGATTACAGTGATACCAAATTTCTATGTTTTTTTTTATGTTTTACCACTTTTAGAAAAAAATGTTTTGTGTTACCATATTCTGAGAGCCATAACTTTTTTTGTTTTCCGTCAATTTAGGGCTTATATTTTGCGGGCTGAAGTTTTTACCGATACCATTTAGAGGTACATGGGAATTTTTGATCACTTTTTATTCAATTTTTTTTAGAGCTAATGTGACCAAAAAACAGCAATTTGCGTGTTATATATAGATATTATTTACGGTGTTCGGTGTGCGGGTTAACGCCTTAGTGACCAGACTATTTTAGACCTTAATGACCAAACAATTTTTTACGATTTTCCATCATCTCATTCAAAGAGCTATAACTTTTTTGCATCGACATAGGTGTATAAGGTCTTGTTTTTTTGCAGGACAAGTTGTATTTTTTAATAGCACAATTTAATGATACATATAATTTATTGATTAACTTTTATTATCTTTCTTTTGGGGGGAAATAAAAAAATCAGCAATCTTGCCACACTTTTTTGCGTCCTAAATTTACACCGTTTACCATGTGGTATAAATAACACAATAACTTTACTGAGCGGGTCGTTACAATTGCGACAATTTCAAATTTATTTTGTGTTCTTCTGTTTTAGTAAAAACACTTTTTTTTCAAAATTATATATTTTTGTGTCTCTATATTTGAAGAGCCATATCTTTGTTATTTTCCCGCCGATGCAGTTGTATGAGGGCTTTTTTGCGGGACTACTTGTAGTTTTTATTGGTACCATTTTGGAGTACATGCAACTTTTTGATCACATTTTTTTTAAGGCAGGATTAACAGAAAACAGCAATTCTACATTGTTCTTTATTTCTTTACGACGTTCACCGAGCGGTTTAAACAATGTAATAGCTTTATATTTGGTGTCATTACGGACGCGGCAATACCAAATATGTGTAACTATTTTTTTTTTTTATAATAAAGCATTTTGTAAGGGGAAAAAGTGGGTTTTTATTTATTTATTATAAATATTTATTAAACTTTTTTATTAGTCCCACTAGAGGACTTAACTATGTGATCATCCGATCACTTTTATAATACACTGCAATACTTTTGTATTGCAGTGTATTACTGCCTATCCGTGTAAAACGGACAGGCACCAGCTAGGCCAAGCCTCTGGCCATTCATTTTAAATTGTGTGTTTTATTTAAATAAACATATTCTATGTGGGATAACCCCTTTAACTATATCTGCACAGGAACCCAGTATGTAATGCAACAGAAGAGTATAAATGTTGGTATTAACAAGGGTGGAGTGGACTAAAAATGTATTTGGATTATGCAATTCATGGGAAAACATCAAAAAAAACAAACACATTTCACTTATGTTATTTTCACCTAATTTGAGCTACTACATTAATACATTAATGCTTGCCATGATACCAAACAACCCAATAGTTTCATGTGTATATCATCTCATTTGATTGTGACAGTATATGTATAAGAGAAAAATGCAAACTCACCATTCACACCTCGGTTTCCAAATTCAAGAATCTAGAGCTTTTCAGCTGCATTGAAGTTACTTCACAGTTACTTTTTTCGGCACCTTCAAAATCAAAATATTGGAGAATGTTTAAAAAAATGTTATATGAAATCTGTCTTTTTACAAAGTATACTTAAAAAAGAAAAACATCTAGCTCTATCTATCTATCTATCTATCTATCTATCTATCTATCTATCTATCTATCTATCTATCTATCTATCTATCTATCTATCTATCTATCTATCTATCTATCTATCTCATATCTATCTATCTATCTATCTATCTATCTATCTATCTATCTATCTATCTATCTATCTATCTATCTATCTATCTATCTCATATCTATCTATCTATCTATCTATCTATCTATCTATCTATCTATCTATCTATCTATCTATCTATCTATCTATCTATCTATCTATCTATCTCATATCTATCTATCTATCTATCTATCTATCTATCTATCTATCTATCTATCTATCTATCTATCTATCTATCTCATGTCTATCTATCTATCTATCTATCTATCTATCTATCTATCTATCTATCTATCTATCTATCTATCTATCTATCTATCTATCTATCTATCTCATGTCTATCTATCTATCTATCTATCTATCTATCTATCTATCTATCTATCTATCTATCTATCTATCTATCTATCTATCTATCTATCATCTAGTTCTCTTTCCTTTATTATTATTGCTAGGACATATTTTAGTCAATGTTAGTATGATGGTTGCATAAGGCTTCGTTCACATCAGCGTCAGGGCTCCGTTCATGGGTTCCATCGGAGCTTTCCGTCAGGTGAACCCATCAACGGAACCCTGACTGAAACAAACGGAAACCAATGGTGACGGATCACACAAATCCGAAAGGCTCTCTAGTCAGCGCTGCACATAGTGGTTTTTCTCATTTGAGACTGCAGAGGCAGTATACACACTGTGTCACTTTCTCTTATTGATACAGAGAACGCAGACATTATAGACGGATGCACTGATTGATGCTGGTGCTTATAGCGTTGTCTCACCACAAAGGTTTTCCAAATTGTAGCCAGGTGGGCTAAGGGCCTATTCACATCACCGTTCGCTTTCCATTCCGGGGTTCCGTCGGAGGTTTCCGTCGGGTAAACCCCGCAACGGAAAGTGAAAGTGAAACCACAGCTTCCGTTTCAGTCACCACTTGATATCAATGGTGACGGAAACATCGCTAATGGTTTCCGTTCGTCACCATTCCGGCAGGTTTCCAGTTTTCCGACGGAATCAATAGCACAGTCGACTCCGCTATTGATTCCGTTGTTAAAATGGAGACCTGCCGGAATGGTGACGAACGTAAACCATTAGCGATGTTTCCGTCACCATTGATATCAATGGTGACGGAAACGGAAGCTGTGGTTTCAGTTTGACTTTCGGTTGCAGGGTTCACCCGACGGAAACCTCTGACGGAACCCCGGCACGGAAAGCCAACGCTGATGTGAACAGGCCCTCAGGCTGCAGGCACAGCACACACATTCCGAGGATGGCATAGACCTTTGTTATTATTTTTAGCCATTATAGGCAATATTTTTCTAGGCTAACAGCACACTTATAGTGCTGCCCAGTGATAAATATGTTACGGAGTAGGGATTGTGAAATTACATTTAAGCCAGTCATATTTATAGCTCTCTCATTCAAACTACGTATTATCTGCTGCATATGCCCCAAGCCTAAATGACAGATATGTAAATATAGGTGTAATTGCAGACGTTAGTGATTCCATGACTTCACTATAACTTATATTTACAATTGTGATGTTATATTATGGAGAGTTGGCTGTACTTTAGTACCGTTAGGATCAAATTATTCATCACGGCTAAATTCTTCTCCTAAAAGAGTGCAGAACTAGGGTCCTCTGCACCCATTATATATTTACCTACATAAGACATTTTAATATTTTTTGTTATATTAAGTTATTAAATAAAGGTTATTTTTTATCAATCACATCACAAAACCACACACTACCCTCCTTTTCCCTTCATATTATGATTGGTTGTATAACCTTAACTAGTTTTGTATGTATAATACACCAAAAATTGTGATTGTAATAAGATGCTGAATATTTCCTAACTACATAAATAAAGTATACTTTTAGTATTATAATGTATTTCTATAAGATTTTAGTACTACTTTAGCTGGGATGCACTAAGACTGCTGTTTTAAAGACATGGTGACTGTCAAACAGCAGGGATCGCCCATGCAGCTGCTTTCTATATTGTCCCTGCATGACCTAGCCCTGCAACCACTAGAAAGCTGACGGATGGTTTTGAAGCTGAGCTATGAAAGCACAAAGTTCTACAATATCGTTCATGCCAGTGTGTGGCATCACAGGGGTGATGGAAATAGGCCCAGCTGACAATCATCATTTCGAACATATGGTTCTGTTGATGCAAAGGTTCCTACCAAACTGCAATATATGCTTCCCCCCCCCCCAGATTTTTAAATGTTGAACAGAAACGGAACTTCATTTAAAGGGAAGAGAAGAATAACCAGCATTCCAAGTATGTATATATATATATATATATATATATATATATATATATACACATACAATATCCATATATAGACATTCTATATATATGTATATATATATATATATATATATATATATATATATATATATATCTTTGTATCTATATATCTATATATATATATATATATATATATATAGATATATATATATATAGATATATATATATATAGATATATATATATATATATATATATATATATATATATATATATCTATATATATATCTATATGAGAAGGAGATGCTTAATAGATTCACCTAGATGTGCAGGTTGGGTTTGAAGCTATACAAAATATGTGCATATAATGTAAACATTGCTATTTTTTTGTTTTTTTTATGCACATTCTTATTAACAGGCTAAGTAGACCAAAAAGTTATTTATCCTAGTGACAAGTGAATAAGAAGGAGTTGAACTGTACAGAACCTTTTGGGGTCTGCTGTATCTGGGCTATATTACTGTGACCAATTCTGTTTCCATCGGAGGGCCATGTGGTGGGCTAGTTTGGCTATAAGTATAGGCATGTTAAATACTTGAAAATCATATTAACCTGCTAAATTCAGAATTTCTTAAAATCACGCATATATTTATCTTGTTATCTTCCCTAAAAATCCAGAATTCTTTTATCTAAAATCCATTACAATAGTTGCTGTGTTTTAAACACAGGATAATACTACGAGCACCATTATAACACTGGCTATGGCCAAGGGTAAAAGGTTTGCCGATGGTAGCATTAAACAAGAAAGAAGGCTCTTGAGAAAAGATTCAAGATAGCAAAGATTAAATACAAAACTTTACTGAAAACTGTGTCAGAAGAAATGCCTGGGAACGAATCAGGAAGTCAAGAGAAATGCTTGGGAACGAGTCAGAGAAGGTCATGGCAGTGTCCTCATGTATAGATCTTGCCCGGAAGACAGGCATGGGAAATGTTACATGAGAGTAAGGAAAATTCATCTTACCAATTTTATCCCTTCAAAACTAGACATATAAGAGTATAAATGAAACGTGATAACATACCTCTCACAAAGTCTAAAGTCACTGATATTATGTTAATACACTTTAACTCTCACTCATTTCTAGAACATATTTTTAGTGAGAACCCGACAGCGTGATGTACTACTTTCAACAGTATCTATCAACTCCTGGGTCATTTATTACATTATAGTGCTGAGGGGGTAGATCAAGTTTAAACCATATATGTTATTTATATATATATATACTTGTCTCCTATAAACTTTTAAGATAGAATTATGGATCACTCTTGTATATTGTATGATCTTTGTGCTCTCAGTGTTCTCTGTTAAAGTATGGTTTCCACATAGTAGCAGCTAGCTGGACATCACAAGAAATGTGTTAGCTATTGTAAGTTAGCCTTACTGTAGCTAAGCTTCACTTAGGGTAGGAAAATCGAGTCAAAGGATAAATCATGTGACTTAAAGGAGTTTTACATGACTAAAACATTGATAGCCTATCCTTAAGCCATCAATGTTTCATCAATGGGGGTCTAACTTCTTGGTACCTCGCTGATCATCAGAATGAAAGGACGCCAGCTATAACAGCTCGTCCATATGTGCAGCTGTGACTGGTACTGCAGCTCTGCCCCATTCAAGTAAATGGCATTCAACCTGGTGATCGACAGGGCAACAAGGGTGCTGACCTTCAACAATCATAAGGAAAGTCCATCAGTGTTTTAGTCTTGAAAAACCCTTTAAAGAGGCTCTGTCACCAGATTTTGCAACCCCTATCTGCTATTGCAGCAGATCGGCGCTGCAATGTAGATTACAGTAACGTTTTTATTTTTAAAAAACAAGCATTTTTGGCCAAGTTATGACAATTTTCGTATTTATGCAAATGAGGCTTGCAAAAGTACAACTGGGCGTGTTGAAAAGTAAAAGTACAACTGGGCGTGTATTATGTGTGTACATCGGGGCGTGTTTACTACTTTTACTAGCTGGGCGTTCTGATGAGAAGTATCATCCACTTCTCTTCAGAACGCCCAGCTTCTGGCAGTGCAGACACAGCGTGTTCTCTAGAGATCACGCTGTGACGTCACTTCCCCAGGTCCTGCATCGTGTCAGACGAGCGAGGACACATCGACACCAGAGGCTAAAGATGATTCTGCAGCAGCATCGGCGTTTGCAGGTAAGTCGATGTAGCTACTTACCTGCAAACGCCGATGCTGCTGCAGAATCAACTGTAGCCTCTGGTGCCGTCACGATGCAGGACCTGTGAGTGACGTCACAGATCTGCACTGCCAGAAGCTGGGCGTTCTGAAGAGAAGTGGATGATACTTCTCATCAGAACGCCCAGCTAGTAAAAGTAGTAAAAACGCCCCGATGTACGCACATAATACACGCCCACTTGGACTTTTACTTTTCAACACGCCCAGTTGTACTTTTGCAAGCCTCATTTGCATAAATACGAAAATGGTCATAACTTGGCCAAAAATGCTCGTTTTTTAAAAATAAAAACGTTTCTGTAATCTACATTGCAGCGCCGATCTGCTGCAATAGCAGATAGGGGTTGCAAAATCTGGTGACAGAGCCTCTTTAAGCTAAAATAAAATAAAAAATATTGGATTTATATGCTTCCAGCTACATGTATGAAGCTGGGTCACTTCTAGTGTCCTGCAGAATGTAAACATATGCAATGACGGGAGTTTTTCTTCAAGTTCACAGGGTATGTCGTTTTTTAGGTCAATGTTTTTGTAGCGGTAGTCTGGCATTTTCTACTAGATCATGCTGTATATTTAATAACTGGGTCAATATAGATTGTTACACTTTATGTTTCCAAAATAGACACAAATCCAGACATCAGGTGATCATGCTTGGTGTATTTTATGGTGTAAATTTAGCAACAGTCAGAGCCTTGTGAACAGATTCCACACCCACAACCAAATGTCTCTATTCAATCTGATCATTCCTAGAATACCCCATCCTTGAAAGAGATAAAACTTTCCGGGTGACGATTTTCCTTTAACAGCTGCTGAAGATGAAAATAGAAAAGAATGTGACCATGTTTGTAGTAGACACAATATTATCCCAATACTATTAAGAACAAATGGCCGGAGAGTTTAGTAGGTTGAAAAAGGACAACATGGAATTATTATGTATTTTGAAAAAGTATATAAAAAATATTTTAGTACAGTGTCAAAAATATATATAAAAAACAATTCAAAATGCATATAGCGAGAAATAGTGTTAATGGAATCTAAATTGGTTTATAAAAAAATAAAAAGAAATGCATGGTTTGATCACTATCGCAAAATCTAAATCTTATCTAGGACAAGTAGGGAACAAGGGCCATGTATTAACCTGAAGCATACAACTGTGGGTAAAAATGTCCATGTTCCAATCTATCACTGTGATAATATTCCTTAAAAAAATATGTTTTCTTTTCTCACTGGAAAAAACCCACATGTTGAATATGTTTATTAGCATAACACTCAGTATGGTTCTTCACAGTATAAGGCCTCCTGCACATTACCGTAAAAAATCTCCGTAATTGCGGACCGTAATACGGTGCGCAATTACGGACCTATTCAGTTCTATTGGCCACGGGCACATTTCCGTATTGCTATGGATAGGTGTCCATGCCGTAGAAGTGTACCGCAAAAGATAGGACATGCCCTATTTTTTGCTTTTTACGGGCAATGCTCCTATACTTTGCACGGGCTGAAAATGCGGGCGGCCGGCCATGCCAGCAATCGCGGCCCGTGATTACAGGCACGGCCGTGTGCATGAGGCTTTACAAGTTTCTTCATTCAGATAAGAAACATACCATTGTATTGTCTTAGTTAATGTATTATTGTCACATTTCAATGTACTTGAATGCCAGTTTAGCTAAATATAAAGGCATGTTTTCCAGATTGTTTTCCAGTTGAAGATCTTCCTTCTTTCTCTAAACATCAAGTAAGTCCAATTTCCAACTTTTTTTTTTCTTAAAATTCTGTATTTTATTCATGGTTGCCCATCATGGGGAAAAAGTTTGGAGCCACCTTCTGAATACAGATATAACATTGAATACTAAGGGCGGGTTCACACATGGCGGAATTGCACTTAAATTCCGCTGCGGACACTCCGCAGCGTTAATCCGCAGCGGAGCCGTTTCTACATTGACTTTCACTTTAATTTAGCAGTGTTCGTTTACACGATGCGTACAATTCCGCTGCGGAGCATAGGCTGCGGAGCGGAATTTGGTGTCCGCAGCATGCTCTGTCTGTTGCGGAGCAGTGGCGGACTCATGGCGGAATTTCTCCATTGACTTCAATGGAGATTCAAAGTTCCGCAATGAAGTCCGCAGCTGTCATGCACATGTCATGTGTGCTGCGGATGCGTCTTGCTTTTTTTACTTGACATTTCTTCATTCTGGCTGGACCTATGTATTTCTAGGTCTACAGCCAGACTGAGGAAGTCAATGGGGCTCCCGTAATGACGGGAGCGTTGCTAGGAGACGTCAGTAAATAGTCACTGTCCAGGGTGCTGAAAGAGTTAAGCGATCGGCAGTAACTGTTTCTGCACCCAGGACAGTGACTACCGATCCCAATATACATGTATCTGTAAAAAAAAATTAAGTTCGTACTTACCGAGAACTCCCTGTTTCTGTCTCCAGTCCGGCCTCCCAGGATGACGTTTCAGTGTAAGTGACGGCTGCAGCCAATCACAGGCCAAGCACAGGCTGCAGCGGTCACATGGACTGGCGCGTCATCCAGGGAGGTCGGGCTGGATGCCGAAGGAGGGACGCGTCATAAAGACAACGGGCGGTAAGTATGAATTTCTTTTACTTTCACTAGGGAAAGTGCTGTCCCTTCTCTCTATCCTGCACTGATAGGGAGAAGGGAAGCACTTTTCCCGCAGTCCGCAGCAGCTAGTCCGCATCAATTTTCTGCACATTTTGTGCAGATCCGCAGCCGTAATCCGCAACCCGGATTAGGTGCGGCATTGATGCGGACAGTTGCGGAGGAATTCCGCCATGTGTGGTCATGCCCTAAGCCTTATTACTGTCACTGTCCCAATGTCAGAGATTCACCAGTCACACACTGATGTTGTCTTTTTTACTTCTATTGCGCCCTACTGTACATCTGTATGCTTCCATATGAAATGAGAGGGGTTTTTACCTATCAAATTTTCTAAGAAATGATCCATTCTCCTTTGGCTGTCGTGTTACGGAGCTTTTCTCTCCTTAAAGCATTGCTCTTAGGGGCGAATCTCTCAATAACACACCACCGTACGGAGCACTATGTAGAGATACACAGAGTCTATGGCTCCGCAGTATGAGCTGTATGCGTTAGATGAGCTCCAGGCCACTAAAGTCTTACGTCATTACCTCCATTGACTCTTCATTCGTTAAACTGTGTTCACACTTTTCCACCAAATTTCTTACCGTTTTTTTCTGTGTTCTTGTAAAAGTCACAAGAAAATATTTTAATGTTATTATTACAAGAAAAACATAGCAAAAACCACTGCAGAAATGTGGCAAAAAAAATTAAAAAATGCCACATGTGGACACAGCCCAACAAAATCAGCTCTGTTTGACCTTAATGATGGCATCACAGAGATTAATGATAACAAACATACTCACATCCGTATAATAACGCATGTAAACAATATCATATGATTAAGATTTTCTTTTATATAAGTAGCTTATTTTACTATGTATCATTTTTTTGTCTAAAAATGTCTCTCTTATGGAATGTAAGATTTTTAAGTTGCCTTATTATCTATTGTAAAGTTCATTTTGTCAAATTTTTTAAGCATTAATGACAACTGTGGAAGAAAATTAGCTGTTTTTTTTCCCATTTATCATTATTTGACATATTTTACATATTTCTGTAGTTATCTTTTGACTATACGTAAAAAAAGCCTAATGTGATAATGTATTTGTACCAATTTTGCACAGCTGGTACCTCTAGGTTATTAGCTTTGTCTAAAGGCAAGGACAGATGGTAGCGTTGTCAATTGTTTTTGCAGCTGAGTTATGCTGTGTTGGATACCCGCATGAACACGCTGACTCATTCAAACAACTAGCTTTTCTTAGTGATTTTAATGTTGTTCTTAGACCTAAATTTTTATTAAAAGTGCCTGTGGATCTATTTTTATTCAGTTCCAGCAGTGGTAAAATTGATGTAAAGAAAAATGTGAATCCAGACAGGTTAACATCTTGTTGATGCTTACCAGCCATTTTGCATGACATGAATGACTATTGCATTATCAGCATAGTGGCCTACTATCATTGGCATCACTCCTTTCCAATTGTGATCAGTGCTTAGGATCTTCACACTTTCATATTTTTATTTTACTTAAAGAGGCTCTGTCACCAGATTTTGCAGCCCCTATCTGCTATTGCAGCAGATAGGCGCTGCAATGTAGATTACAGTAACGTTTTTATTTTTTAAAAACGAGCATTTTTGGCCAAGTTATGACCATTTTCGTATTTATGCAAATGAGGCTTGCAAAAGTACAACTGGGCGTGTTGAAAAGTAAAAGTACAACTGGGCGTGTATTATGTGCGTACATCGGGGCGTGTTTACTACTTTTAATAGCTGGGCGTTGTGTATAGAAGTGTCATCCACTTCTCTTCACAACGCCCAGCTTCTGGCAGTGCAGATCTGTGACGTCACTCACAGGTCCTGCATCGTGTCGGCACCAGAGGCTACAGATGATTCTGCAGCAGCATCGGCGTTTGCAGGTAAGTCGATGTAGCTACTTACCTGCAAATGCTGATGTTGCTGCAGAATCAAGTGTAGCCTCTGGTGCCGACACGATGCAGGACCTGTGAGTGACGTCACAGTCCTGCACTGCCAGAAGCTGGGCGTTCTGAAGAGAAGTGGATGACACTTCTATACACAACGCCCAGCTAGTAATAGTAGTAAACACGCCCCGATGTAACACACATAATACACGCCCAGTTGTACTTTTACTTTTCAACACGCCCAGTTGTACTTTTGCAAGCCTCATTTGCATAAATACGAAAATGGTCATAACTTGGCCAAAAATGCTCGTTTTTTAAAAATAAAAACGTTACTGTAATCTACATTGCAGCGCCTATCTGCTGCAATAGCAGATAGGGGCTGCAAAATCTGGTGACAGAGCCTCTTTAAGAATAAAATCTTGGGATAACAGTGGCAAACACCACATTAAAAATAATTGGCACAGACTTATAGTTTCTGCTACTTTGTCAAAAGATTACATGTGCGGATGCCATCTTGTATCATTATATGTGAACTGTGGCACTGGCAGAAGGTACAGTCAAAATGGCATACATGCATCAAGTTTCTTGAGTCACTCTTTTTGTACCTTTTCAGAGGAAATAATGACACATACTTTCTGTGCTCAATTAAATATATTCAAGCCCCCTAAAAATGACTGTATTTGCCACTTGTGATGCCAAATACGCGTTGTTATGGGTGGAGATACTTTTTAATAATAATGATAGGCATAATGGTGTAAACTGTGTGTGTTTGATTTATTAAGTAATGGCACCAAGAATATTTACTGTCTGCCCACCACTTCGTGCCTCATGTTAGTCAAGTGGGTGTGTTTAAGGGAAGAGTTACTTTTTTGTCATAGTTATGCCACCAACAGGCTGGCATAAAATGTAAGCCGCACAACTAAACCAACAGCACCACACCTTTTCCAAAATAAAATGAGACAAATGTAACAAATGGCATACGACATTAGATAAATTTGGCCCGAAATAAACTCGAAATAACTGCAATAGAAATTATACAGAATAATCCAATATTAAGAGGTGTAATTTTAAGCTTTTGGGCCCTAATGTAAAATCTGGAACAAGGCCAGCAACCTACCATGTGCCATCCATAATACTAGTCCTCTTACAGTATGTGGCAGAGAAGGCTTTGGGCCCCTTTAGGCACTGGGGCTGGCAGCGACGGCTACCTCTGCACCCCCTATTGATACATGTGGGCTAATGTGGCTATCATATGCTGCCTGGTAATGATAATTATGCTCCAATAAAATTTGGTTTGTAGTTTTATCAGCCATGTGGCTCTTAAATAAGCGGTGAACTCTATCAAATACATAGAGAATAGTAATGCTGTGTTCAGAAAACCATGGAGAAAATGCGGCAATTTAAAAAATGTCTGCTTTTCTTCCAGGATATTGTGAAAATCATGGCAAAAAATATGATATGACTACAATGCGTGAACACAGTCTAAGGAGAGTTTGTCTAGAAAATGGGTAGGGAAGGCTCAACACTACAAAATACTTTTTCTCACCACAGCTGAGATATAAAATAGAAGCTGAGAAGATGGGGCATATTGGGAGGCGGAAGGACAATTTTATCAATGCATTTTTTCGGTATTCCAATCTGTTCTCTTCTGACTTCAATGTGAATTTTTTTAATTTATTTTTTAACATGGAAGTTATTAGAGTGGAGTGGACGCCTGATGCAAAATCTGCTTTTACACATAGTCTAAGAAAAACAGTAATGTGACTCCACCCTCACTGTGTTAGGCCAGTAGTTAACTGCGTTATATGATAAAAATCAATCATATTTACACACGTAGATGAGCATAGGCTGAGTACAAGTCTATAACATTGTAATGCAAATGACTGTAAAAGGGGTTGTACAAGATTAGATAAAAAGGGTTTGATTTTTTTCAGAAACAGCACCACTCTTGTACATGGGCGGTGTCTGTTATTGCAGCTTAGCCCCATTCACATGAATGAAGCTGAGTTGCAATACCAGACACAGCCCATAGACAAGAGTGGTGCTGTTTCTAGAGGAATGCAGACAATTTTTCTTTATTATTTCCATACAACCCCTTTAATTTGAAGGGCTAATTGAAGACATCCTTAAGCCTCGCAGTCCTTTATGAGTCAATATAGATAGATAGATGGATATGAGATAGATAGATATGATGTAGATAGATATGATATAGATAGATAGATAGATAGATAGATAGATAGATAGATAGATAGATAGATAGATAGATAGATAGATAGATAGATAGATAGATAGATAGATAGATAGATGCACCTTCACTTTGAAACTTTCAAAACATCATCAAACTATTTAGCTTATTTTATATACATTTATGTAGGTTCTTTATCTTCATGGATCACATACCCTATATCAATGTGATGCACATTTTTTAAGGCAACAGGTGTTACATACTCCAGCCTGACCCACAGAACAGCTTAGTCCAAGCAGCTGCCAGGGATCTGCTGAAGCTTTCACCCCACTCAAATGGCAGAACGGTTGTTTAAAATGGTCCATTGATGTAATAAGAATCGAAGTTCTTAAAAAAACAGATATTATCATCAGGATGATGTGTCAGTGACTCGGACTAGCAGAAATTAAAATCTCTTGTTAAAACCTTGTCCTCATCAATCTCAGGATTTTGATTTCTAGCAAGCACTGAACTATGCAGGTTCACTCTGTATATACTCAAGGCCAGGTTTACACATGGGATTTTTGGGGCATTTTAAACTGACAAAAAAAAAATGCAAGCCAAAATGTAATAGCCTGCAAGTTTCAATTCTCTGTAATTTTTTTCAAGGCGTTTTTTGGGCAGTTTGTTTTGCGACAAACTTAAGCTGTGCTCAAATTTGCATTGGAGGCTCCTTTGGCAGTTCCGTCAGATTTAATGGCAAGAATAGCAGTGCTATTCTTGCTATCAAAATGAGGAAAACCACGATGGAACCCTGATGAACCCCACTGTAAGACAATGGGGTGAGTTGACAACATTGGGATCCGTCATACGACAGATCCGACGCTGCTACTTGGCTACCGTTCACAAAAGAAGCCATGACGCAAATGTGAACATAGCCTTATCTTTTTGCACACAATTTAATGTTGTCCCATTTTATATTGGCAAGGGTGTAATGCTTTTGCTTTCGTTTTGGGACTCACATTTTATGCCAGTCTGCTGGTGGCGTGCAGATGCAATTTTTAGTTTGAGTTTTTTTGAAAAGTCACATATCATAAATATGGATAAAAGTTTACTCCGGCCATAAACACGCTCAATTGGCTAACAAATCACAAAGAGGCAAAAACGGTAATTCTTTATGGTGTAAATGCTTCAAACATACACAGTTCACACCAATATTTCCACTGAAAATCCACCGAAAAAGTGTGAATAGAGCTTGACACGTGTACGCCATTGTGTGTAGAGAGCTTCATATTTTCCTAATAACTATCAGCAAAGATCTGGCTGCTACATTTTTAGCAATCAAAAGCCCTGAAAACAGAAAACCCGTCATGAGAACCTGACCGCCATTAAAAACTGGTGCAAAACTGCTGAGAGTCCACCTCCTATTTTTCAGAGACCATTTGAATAATGAAAACATCAACGTGATTGGTTGCCATGATTTGCACCAGTTTTGATACATCTCTCCCCGAGGCCTCATTCACTATTACATTATTAATATGATTATCCTGAATCCTATTTATTATTGATGCATACACAGCATGTGACAACACTGTTTAATATTTTATGGTATAAATTATTTCTCCCCAAAATCAGTTCTTGGATACTGTTTTATGCTCTTTTCAAATAAATGTTATTTTACTATTTTGACGCCAGTTTGTTTTTTTTAGGCCAGTTGGCGCATTTCTACATATGGCCCTACGATGCTGTCAGTTTGGGTCATTAGACCTGTGGTTGAGCCTGGATTTGCATCTGTAATATGGGCAGAAAAAAAAATGTGCCCGTATAACATTTGTGTGAAACCAGCTTTAGTACCAGAAAAGTTGTTTTGTTTTTACCCCTCATAACTTATATAATATAGAATGCAACATGTTTTTATCATGTTCTTGACAGAAGAAAAGTGTTTTACAAAAAAAAGAAAAAAATTGCATGAGTTTATGTTTGCGTTGTTGTTTTATTAATTTGAGTATTTTTTGTTTTATTTATATATAGATATATATATATTTATATAAATATATAAATATATATATATATATTTCACTTTGCTATACTGTCCTTACACCTTGCAAAATAAGGTAATATAGTATCTTAATTGTGTTAAATGCTTTGTTACGGATGTGTCAGACTTTCCGGAATACTATGTATACATTGACCTGTTGATTGCAGCTTTATTTATATCCCAATTGAAAAAGTTTATATATTTAACACGCATGACCCCAGTTTAGAACCTAGATGACATTTAACCTTTCAGCAATGAAAAGACCTTGGCATCAAGGCATCACAAACATTTAGGAAACTGGGACTTTGTGTAAATCAGTCTAGTACAATGGTTGGCCTTGGTGTCGATAACCTATTATTAATGCTTACTATACTATTATATTGCCTAGTATAGCAACGATAACAACATGACAGAAAATGAATTGTATGACTCCACACAATATGATATATTTGCCTTCATCTATTTGGTCACCTAAAAGCATTAAATACCTTGATAAAATTCAATATTTTGACCACAAAATTGTAGACATCTAGATATCTACACGGTAAAACAACATGGCTCTATTTCATGTAAACACCATAAAAATAATTATTAGCAAAACATTTATTTGCTTATTTCTTTAAGCATTTTTTTTTTGTGTTTGTGACAGGTGGCTTTTTGGTTCCTCTAGCTCATGAAACCACACATTCAGCAGTTGCTTTGTATTATATGGACACTAAACAGATACAATTTCAAAAAGAAACAAATCAATTAATAAAATTTTTAAAGAAACTGAAAAGTAAAAAATAAAAAGATCATCAATATATGATTTTTTGAAAAAATAAATTGTATTTACACATATAAAGAAATATGTACTTGCATAAACTGCAGTCTACAATTCTCTGTTCCGCTGTATCGTGCCTCCATATCGTGTTATAGAGGCATTCTCCACTAGTAGCAGTGCTTCTAGGGGAAAATGTCACCGTAATATGGCATCTGATGGAATACAACACAAAACCTCTGTATGTTATTCAAGGCATACAGAGGTACAAGTAGGATACAGTACCATAGACTGCTATGGGTGCTATATTATGGCTCCATATGACTATACGGTTGAATGGAGCCGTATTACACCCGTGTGCATGAGCCCTGCGGCTGGGTTCACTCAACATGTCTTTTAATTAAAGCTAAAAATAATAATAGCTTGATATCTTATTAAGCTATAGTATGTAAAATACATGTCACTTAAAATGTTCCAATACCAATTGTATAGTCTTACCATTCACACCATTTCTACTTATTTAAGACCTCGTTCACATCTGTGTTGGAGGTTCCGTTAGGGGTCTCCGTCGCAGATTCGGCAGAGATTGTAAAATGACAGACACCTCGCCGGAAAGCCAACGAAACCTGTTAAAGTCAATGCGTTCTGCCGGCTGCCGGTGGTGTCCGTCATACAACGTAACCATTGCTTCCGTTGGATGGAGCAGAACAGAACACACCGAGGCAGGTGTGAACATAGCCTTACAAAAGTCTAAACCTTCCCCCCCCCCCAACAAAAAAAAGGATATAACCTTAAAGAGATACTTCAAAAACCTATATTATATGTGACATTTATGTAGGACTATAAATAAATCTGCTGTGTTTTCTTTACTCAATTATCACAATGTTCAAATCATTAAGCCACAAAGTGTTAAATAACAAATTCAGCACTGATAATTCTGTATTGAAATCAAGGATAGCATAAGTCTAATGGGAATCATCATTAAGTACTCAAGGGCACATGGATTCTCAATAAAACCTTTTATAAATATATGCAGTATGACATCAAAATATTATATATAAATTAGAAACACCACATATCTTTGGTAGTAAATCCAAATTTCTTCCAATCGATTTAAGCAAATATTTAGTTACTGTCCATTCTGAGCCGCTTCTTCTGAACTATTTTTGTCGACGAACACATTTAAAGTTTGTTTTACTTGTTAATTGAGAAGTAATGCATTTCATTAAATCCAGATTGTAAAAATCATGCTGAAAAGTTAAAAGAATTCATTTCTGGAACAGACTAAGAGCTGTTTGTGGTGAGCGATATTTTATGTTTATATAAAATATGGTTAATCTCCATGTTAAAAGGGAAGAAAATAAATGAAAACAAAAAACAGATATATTGCTTGAAATATAAAATTACGAGCTCAGCGCAAATATGCAGTGATTGTGCAAAAAGAGCTTCCAATTTTTTAAGAGTGACATTAATACACAGACACACACAGAGATAAGGCAGAGCTGAGTATGTTGCTTGGCACAACAAATCTGGATGTCACTTTTTGTGTATTTTTCCATAGCACTGTGAGCCATTACAGTGTGCAAAAAGTAGTTCAACGACAAATCTAGCTCTGCTACATACATATAGTCTTACATTTAAAGTCTTCAAAGAAAAGGTATGTTCCATGAGCATTATGATGAGAATCAGTTCTTAGAGTCATTATTTTATCATGATTGCAAAACACAAAAACTTACCAGTGCCCTGCTTCTCCAGGAAGTTGCGCCCTACAGCACCTGCTGTGGGTCTTGTTGACCAAACTCTGACAGGTAAAAAAATTCCTGTATAATAAAGCCAGACCAGCTGGCTTTGGAGAGAAACCCCTAGTACGGGTTCTGTTGCCTTACTCTGTATCTTACATGAGGACAGTAGCTTTTTCCCCTCTAGCTGTTGACCTGTAAGAAGCGAGATTCCCTTGCACAAGTGTCTGGCAGGCCCACCGCCACCTGCTCCTGTCAGTCTGGTATAAATTTAGCTGTTAAAGGTATCACTGACAACCAGACCTTTGTCAGCGCTGGCATAAGAACACAAGATTACTGCCTCTCACACACATGCTATAGCTAACATGGAAAATCAGGATCTCAGTTTTACTATCTATCTATCTATCTATCTATCTATCTATCTATCTATCTATCTATCTATCTATCTATCTATCTATCTATCTATCTATCTATCTATCTATCTATCTATCTATCATCTATCTATCTATCTATCTATCTATCTATCTATCTATCTATCTATCTATCTATCTATCTATCTATCTATCTATCTATCTATCTATCTATCTATCTAATATTCAAAAAATAGGCAGCACTCCGCAGTAAATGTGAGAATAGGGTACTTTTATTGCCCCCTGTGCAACGTTTCAGCTCTGTCCTCTAGAGCCTTTCTCAAGCAAATAACATGTGATACATTCCAAGTATATAACATAGTGACAATCAAGTGTGTGAATCAAACATAATCAAAGAAAAAGTATATAACAGCATCACAAAAATAGCGTAATAAATATATAGTAAAAAGTGACACATCAGAATTAAACATATAGTGTCAAAGTAAGATGGATAAGCAACAGTTAATGTGCATATAACTCACAATACAGTTAAAGTATCCAATTAAGAGTAGTGTTCACATGTGTGTGAATCATGTGTGAAACATAAAAACAAATTAAAATTGAAAATCACCTCATAGGACGTGCTATCACGGCGCCGCCATAGCGGTAAGCGAAAAAACGCTATTGCGCATGCGTTGGAATATTGCCATGTTCTAAATATTGCGGATATCCGGTATGCATTCGCGCATGCGCAATGAAGCGCAGACGCGATGCAGACATCTTTAAATAGGGAAAAGTCCCATTTGTTTAGGGTTATATCAAAAGGTATGTGTATATATATCTTAAATAACCGAATCATACCATAATGGGGACTATATAGCTCCCAATCTAAGATAAAGCTTTATCAATAGAGAGTGTGAATACATTCAAATGAATGTCCCAAAAGGGCATCCAAAGAGGAGAGAGGCATAAGCGCAGCGGTACAGCCCTGTTCACACCAGAGTTTTAAGTATTGTTGTTAGAAATGGAGTTCAAGGGGTGGACGGTGGCCATTCTATAAATGCCCATCCCCACCTCACTAGTGGGTAAAACAAATGCAATGCAGACATGTCATATGTCCCCTTGCCGTATTGTTTCCCGTAACTCCTATATTTGTTCTTTGAGAAGTCAAAGTAAATACTGCATCTACGTCTGAACCTCTCAATCCTATAGGTTCTATTGATATGTATATAATACACCCTCTAGAGATATAATGGCATACTACATATACTGATATATATTTTTATACAATATTATAATATGATATCCGTAAAAAATAAAAATTGCAAAAATTCCATGAAAAATATAATAATTTTTAATAATATTGGATAATAATTATACACAGAAAAATCTGTGATATTCTTCGTCTGTCGAGGTAATCTTCAAACAAGTTCAAAAGAACGCTCTAAAGAAAAATAGAGAAAAGTAAATATCAATATTTCAAACAGGTAATAAAACCAATAAGTATACATGTTAATAATTACTGATAATAACATCAAGTGTATCAACATAATGGGGCATGACGGAAAGAGGAAGGAAAATCTCTCACATTACTCCACTAAACGCATAATCGACATTGAGCCCATTTGGTTTCAGGGTGTTGAGCCTATTGATCCATTGCAACTCCCTAGTTTTTAATAGTCTAGTCCTATTGCCACCTTGTCTCAGGGGGGGTATGTGATCCAAGATCCAAAATTTTAGTTGCTGTTCTGTATGGCCCATCTCCGAAAAATGTTTCGAAACAGGTAAATCCAAACGCTTTTTTCTAATCGTATACCTATGTTGGTTTAATCTGATTTTTAACTCGAGTGTGGTTTCTCCCACATATAGTAGATGACAAGGACATTGTAGAACATAAACAACAAAATCTGTGTTGCACGTTAGAAAATGTCTAATTTGGAAGATTCTTTGCGTGATGGGGTGTGTAAAAGTGGGGCCTTTTTGTATAAGCTTACAATTTATACAATTTAAGCAGGGGAAACAGCCAACCCTGGGTTTAGCCAGATATGTCTGTCCAGTGGATTTAAGGGACCCAACATCGGTTTTCACCAATCTGTCGCTAAGGCTTTTGGATCTGCGATAAGAGAGCAGCGGATATTTCGAGAATTCAGGAATATGTGTCAAACAATTGTTTAACATGGGCCAGTGCCGTCTGATAATATCTGTAATAGCCTTACTCTGGTCTGTAAATGTTGAAATAAATGGAATACGATCCATTTTTGATTTAGTTTCCTTAGGTCTAAGAAGTGTGTCCCTATCCATTAGAGCTTATTCAATATTCTTGCTGGATAACCCCGAGTACGGAATCGATTGATCATGTTTCCGAGAGTCACGGTGGCGGTGTCTGTGTCACTGACTATCCTTTTGACCCTCATCAGTTGGCTAGTTGGTAAATTCTCAACCATACTACGTGGGTGGTTGCTGCTATATAGAAGTAGATTGTTGCAATCTGTAGGTTTTGTGTAGAGCTAAGTACTGAAGGTGTTGTTATTGATCTTAACCAGGACATCTAGAAACTGAATCTCAGTATCTGACTGTACCAATGTAAATTTGACCTTATCATCATGCATGTTAATGCATGAAAAGAAGTCCAAGAGAGTATCACTATCCCCTGACCAAATCATGAAAATATCGTCTATGTAACGCCACCACTTAATAACATGTTTAAAGTGGTGGGATCCATAGACAAAGGCCTCCTCAAATGATCGCATAAATATATTGGCGTAAGTGAGGGCAATATTTGACCCCATCGCCGTTCCTTGCAGCTGGAGATAAAAATTGTCACCAAATAGAAAGTAATTCATACTTAGAATAATCTCCAATAATTGCAAAAGGAAGGTGCAGCAGTCAGGTGTATAATCCGATGAATTGAGGAAATTATTGACCGCCTGTATACCCCTGGTATGGTCTATCACAGTGTATAAATTAACCACATCGAACGATACTAATGTGACTTTCGTATCCACAGGTAGAACTACTTCATTAAGTTTGTTTATGAAATCAGATGTATCCCTAATATAAGAGGTCGCCCCGATGGCATATGTTCTTAAAATCTTATCCAAAAAATGGCAATGTGGCAGAAAATAGAATCAACCCCTGACACAATGGGTCGACCCGGAGGGTCAACTAGGGACTTATGTATTTTTGGAAGTATGTATAAAATAGGGGTTCTAGGTTGTGTGATATATAGATACTCTGCCAAATTCTCATCTATAATCCCACCCATCTTAGCTTCATCTAATATATTTCTAATCCTCCTACCAATTTCAAATTTGGGATCATATGGGATTTGTTTATATACTGTATTATCATTAAGCTGTCTCATGATTTCTCTAAGGTACATAGTAGTATCCATTATCACTACTGCCCCACCTTTATCAGCTGGTTTTATAGTGATATCAGTGTCACTAGCCAATTCCTCTAATGCTTTGGACTCCTCACTGGTTAAATTAGGATGAGTAAATTTAAATACATTAGTACATTGTGTTTTAAGATTCTCATTTTCACCTTTTACAGCTGCAACAAATGCATCAACAACCGGTAAATTAATTGGTGCCATAAAATTGCTCTCTTTGTAAAGACCAAATTTTCTAAGATTTAATTCAGAATCAGTATCAACATTTAGATCAGATATAGGTCTACCAGAGAACCAGCATTTCAATTTGATAGCTCTAAAGAATTTAAACAGATCAGCTTCAACCTGGAACCAATCCGTCAGAGATGAGGGGCAAAAAGAAAGCCCCTTATCTAAAAGCCTTTGTTGTGGTTCAGACAGTACCTTGGAAGATATGTTTACAACTAACGTTTCCGTAATGCCATCGCTCCCCTTTTCATCATCTGTCTCGGTCTGCTGCCTCTGTAGTTTACGTCGCCAGTGTTGCCTTGTTCCCCCACGTCTGGTACGCTTCCCGCTGGTGTGGAAGTCGCCGGGGTCTCCCCCAAAAAAGACGGGGAATCAGTCGTGATAAGTCCACCTTGTGCAGTAGATTTCTTCCTTCTCCTATTATCCCGATAGTTGAATCTGTCTCCATTATCCATATTCTGCCAATTGTAAACCCGACCTTTGGAATAATCATCTGCATCTCTATTCCATTTCCTTCTTTTAACCTCTTCTTGTTCCATCCTTAATCTCTGTACTTGCATTTTAAGATTATCAGAAAATCTAGTATATTCCTGGTCATCAATCGTGGATTTCAATGTAGTATCAATTTCTTGTATATTTCTATGTACCGTCTGGATTTCTTGTTGCTAAAATTCAAGATTTAGCAAAATCACATCAAGAGCAAATTTGTTGGATAATTGTTTCAATCTATTGCAGTAAAACTCATTTTGTGAAAATAAATTTGGGCTCACATTTGAACGCATTCCTCTCGGTATCCGTTGATGTTTATAATATTCCCCCAAGGTCATCAAATGGAGCTGTAATGTAGTCGCTCTTTTTGTTTCGTTTTCCAATTTTCTCTTAAGATCAGTAGAGGAAGGAGTAATAAGAAAATCCACCTCACCATCAAGGCCCATCAGGATCCGCTTGATATCCTCATCAGTATATACAAAGGTTTCAGGAGGCAAAGTACTTCTGGCTTCAGTAGTAGTAGTAGTCATTCTTGTAGAAAACCGTGCAGGCTAGAAGGTCAACTATATGGATATGGTGCTGCTAGATATATTTGTTTATCTATCTATCTATCTATCTATCTATCTATCTATCTATCTATCTATCTATCTATCTATCTATCTATCTATCTATCTATCTATCTATCTGTCTGTCTGTCTGTCTGTCTGTCTGTCTGTCTGTCTATCTGTCTATCTATCTATCTATCTATCTATCTATCTATCTATCTATCTATCTATCTATCTATCTATCTATCTATCTATCTATCTATCTATCTATCTATCATCTATCTATCTATCTATCATATATCTATCATATATCTATCTATCTATCTCCCAATCTCCCAAATAAATGAATCTATTTCAAATATATCTATTTATCTATATTAAAACTTTTAGGGTTAATCCACACATAGCATAAACACTACAGAATTTCCGAATTTTCATTCTGCAGTTAGAGAATCCAAACCGCAAGTCATTTCACACACTTCTTTTCTGCATATTTTTTTCCGCAGTGTGTAAATGAGATTTGTTAAAATCCCATCCACTTTACTTCTACTGTAATACGCTATGGCTTTTCTGCAAGGGAATCCGTTGTGGAAAATCCACAGCTAACCAGTGGCCTTGTGCAGATACCCTAATAAAGGAATTGTCTGTTTTTAACAACCCCTACACATCTGATCAATGCCTCTGAGAGAAGCGGCCAACTAGTCTTCACCGTGAGTCATGCCAAGTGACAAACTCGGTTCTACTGTAATGACAATCACAGCTCTTCTACATCTGGTGGCAATTCTGACAATCGATCTGTATACATATCTCAAATCGGGACAATCTTTATCGGGTTCATCTGCACAGTGCTTGAAGGACAAGGAGGCCCACTGGCATAAATAAATAAGTATTTTATATATAATTATTTAAGTTACTTATATAGTGCCAACATATTCCACAGAGGTCCTCTTTCTACTGTCCCCATTGGGGCTGACAATCTAAATTCCCTATTTGTAAGTTTTTTGGGTGTGGGAGGAAACCAGAATACCTGGAGGAAACCCACGCAAGCACAGGGAGAACATACAAACTCCATGCAGATGTTGTCCTTGGTTGGATTTGAACCCAGGACCCCAGCGCTGCAAGGCAATAGTGCTGCCCATAAGTAACGGTGCTCTGCTTACAGGTGATCAACGTCAACTGAGTAAGATCACTATTCCCCAGGGCCTAAGCCTAAACCATATTGTATGTCATAACCCTGGAACAAAACACACACACACACACACACACACACACACACACACACACACACACGGATACACCCACTCATTCTCAGTAGTGTGATAGCTATTTATAGATGGTGGAGACACATTATTGTTATAGAAGCTGAAGGTAAAATACAAATTCTTCATAAAATAACTAGACAACATAGTCCATTAATTACTTTGCGAGAATAAAAATGCACGTGCACATTTGGACATCTTCTAGCCTGTCAATGAGACAAGTCAGGTGATATTATCATTATTAGTAGTAGTTGAGGGGATGATAATGCTGGTAGGGCATCATGAGAATTACTAGTTGTAGGGGATACTATAATCTGGAAGATGGATAGAATAATTTGTTTGCAAGGCCGCCTCAACCGAATGGTTTGCTGTCTCCCTTGTACCAGGGTTGGGCATGTATTCTCTAGATTACTGCCTGTGCCATGCACAACACAGGAAAGACAGCTGGAGCTCAGGGAGTTCAATGCATGGCTTAAGTCTTGGTGTAGTGGAGAAGGCTTTGGGATCTTAGAGCACTGCGCTCACTTTTGATTGGGGTACAAACTGTTTGCTACAGATTTTGCACTTCAATTGCTTGAATGGATTGGGGTCTCCTGTGCTTTTGGAGAGAATTCTCACAGGGGTGGCTGATTGTTAAAGCTAGGGATGAGGAGGGAGGTCAAGGTAGAAAATAGAGATTTAGATAGATTAGAGAGGAGTCAGACTATATTAGTTGGTGGAAAAATGGACTATGGTCAAGGATTAGGCAACTGAATAGGGAGATTCATTTGTTACAAATTAGCATTGAAGACAAATGTTCCCACAAAATTTTATAAAATCCCATTCCAAATCCAAATGAATTACACCAAAGAGTTCTTAAAGAACTCAGTTCTGTTTCTGTTCCCATGTTCATATGATTTAGAGATTCTCTAGTGATTGGTATAGAGTAAAATAACTGGCACAGGGCAAATGTGGTGCCCATTTTTTAAAAAGTGCTCTAGGTCTTTCACAAGTAATTATAAACTAGTAAGCTCAACATTCATTGTGGAAAAATGTTTGAAGGGACTGTATAGAGGAGTATGTGACAGAAAATAGTATAAGTGACAGTCAGCACGGTTTTACTAAGAGCAGAAGTTGTCAAACCAACCTGATTCGTTTTTATGAATAGGTGAGCAGAACCCTAGACAGAGGGGCTGCTGTAGATATAGTCTTTTTGGTCTTTGCTACAAAATTTAACACTGTTCCTCGTACACGTCTAATGAGCAAATCAAGGTCTACAGGTTTAGAAAGTATATTTATATAGTTATATAGTTGTAATTGGATTGCAAACTGGCTCAATGAATGTATCCAGAGAGTTGTGGTCAATGATTTCTACTCTGAATGGTCCTTGGTTATAAGTGGTGTACCCCAAGGTTCAGTGCTAGAACCACTATACAGATGTCACCAAGCTATATAGTATTGTTCAGTCTATGAAAGATGTTCATTAATTACAAGCTGACTTACACACACTTAGTGTTTGGGCATCCACTTGGCCAATGTGGTTCAAATGGGATAAAGGTAAAGATTTGCATCTGGGTACTTATAATCTGCATGCACAAAATGTCCTTGAAGGAGTTCAAATGGGAGAGTCACTTGTTGAGAAGGATCTGGGTGTACTTGTAGGTCATAGACTAAATAACAGCATGCAATGTCAGTCAGCTGCTTCTAAGGCCAGAAGGATGGTGTTGTGTATTAAAAGAGGCATAGACTCCTTCCTCCCTGTTGTTTCCCTCCCCATCTACACACTTCCCACCCACAATATACTGATATCTTTGCTCCACCGATTATCTCCTGACTGGATGCATATGAACTTTCTCTTTTGGTCTTTGACTGTTCTACTCATTTAACATTGCCCTAACCAACATGTGTTCGGTTTTGTCTTGATAAGATAAAAAATGTTTTGTCAAATGTTCAATAAAAACATGAAGAAAAAAAAGGCATGAACACGTCAGACAGGTACATAATATTAACACTTTACAAAGCATTAGTGCGGCCTCATCTAGAATATGCAGTTAAATTCTAGGCACCAATTCATAGAAATGATGCCCTGGAGCTGGAAAAAATACATAAAGAGCAAATAAAATAATAAAGGGCATGAAAGTTCTTAGTAATGAGAAAGGTTAAAATAATTCAAGTCATTTAGTCTTGAGAAGAGACGACTAAGGGGGGACATGATTAACTTATATAAATATATAAATGTCCCAAACAAAAAATATGGTGAAATCCTGTTCCTTGCAAAATCCTATCAAAAAACAAGGGGGCACTCCCTCCGTCTGGAGAAAAAAAAGCTCAGTATCCAGAGGCGACAAGCCTTCTTTACTGTGAGAACTGTGAAATAGTTGGTCACAGCAGTAACACAGAAGAAAATAATATAACGCTTATGTAAATGTATAAAATTGTTTGGATGTTGAACCAGTCTGTTTGCCACTTGGCTAATGCCTTACGGGTTATTTTTTGACGCTCCTCTGAATCAAAAGATTCTAACGTTTACCCTTACCTTTATCCATATCCTCTCCCATCCCTTGGTTGAACTTGATGGACATATGTCTTTTCTCAACCTTATTATGTAACTATGAGCTAAGACCCCCCCCCCCACTGACTGCTAGGACGGAGAACCTGGGATGCGCTATTGACTTCTGCACACATTTTGCTTCTGCTGGCTTCTCTCTGAGTTTTCTGTGAGGTAAAAATTACAGATCCGTTGATTTCAGTGGAAACTTCTTAGCTTGCTTGGAGACTGAAGCAAAAAGGGCACAAGATGTTTAAAGGTATAGATATAAAGAAAAAAAAGGGGAAAAGGAAATTGTGGGGAAAAGAAGGGTAAGAAGCAATGCTTCTTGCCCTTCTTTTCCCCACAATTTCCTTTTCCCCCTTTTTTCTTTATATCTAAATCGTATTGGTGGCGTACATCAGGGCACAATTAGAAGCCAAGAACCCGTAAGAGGTATTTCCATATTTGTTAAAGGTACACATAACCTTTAAATGATTGAAAATGTCTGTGTGTGAATATTTCCAGTTTTACCAGCGAGCCATGAGAGAAGAACTCTATGCTGAGTGTTGGTAAGCGTCCCCACACTTATCTTGAATAGTATCTCACTGCGACCTGTGCTCATTCCTATCAGAAGGATCTTATTGCTGAAAGAAGGTCTTAAGTTTATACAGTATCTTTCTTTTAATTTTAAATGTTAAATATGTTTATGTTTCTCAGGGTTGGATATTACAGATATCTCAATCAATATGAAATGTAACTATTTTGTCATGTAGTAATTTGAGTCAAATCAGAAGTGTAAGACGTCTCAGAAAGGAAATATTAATCACAGTCCCAAAATTAGAACTGGTCTAGTGTTGAGAGGTTGAGTGTTGAGAGTTTGTTGTGTATGTAGAACTACCAAGAGCACTTCAGGAATTGAATAAGTAAATAAATAAAAACATAAATATAGAAGACGCTTCGTGGAAGTGTACTTGGACCTGCTCGTCTAACCCTGCAGGTATCAGTATTAAATTAAAAGCATTGATAATTAATGTCCCCCTTTCATAAAATACTGTAGAGATAAAGTGGAAGACCCCTTTTCGTAGAAAGAGACAGAGGAGGGTGCTTAGCAACAATATGATTATAAGGAATAAAATGAATTGTAAATGTTCACATAACCACATTAACATGGCGTAATTGTGGACAAATGGAATTAGATTTGCTGAGGTGATTGTGTGATATTTCTAAATAAATTGACCAGAATGCCTTCTTACTACAGAGTCCCTGAAGGGGGTGTATAAAATAATCTGGGTCACGGACCTTTGTAAAATAAACAAAGTTCCTATTTACTTGCTATGTATAAACAGCTACTCACCATGCCTTGTTTCTCAGCGGGGGGACCACTTTCAGATAAAAACACAGTCCTGATTGGCATCATCTAGTATCCAAGGAAACAGCATAAGTACCTCTCTTACTGTGAGCTTTTCTTATACAAGATTTTGAAGCAGAGTATTGAATAAGTAAGTGTTATTATTTAATAATTATACAGGAATTTCTTTTCACAGGACTGCAATGTGGGAACAGGTTGTGTATTGTTAGAATCATCATAACAAAACCCTTATGTTTTCATCATACTTTATAAAATTATGTGTTTGTTCTCAAGCAATCCATCAGTTCACTTTCTGAAACATAACACAACCTCCCAAAGTCTTAAGGAACAGGGCAGCATGCAGGGAAAATATACCACAAGAAACATATATTTAATTTTATACAACGCAAAAAAGTGTTGTGCAGTTAACTTTTATGGTGGAACTAACCTGGACATAAAGTACTTTTCCCTAGAAGGAAGAATTTAGTATACATGGATAGCAATCAAGGGCATGCTTACCTCATAACACAACCCAGATTGGGTTAAAAATGTAACTTCATGCTTCATGTAAACAGAACCAACCTAGGTCATCAAATTTTGCATTCCACAACATTTGAAATAAAAAAAAACTCAATCTACTAATATAGGAAATGTAAATGTTTGAATGTTTTTTTTGTTGTTTTTTTTAAATAAAAATGTGTATTAGTGTGTGTTAATAAACTTTGTAAATACATTTTATTACAAATTATTTTTTCTTTTTAAGATACAGCTGCTCTGTACTCTCTATACAGAGCAGCTGTATCGTTCGCTATTCACTGAATCCGTTAGTCCTGTGGATCTGATGGGTTCAGTGACACGCAGGATCCACCTGTAAACTATCACATCTTTATAACTTAGATGTGATAGTTTACAGGTGGATCCTGCGTGTCAGATACGCAGGACCCGCTGTCACTGAATCCGTCAGGTCCAAAGGACTGACGGATTCAGTGAATAGTGAACAATACAGCTGCTCTGTATAGAGAATACAGAGCAGCTGTATCTTAAAAAGTAAAAATAATTTACAAAGTTTATTAACACACACTAATACACATTTTTAAAAAAAAAAAACAACTTTCAAACATTTGCATAGCCTTTAAACCTCTTAGAAATCTGCATTAAGAACGACAAGACTTTTAAAATAATCACTGTCATTAAAATTGACTTCCAGTTTTATGAAACCTCTCCCAATTACTATAACTAAAATGACTGAGTACTTCCGAACACAATACAACTTCACCTTTTAAACGTTGATGGCCATACTAGAAGCTTAAGGAGAATGTGTTATAAGAATATGACCTATATTTTAAATCATAGGTCTCAAACATGCGGCGCACGGGTCGCATGTGGCCCCTGAGGCTGTCATCTGCGGCCCTCGGGACACAGAGCCGCTAGTATAGGCTCTGCTCGGGACACTGTCCATATATGGACAGCGATGTCAGGGGATTCCACAGTGATGTCCGGGGCTACCCCAGAGCTGGAGTCCCGGGCAGAGTGCTAGTATAGGCTCTGCTCCGGCACTCTGTGGAATCCCCTGACATTGTTGTCCATACATGGACAGTGACGTCAGGGGCTTCCCCAAAGCCGGAGTCGCGGGCAGAGCGCTAGTATACGCTCTGTTCCAGGACTCTGTGCTATCCCCTGACATCGCTGTCCATATATGGACAGTGATGTCTGGGGCTTCCCCAGAGCCGGAGTCCCGGGCAGAGCGCTAGTATAGGCTCTGCTCCGGGACGCTGTGGAATCCCCTGACATCCCTGTCCATAGAGGGACAGCGATGTCAGGGGCTTCCCCAGAGTCCCTGGCAAAGCGCGAGTATAGGCTCTGCTCCGGGACTCTGTGGAATCCTCTGACATCGCTGTCCATATATGGACAGTGATGTCAGGGGCTTCCCCAGAGCCAGAGTCCCAGTCAGAGCGCTACTATAGGCTCTGTTTCGGGACTCTATTGAATTCCCCGACATCACTGTTCATGTATGGATAGTGAAGTCAGGGATTTCCCCAGAGCCGGAGTACTGGGCTGAGCGCTAGTATAGGCTCTGCTCCGGGACACTGGGGAAGCCTCTGACATCACTGTCCATACATGGAAAGTGATGTCAGAGGCTTCCCCAGAGCCGGAGTCCAAGAGCAGAGCGCTCGTAGCGCTCTGGGGAGGCACCTGACATCACTGTATATATATGGACAGTGATGTCAGGAGCAATACTGGAGTCCCCGGCAGAGCACTCCTCCTGCGACTCCGGCTTTGGGGTTGCCCTGACATCACTGTCCATATTTGGACAGTGATGTCAGGAGCAGAGCTGGAGTCCCAGGAAGAGCGCTTCTAGCGTCATATATGGACACTGATGTCAGTGGCTTCCCCAGAGTTCAGGAGCAGAGCCTATACTAATCCTCTGCTAGGGAAACCGGCTCTGGGGTTGTCCCTGACATCACATTTCGGTCCAGGAGGATCCCCTGACGTCACTGTCTATGGACTCCTCCAGCAGCGGAATACCTGGCCAAAATGTCGGCAACGCACTGGCTGGGGATTCCAGTCCTAGAGGAAGCCCCAATGGAGCTATCTACTGGGGTGTGTGTGTGTGTGTTACTATCTACAAGGGGTGTGTGTGGCAATATCTGCAGAGGGCACTGTGGCATTATCTACGTGTGGGTGTGTGGCAGTATCTATAGAGGGCACTGTGGCAGTATCTACAGAGGGCACTGTGGCATTATCTACAGAGGGCTCTGTGGCATCTAAAATTTCCTATAAGTTTAAACCTAGCAGTTGTAAAGGATTTGTCAGACACAGCTTCTGTGTCGACGCCTGTGGGCAATTAGTCGGCACCTGCTCCTATGTCTGTGAGACTGATTCCATCTTCCACCACTCAGGATGGCAGGCTTAAGAGTGGGAGAGCCTATCACAGCCTGGCCAGATGGAGCTAGCTCCCGCCCACAGTCTATTTATACCTGCCTTTGCTGTTCCTCCTTTGCCTGTGATTCTTCTATGCTTGTTTCCTGGCTTGCTGTTGCTGCTTGTACTACTCATCATCTGATCGTTATTGACCTTGGCTTTCTGACCACTCTCCTGCTCAGCGTTTTTGTACCTCGTTCTCTTCCTGGTTTGACTCGGCTCGTTCACTACTCTTGTTGCTCACGGTGTTTCCGTGGGCAGCTGCCCCGTTTCCCTTGCTTCTGTGTACCCTTGTCTGTTGTCTGTCTTGCACTTACTGAGCGTAGGGACCGTCGCCCAGTTGTACCCCGTCGCTTAGGACGGGTCGTTGCAAGTAGGCAGGGACTGAGTGGCGGGTAGATTAGGGCTCACTTGTCTGTCTCCTTACCCTGTCATTACAGCAGTATTATTATAGTAATGTAGTATTATTATAGTAATGTAGTATTGTTATAGTAGTGTAGTATTATAGTAAGGTAGTATTATTATAGTAATGTAATAGTATTATAGTAATGTAGTATTATTATAGTAATGTAGTATTGTTATATTAATGTGGTATTATTATAGATATGTAGTAGTAATATAGTAATGTAGTATTATTATAGTAATGTAGTATTGTTATAATAGTTCAAATAACAAATTGATTAACCATAATTTTGTAATGTATCAAATTTGAAAGTAATGCGGCCCGTCAACTTAAAATTGTTCTATATGTGGCCCACTTACCCGGCCAAGTTTGAGACCCCTGGTTTAAACATATTTTTAAATAATTTTTTGGGATGTTCTTTTTAATTTTCCATGTCATTATCTATAGTAAAATTATCCTAAAATCTTGCAATTTTCACTCTGGCCACTAAGCCTTATAATAGACTGAGACTTCCTTTTCTGTAGAGATCACTTCTCAGCAGTAACACCTCTATAGAAATAACACAGGATCCACCATTAACAATAGGTGATGGACACAGCTCTTGTCCTCCCCCTCTATGGACAATGACCTTTACACAGGTCAGAGAGCATGCCTAGAAAACTCTCCCATAGAAGTCAATGTATCCCTCCTGTTTACAGGTCCCTACGGTCCATGTGGGTGCTGTAAAGCATATCTCTAAATGCTGTTAAGAGCAGCTCAGGCAAGATGGCTGCCCCATTATAAAGTACATAAAATAGAATAAAAAAATATACAATCAGAAAATAAAAATGTATTAAAAAAAATGGAATATCTTTGGTATTTGGTTTTCATTAGTAAAAAAATATATAGGCGATAGATCCCCTTTCTTGGGGCTGCAAAGTTTATGGTGCTTATATAGAGTTAAAAGAGGTAGCAATGTGCATTTTAACCTAAATTCAAGTCTATGGGGCATAGTCAACGTTTAGTTCAGAGAACTTCAGAGATGTTGAGATCTGCACGCTACAAAACAAGAGTCACACGTTAAGCTGATCATATTAGACCAGATCCTCCACCTCGCTATAAATGGTGATAAGATATACACATGGTTAGGCCACGCTATTGAAAGGTCTAAAAGAAAAAGTGGGCAAGATGACCACTTACACATCTGGACAGAAATAATGGTCGCATTAGGGCGGATTTACACGAGCGGGTGCGTTTTTGCGCGTGCAAAAAACGTGGCGTTTTGCGTGCGCAAAAGGCACTTAACAGCTCCGTGTGTCATCACATAGGATGTGCGGCTGCATGATTTTTGCGCAGCCGCCATCAATATGACACTCTGTTTGGATGCTTGTAAACAGAAAAGCACGTGGTGCTTTTCTGTTTCCAAACATACTTTTGACTGCAGTTGCGCGAATCACGCGCGTCCCACGGAAGTGCTTCCGTGTGGCGCGTGTAATTTTCACGCACCCATTGACTTCAATAGGTGCGTGATGCATGAAAAACGCAGAAATATAGGACCTGTCGTGAGTTTTACACAGCGGACTCACGCTGCGCAAAAATCACTGACAGTCTGCACTGCCCCATAGACTAGCATAGGTCCGTGCGACGCGCGTGAAAAACACGCGCGTTGCACGGACGTATTACATGTTCGTGTAAATCCGCCCTTGAACTACATTTTTCAACCTGCCTCGCAAACATTTCTCAAAACTGGATTCTCTATGGATATAAACTATTTGGGTTTTATCGTAGTCTGAATATCACAGTGCCCTAGTGATGGAGACAATCATGTCAACTCTTAGCCACAACTGAAACTATTCAACTGCGCGATGTTTACTATGTATCTACGTTTTAGTTACATTTTTGCAGAATGGTTGCTCATGGTGAAACATTTTTTGAACCTTATTTTCTTCCTGAAAACTTTTTAGGTTTGTTGCAAAAACAGATTTGTTGTATACATTTCTGCAACTGTTCCATTCATCAGAATGGTGTTTGTAAATATCCATGAAAATGTTTCAGAAACAACCCTATTCACATGGATGTAATGGAATTTCAGTTGCATACATTTCTTCAACCAACTTCCTAGTGTTAATATAGCCTTAGTTCAGTCTCTGCATAGTTTTAGTGTCATGTTTGTTTCCCTCCTGAATTACCTGAAAAAGGTGCAATAATTCTAAGAATTGTTTTTACCAAAATGATAAGATTGTAATACATACAGTGTGGTTTTCATTTTCTGATAAAGGGTGCGTTCACATATCTGAGTTGCATCAGTTTTATTTGTCTCTAACTCAATAGATTATATATCTAATATAATAGACTATATAATATTTGGCATTATTTTGCAACTACAGAGGTGAAAAACGGATGGTAAAAACTAACGACAACCAATGACAGCTGATGGTTTTGTAGTAAAAAATTGTGAAAAAGCCTGATGGCAACTAATACATTTATGCATTAGTTTTTGCATCACTTGTATCAGTGGCACTATCTATTATTATATATTACACACACCCCCTGTAGATAGTGCCACGCATAGCCTGCAGATAGTGCCACACAGTCCCCTGTAGATAGTGCTACCCACGCCCCCTGTAGATAGAGCCACCTACACCCCCTGTAGATAGGTCCACCCACCACAGCCCCTGTAGATAGTGCCACCCACCGCTCCCCCTGTAGATAGTGCCACCCGCAACCCCCCCCCCTCCCTGTAGATAGCGCCAGTGGGGCACCCTCTAGGAGTGGAACAACCAGCCAAAGCGTTGCCGATGCTCTGGCCGGGGATTTCGCTACTAGAGGGAGCCCCTGCTGTCCCTATCCATATCTGGACTGTGACATATCCTCCCGCAAAAAAAATAATCCTTCACACACCACTCCATTGACGTAAAAATAAAAAAGTTCTAAAGCTTCTGACCACTTTAGTTTCTCAAAGTATTCTGCTTTTTCTCTTCTATATGGCTCATTCTGCTTTTACAGCCAATTTAAAACTGTGCCAGATCTGTGTCCGCCTAAACAGAAATCTGCAAATATATACGGTACAGCGTCTTCAAAGTTCTGTCTTCGGAGTTCGGGGGGAGGGGGCAGAATTGAAAAAGTCCCCGTGACCCATGGCACCCTTAATCCACCCATGGCCATGTATTTCACCCTTTACAATGCAAAGGGTCAATTTGCTGCAAATCCTTAGCAAAATCTGTAAAGGTAAATTCACACGTAGCATAAACACAGATTTTCCGCAATGGATTTCCACGGCGTAATACATTAGCAGCAGAGTGGATGAGATTTGAATAAATCTCATTCACACGCTGCATAAAAAATTCACTAGAAAACTATTGATAAATTAACCTGCGTGCATTTTTTAGATCCACAGCATATCCATTTATGTTGCAGAATCGCTGCTTTCTGTTGTGGGTTTTCTCCATTGAATTCAATGGGGAAGTAAAATCCGCAACAAATAGCAGATGTTTGCGGTGGAAAAGCTGCGATTCTGCCACCAAAAAATTGCAACTTAGAAAAAAAGTATCTTATACTTACCCAGAACTCTGTGCTTCTGCGTCCAGCCCGGCCTCCAGGGGTGACTGTTGCAGGACGTCAGAGAGACGCGTGGCATATAAAGTATAGGGTTTTTTGTTTGTTTTTTTACCTGTCTTAGTGCTCCTTACATCCTCACAAGTGCTTCACCTCTTAAGGCGCCCTCCACATCGTGTTAACGCCCCACGTTTATCTTGTACGTCAGAAAAGCTCCAGACGTACAGGAAAAATTTGTTCATAGGGCTCCATTATGTCCTTTTGGTTTCTGTCGGGTTGATATACTTCAGTATACCTTGTTTTTTGATTTTTTTAAAGGATGGAATAGCATAGTAGACTCTGCTATTCCATGCTGAGATCCCGCAAAAAAACTGTATACTGCTCCTAACAACACTATATGGACAGTAATGACTGAAGCTCCCCAATGCCAGAGTCCCCAGGCAGAGCATCACAAGCTCTCTTTCAGTGGACTGGCCCTTGTAAAGCTCCTGACCAGTGGCAGATTAAGTAGACCATAGGCCCTAGGCTGTTCCACAAACTTGGGCCCCCATTCCCCACAGCAGCTCTCCCGTGTCTATAGTGAACACCACCTTTTTGTGCGAGCATTGACAAATGGGTGTTACAATTTCCCTTGTCAAAGGGCTGTGTCCCTACATATTGAGAGTATCCAACCATCGCTGACAGTATCACACTTCCTCTTGGCAATGGGAATGGTAACACGCATTTGTCTATTAGTCCTGGGTACACAACGATATGTAGAATACAAGGATTTCCTACAACAGACATGTCAGGAGAGGGGACAGATCCTCTATAGATACAGTGACTCACAGGTGATGTCTTCTCTGATGGGAGTCATTTTCTCTTCTTCTCCATCTGACGCAGACCATTATGGCAACTTCTCCTGATGAGACATCTTTGCCCATCACTTCTGCAGCCATTTCCAGCCTCTACAGAAACACACATATTTAGACACCAAGGCTCAGGACCATACAAGGCTCAGGACCGTTTTTTATACTGATGACCTATCGATGTGCCCAGACAATTCCTTTTACTCAGACTAATAAATCTGGACCCCAGACTAGATCATATAATACATATAGACCCAGACCTTCTAAACTATTGCAGTCCCCAGACCAGACCCCCCTAAACAAATACAGACCCCATAACAAGCACCCTAAATAAATACAGACCTCAAACAGGACCCCTAATTACAGACCCAAGACCCGACCCTCTACACTAATAATGACCCCAAACCTGACTCCCTTAATACAGACCCCAGACCAGTCCCCCTAAACTAATACAGACCCTAGACCAGGCCCCCTAAATACAGACCCCATAAACTAATACCGACCTCAGACCCCTAAATACAGACCCCCTAAATACACACCCCAGACCTCAAACTAATACAGACCCACTCAATACAGACCCCAGACCTGACCCCCTACACTAATAATGGCCCAAGACCTGACTCCCTTAAATAATACAGACCCCAGACCAGACCCCCTAATCTAATACCGACCCCAGACCAGACCCCTAAATACAGACCCCGAAATAAAGACCCCTAAACTAATACAGACCCTAGAACAGGCCCCCTAAATACAGACCCCATAAACTAATACAGATGTCAAACTAATACTAATACTAATACAGACCCCCTAAATACAGACCCAGACCCCTTAAACTAACACAGACTCCTAAATATACAGACTCTAAACCCCTTAACCTGATACAGACCTCAGACCCCCTAAATACAGACCCCAGACTTCTTAAACTAATACAGACACCAAACTTCCTAAAAACAGACCAGACCCCCTAAATACAGTCCCCAAACCAAACCCCCTAAAAACAGTCCCCACACCAGACCCCGTAAATGCAGATCCCTTAAAAAAATCCATCCCCTTATACTTACATAGCAGCTCGTCTTCTCTGTGGAGTCTTGCTGCTGCTCATGGACCTGCGATCTTGTGACCAGCAGGTCTCTAAACAGTAGTAAGAACTTCAGAGATGATGTCATGTGACCTTATGTCCAAAGGTACTTTTACAGGACATATAGGGTATGCTCACACAGAGTTTTTTGCAGGCAGAAAATTCTGCCTGGAAAAATCAGCTCGGTTTTTTTAAGTGGTTTTGCACCACACGCGATTTTTGACGTGTTTTTTTTTTTGCTGCGATTTTTTAAGGCTTTTTAGCTATCTCTATCAACAGAAAGATGGAATAACCGCGAAAGTTTTATGCCGAAAAACACGTCAAATAATGCATCAAACAGTGCGTAAAAAAAACGCGTAAAAAAACGTTTATTTCCGTCTCCCATTGATTTCAATGGGGTTTTTGAGGCGGAAAACGCCTCAAGATAGGATATAGGATATAGGATATGAAATGGGAGTCAATTTTGGCCGTTTTTTGGCGGCAAAAACTGTGGCGAGAAACTCCGTGTGAACAGTGTCATACAATGCCATTTTGTCGCGGTTTTTGCCGCGATTTGCGGCAAAATTGCTGCAAAAACGCGACAAAACTACATTGTACTTTGGGCGGACATGGGCCCCCCGGAGCCTCGGGCCCTGGGTGGCCGCTCAAAATGCCCTATGATGATCCGCAATTGCTCCTGACGTCTCTTTTCATTTATGGACAGTAACTTCAGGAGTTTCCCCAGGGCCGCTCCCCAGTCGACGTATCCCATTGTATGCCATATGTTTTGACTGAATTCAATAAAATCTATGGTATCAACTGGTCACTGACTGCTTCATGGTTTCGTTCATTGTAACTTAACGTCAGTAACAAAATCAGTTACTGCATATAGCGTAAAAACATGAGCGCCACACTTTCCGTTGCCCACCCCCGGTAATAGAGAGCGGGGGGCAATCTCTTTGGCTGTATGGGGCCCAGAAATTCCTGATGGTGGCCCTGCATACAGGATCCCTACTGCTACTAAACCAAGACCATTTAAACATGTTATCAAACTGCATTGAGAGTATTCAGAGCGTGGACAGCTTATGGTCTTGTCTTAGTCTTTACAGGACTACATTTTGTTCAGTGCTTTTCAAACTGTGAGATGGACCTCACTGGTGATTTGCTCACCAGTTGTTGTTGAGGCATATGTAAGGAGGAAGTTATGACAGGATTGATCAAATGTTGTACAGGGCATTCTTTGGCTTCAGCAATCTTTGATTTACCAACAGAATTTACTCCTTTTGCGCTTAATTTACTGTTATACTCAGGAATCGAATGAAGAAAAACATTTTTTCTTTTCCCATGAGCTTTAAACAAAATTGTATCTATTGACTTATTCAGTTGTCTCCCCAGAATCTGTTCCCTGGAAAAAAATCTTGCGAAATTTTGGCCAATTATTTCTTATTCTTGTGCATAGAAATACCTTGCACCCACATAAAACATTTGAAACAAGAGAACTTACTTCAGTCAAAGTGCATAAATTCACTACATTGAGACAGAGCCCTACGTCATTACTGACATGTTCAGGATTGCCAGTCAATCTGCTACGTCAAGTTCTCTTGTTACACTGTTAAGCTAGGTGGAATAGTTTTTGCTTAATTAGAAGCCTGCTGTTATATTCTCAGGCTATGAGCAATTTGTTTCTATTACTCTATTACTTTCTCCAATCCATGTGCTACAACTATAGAAAAAGCTTGACCTAGATGCAAGAAACCAAGGTGGGTGGGATATCTCTGTGTATTACGTATAGCCACCAGAGAATAGGCTGAGTACTGAGGGAGAAGAGCTCAGCTTAAGAAAGGGAACTCCAAATGGTCATTAAACAACATTTTATATACAATATGTACTGTATACATACATGTAAATATTATAGACAGGCAAACTGCGGTCGGTAAGCCATGCCGGATGAGGAATGCACAATACAAATAACACTAGCAATAGGTGGAGGCTGTCACTTAAAGAGTCGCCATCTCAAAAGTTACTGACCAGAAAGTGACCTCTGTAAAGCACCTTCTATAATAGAATGGTCTATGTATTGTACAATAGCCACCAATGTCTGTAGCACATAGTTTCTTCTATGGTTAATGTGCGGCGGTACATTGCAGTATTCAGTTAAATATAGGCTTATTAGTTCTGGTCTTAATATCAGGTGTTTTTAAATGTAATAAGCCTCAGGGCCAAATCTGAAAAAAAAGTTATAAAACATGATCTCATGAGTCACATTTTTAGACAATTGCCAGCTGCATCTCACCAGCCGCATCCATTGACATTTAGAGAACATGCAGCATTTTTGCCGTCGTTGTAAATTACTGCAACGCCTTAAAGGGAAATATTAGTTAGTACTGTGAGCGCATTTGCAGAATAGTTGCTGCAGAAACTGCATGCCTATACTGTATGTGTATTTATTTGCATCATCACCCCACCATGTGAAATTTAAATTTTTGTTGAATATAGCATTCTACCATCTTCCTTTTGGCATCAACACGCCAACGGCGCTACTAAAGTATACACAGATCACCAAAGAGTTCTATGATGATATTATACTAAGCAGCATCAAAGCACAGTGGCTAACGGATCGCTATCCTTGAGAAAACTAGAAAAGCGAAAACCGCCCGAGACACTATTGCAGCTGTGGAGCTTTATATTCTGTTGAATTTTAAATAAAAAGTTTTTTGCAATAAACAGTTTGGGCTTTGCTTTCTTTAAATATTTCCTTTGGAGAGCGTGGGAGCAAAAAAAAAACTGAGGGTTCTGTGCAGTGTTTATTTTTTCTTTCTGACACAGGAGTATCGTCTAAGCTACACCCAGTGGTCCACAAGACTTGTGGCTATCTGGAGGCGGGGATATAGAAGTGAAGGAGCAGAGCCTGTCCATTTGCCGACTTCCATGGTGTCCAGATAGAGGTTATTGTAGAGCACTGAGAAAGAAAATCTCGGAGAATAGAACCCAAGGAGCACTAAGGATACCATTGCGCAGTCCTTGGATGGGTGAGATAATAATCTGCTTTAGTCTGTAAGGACGAGCTCCGAGACATTCCTACATATGTCTATGATGATTTTAGTTTGGTTCAGGTGTTGCAGCCATAATACAGTTGCTATACCACAGCCATATTTCAGCCATGTAGACATGGCCTTTGTCATACGTGAAGTAATGGTGCTGCAAACCACATTCATGCACTTTGATAAGTAGACTTTTCCTACTTTTTATTTCTTTATCTCTGCACTTGAAGACCTCACATATAAGGGTATGTGCACACGGCCTCTTTTCAGACGTAATGCCTCGAATTACGCCTGAAAAGACGGCTCCAATACCCTAAGGGAATGTTCACACGCTTAACCAAAAACGTCTGGAAATACGGAGCTGTTTTCAAGAGAAAACAGCTCCTGATTTTCAGATGTTTTTTAAGCAACTCGCGTTTTTCGCAGCGTTTTCGCAGCGTTTTTTACGGCCGTTTTTGGAGCTGTTTTCAATAGAGTCTATGACAAAACGGCTCCAAAAACGTCCCAAGAAGTGTCCTGCACTTCTTTTGACGAGCCGTCATTTTACGCACCGTATTTTGACAGAGACGCGTAAAATGACAGCTCGTCTGCACAGAACATCGTAAGAACCATTGCAAGCAATGGGCAGATGTTTGCCGACGTATGGGAGCGGTTTTTCAGGCGTAATTCGAGGCGTAAAACGCCTCCATTACGTCTGAAAAGAGGTCGTGTAAACATACCCTAACAGTCACTGGTTTGAAGGGCCTCAGATACAGTACAAAAGCATTTTTTTTCTTCATCCCCTTTTGGTGGCTTTACAAGCTAGAACAATGCGTACAATACACCGCGTTCCAAATTATTATGCAAATGTTATTTTTCGCTGATTTTCCTAAATAGTCGATGCAAATGACAGTCAGTATAATCTTCAAGCCTTCAACCGTTGGAGTATAATGTGAATTTTATTGAACAAATCTCCTAATGATATCAGATTTTTTTTTAGAAGTAAAAAACTCAAAATGCACTGTTTGAAATTATTATGCACTACAGAGATCAAAACATTTTAAAGGTTGTAAAGAGAACTAAAATGGTAATTTGTTGAATTTGCAGCATCAGGAGGTCATATTTACAGAAATCAAAAGCTCTTTCAATCAAAAAAACTTAACAGGCCAAGTTATATGTTAACATAGGACCCCTTCTTTGATATCACCTTCACAATTCTTGCATCCATTGAATTTGTGAGTATTTGGACAGTTTCTACTTGAGTATCTTTGCAGGATGTCAGAATAACCTCCCAGAGCTTCTGTTTTGATGTGAACTGCCTCCCACCCTCATAGATATTTTGCTTGAGGATGCTCCAAAGGTTCTCAATAGGGTTGAGGTCAGGGGAACATAGTTACATAGTTACATAGTTACATAGTTAGTACGGCTGAAAAAAGACACATGTCCATCAAGTTCAACCAAGGGACGGGAAAAGGGAAGGAAAAATTTCTACACATAGGAGCTAATATTTTTTTGTTCTAGGAAATTATCTAACCCTTTTTTAAAGCCATCTACTGTCCCTGCTGTGACCAGCTTTCTGCGGTAGGCTATTCCATAGATTCACAGTTCTTACGGTAAAGAAGCCTTGTCGCCTCTGCAGCTTGAACCTTTTTTTCTCCAGACGGAGGGAGTTACCCCCTTGTTTTTTGAGGGGGTTTTACAAGGAACAGGATTTCACCATATTTTTTGTATGTGCCATTAATATATTTATATAAGTTAATCATGTCCCCCCTTAGTCGTCTTTTTTCAAGGCTAAATAGGTTTAATTCTTTCAATCTTTCCTCATAACTTAAATTCTCCAGGCCCCTAATTAGTTTCGTTGCTCTTCTTTGTATTTTTTCCAACTCCAGGGCATCCTTTCTATGAACTGGAGCCCAGAACTGAACTGCATATTCTAGATGAGGCCTCACTAATGCTTTGTAAAGTGGCAATATTACATCCCTGTCCCGTGAGTCCATGCCTCTTTTAATACATGACAATATCCTGCTGGCCTTTGAAGCAGCTGATTGACACTGCATGCTGTTATTGAGTTTATGATTTACAAGAACACCCAGATCCTTCTCAACAAGTGAATCCGCCAGTGTAGCTCCCCCTAGGACATATGATGCATGCAGGTTGTTGGTACCCAGATGCATAACTTTACATTTATCTACATTAAACTTCATCTGCCAAGTGGACGCCCAAACACTTAGTTTGTTTAAATCTGTCTGCAATTCATGAACATCTTCCATAGACTGAACTATATTACATAGCTTGGTGTCATCTGCAAAAATAGAAATAGTGCTATTAATCCCATCTTCTATATCATTAATAAATAAGTTGAATAATAGTGGTCCCAGCACTGAACCCTGGGGTACACCACTTATTACCGGGGACCATTCAGAGTAGGAATCATTGACCACGACTCTCTGGATACGGTCCTTGAGCCAATTCTCAATCCAATTACAAACTATATTTTCTAAACCTATAGTCCTTAATTTACCCATTAGACGTCTATGAGGGACAGTGTCAAATGCCTTTGCAAAGTCCAAAAACACTAAATCCACAGCGGCCCCTCTGTCTAGGCTTCTGCTCACCTCTTCATTAAAAAACAGATTAGGTTAGTTTGACAACTTCTGTCCTTAGTAAAACCGTGCTGGCTGTCACTTATAATGCTATTTATTGTCACATAATCCTGTATATAGTCTCTCAATAGCCCCTCAAACATTTTCCCCACGATGGATGTTAAGCTTACTGGTCTATAATTACCCGGGGAAGACCTAGAGCCCTTTTTGAAAATAGGCACCACATTTGGCCTGCGCCAGTCCCTTGGCACTATACCAGTCACTAGAGATTCTCTGAATATTATGAAAAGGGGGACAGAAATAACTGAACTAAGCTCTTTAAGAATTCTAGGGTGTAACCCATCTGGTCCCGGGGCCTTGTGCACATTTATTTTATTTAATTTAGCTTGGACCATATCTACATTCATCCAATTCAGTATATCAACTGATATATTAACAGCACTGGCACCGGCTACATCAGCTGCTCTTTCTTCTGTTGTATATACAGAGTTAAAGAACCCATTTAGTAACTCTGCCTTCTCTTGATCCCCTGTGATCAACTCCCCATTACCATTATCTAGGGGTCCTACATGTTCAGACCTTGGCTTTTTAGCATTTATATACTTGAAGAATTTTTTGGGATTTGTTTTACTATCCTTGGCCACCTGCCTTTCATTTTGTATTTTTGCTAATTTTATTACATTTTTACAGATTTTATTAAGCTCTTTATATTTTACAAAGGCTACAGCTGTACCCTCAGATTTGTATTTTTTAAATGCCCTTTTTTTGTCGTGTATTGCCCCTTTCACAGAAGGTGTAAGCCATGTGGGGTTTAATTTGAGTCGTTTATACTTGTTACCTATAGGAATAAATTTTGCACTATAATAACTCAAAGTAGATTTGAAAATCTCCCATTTATCATTTGTTCCATTATTTGACATTAGTTCTTCAAAGTCCATATCCTGAATTGCAGCCCTCATCCTGGAGAAATTGGCTTTCTTAAAATTAAATGTTTTTGCCCTCCCAGCCTGCGTTTGTTTTTTACAGTATAGGTAAAATGTAACTATATTATCATCACTGTTACCGAGGTTTTTACGAACATTGACATTCCCAACAAGATCTGCATTATTAGAAATTACCAGATCCAACAGAGCTTCACCTCTAGTCGGGTCTTGCACAAACTGGCCCAGAAAAATTTTCCTGCAACAGGTTGAGGAAATGTCTCCCCTTTGCAGTTGAAGCTGAACCATGACACCAATTAATATCCCGGAAATTAAAAACTCCCATTATCACTACAGTACCCGCCTGTGCAGCCCGCTCCATCTGTTTATATAGCTGAACTTCCATCTCCTCAGTTATATTGGGGGGTCTATAGATTACACCAAAAGTAATTTTTTCAGTGTTAACCTCCCTTTCTAGTTCCACCCACAAGGTTTCAACCTCCTCACAGTATTCACCCACTATTGTCTCTTTCAGACTCGCCTTCATATCATTTCTCACATACAGACATACACCACCACCTTTCCTATTTGTCCTGTCTTTCCGAAAAAGTGTAAAACCCTGTAGATTTACAGCCCAGTCATGTGAAGAGTCCAGCCATGTTTCAGCAACACCAACTATATCTATATTTTCTTCCAGTATCAAGGCCTCCAGCTCCCCCATTTTGCTTGCTAGACTTCTGGCATTTGTAAACATACACTTTAACTTGCCTGTCAGTTTTTCACTTTTATTATCAGAAATGTGATTTGACATTAATTGGGCCTTTTTATTTACACTGATGTTTTGTAACGAAAGGATCTCCTTATCTTGTTGTCTAGTCCTCTCCCCACATTCTGTTTCTCCCCCCACCAATATAGTCTGACCCCTCTCTAACCTGGCTACCCCTTTTTTTTCTACATTGACCTCCCTCCTCAGCCCTAGTTTAAATACTCCACCACCCCAGCTAGAATTCTCTCCCCCAGCACAGCGGACCCCCTTTTATTTAGGTGCAAATCATCTGCAGAATACAATTTGTACCCCAATGAAAAGTCAGCCCAGTGCTCTAGGAACCCAAATCCTTCTCATCTACACCAAGACTTCAGCCATGCATTTAACTCCCTGAGCTCCCGCTGTCTTTCCTGTGATGCGCATGGCACAGGCAGTATTCCCGAGAATACTACTTTGGAGGTCCTTCCCTTCAGCTTGTAGCCTAGTTCTTTAAAATTATTCTGAAAGGGAATGTGTTGCCAGAAAAACATGTTTTTTTTTAAAAAATTAAACATTTAGTGTGTGGGTGATTAAACATTGTTCAAATTTTTTTTATTTTTTTCGCGAGTCAGGAAATATTATAAATTTTTTCAAATTTATAATACTACCCATTTTTGGTCACTAGATGGAGCTAGTTCCCAAAATTGCAGCATTGCAACATTGGGTTAAAAGCACTCGCTCTAGTGAGCTCTCAGCATCCCCCCTCCTTTATCCTGGCTAGTGCCGGGATAAACGAGGGGTTTGAAAGGTTTAACCTCCTACACTGTGTGTCGCCATTTTTTGAGGTAACCCACAGTGTAGTAGGTTTACATACAGTAGTAAACACACACAAACACTAACATACATTGAAATCTCTTACCTGCTCCTGCCGCCGCGGCTCCCTCCGGCCCGTCCGCTCCGTTTGCTGCCGCTGTTCCATGTGCACAAGTCCGGAAGCCGCGACCGGAAGTAGTAATATTACTGTCCGGCCGCGACTTCCGGTCCACAGGAAAATGGCGCCAGACGGCGCCAATTTCGAATAGGACTGTGTGGGAGCGGCGCATGCGCAGTTCCCACACAGACGCCGTACACGGCAGTCAATGGGACGGGAGCCGTTCGCAGTCCCTATGGGACTGTGGCTGCCGTATTCCATGTCTGTGTGTGTCGTTAATCGACACACACAGAAATGGAACAAAAAATGGCAGCCCCCATAGGGAAGAAAAAGTGTAAAAATAAGAAACAGTAAAACACAAACACACAAATGAATATAAACGTTTTTATTAAAGCACTAACATCTTTAACATATAAAAAAATTATTTGTGATGACACTGTTCCTTTAAGGCTCCTCCACCTACCATTTATTCTGTCGTTGGTACCGACATGGACCACGACAGCTGGATCATCACCAGCCCCTCCCAGCAATTTGTCCACCCGTTCCACCACATGCCGAACCCTGGCACCAGGGAGACAGCAAACCATTCGGTTGAGGCGGTCTTGGCGACAAATTATTCTATCCATCTTCCTGATTATAGAATCCCCTACAACTATCAATTGTCTTGGCTTACCTGCATTACCATCCCGCCGACTACTAGCTGGGCTGTTCTCCCGGCTGTTAGGGAGATCAGTATCCACTAGGGCTGCCATTTCTGAGACTGACACCCTCGCATCATCACCCAACTTGGCAATTTTGCCTGGAATGTCAGAAACCGGATCGGCCTTTCTTTTCTTTGACCCCTTTCTACTGCCCCTAACTACATTAACCCAGCTACTTACCTGATGCTGCTCACCCATGTCTTCACCCTCCAGTTCTAACCCACTAACTGCATGCTCCGTGAGCAGCAAGCTCAGCTCAAAATTGTCTATCCTCCTCAGTGTTGCATTCTGCTCCTCCAGATCTCTAATACGAGCTTCCAGGTGACCAACATGCTCACATCTGCCACAGAGGTATTCACCCTGGAACTCAGGCTCCAGTCGTGCATACATATGGCAAACTGTGCACTGAAGAAAACCTTCAATCTTGCTATCCATTATCCAAGTTACAAAAAAAAACAGTGAACAGTTGTTAATCAAAAAGATAAAGAAGTAGAAGAGCACTTACTGGGGCTTTAACTCCTCTTTTCAACTCCGGTTTTTGGAACTCCACTTGATCTACAACCCACTTGTTTTTTCAAGCCCCAGAGCAGGCTCTACAGAGTACTGAGGCCTGATTTATAGCACCTGGGACCAGCTAACCCCTCCCCCTTAGTCAGCTATTCAGCAGGAAGGAAGCTGCAAAGGAAAAATGGTTTCAAATTATGTCACTTTTGCAAACTTTGTAGCAAGCAAGCAATCAATACATATATCACATACAATGGCCCCCCACTTTGTCACACACAACACAGTAAATCAATCCGGTTTTTGGAACTCCACTTGATCTACAACCCACTTGTTTTTTCAAGCCACAGAGCAGGCTCTACAGAGTACTGAGGCCTGATTTATAGCACCTGGGACCAGCTAACCCCTCCCCCTTAGTCAGCTATTCAGCAGGAAGGAAGCTGCAAAGGAAAAATGGTTTCAAATTATGTCACTTTTGCAAACTTTGTAGCAAGCAAGCAATCAATACATATATCACATACAATGGCCCCCCACTTTGTCACACACAACACAGTAAATCAATCCGGTTTTTGGAACTCCACTTGATCTACAACCCACTTGTTTTTTCAAGCCACAGAGCAGGCTCTACAGAGTACTGAGGCCTGATTTATAGCACCTGGGACCAGCTAACCCCTCCCCCTTAGTCAGCTATTCAGCAGGAAGGAAGCTGCAAAGGAAAAATGGTTTCAAATTATGTCACTTTTGCAAACTTTGTAGCAAGCAAGCAATCAATACATATATCACATACAATGGCGCCCCACTTTGTCACACACAACACAGTAAATCAATCCGGTTTTTGGAACTCCACTTGATCTACAACCCACTTGTTTTTTCAAGCCACACCATGAGTTTCTCTCCTTTTATGCCCATAGCAGCCAATGACACAGAGGTATTCTTTGTAGCATGAGATGGTGCATTGTCATGCATGAAGATAATTTTGCTACAGAAGGCACGGTTCTTCTTTTTGTACCACGAAGAAAGTGGTCAGTCATAAACTCTACGTACTTTGCAGAGGTCATTTTCACACCGTCAGGGACCCTAAAGGGGCCTACCAGATCTCTCCCCATGATTCCAGCCCAAAACATGATTCCGCCACCTCTTTGCTGATGTCGCAGGCTTGTTGGGACATGGTGTCCATTCACCAACCATCCACTACTCCATCCATCTGGACCATCCAGGGTTGCACGGCACTCATCAGTAAACAACACGGTTTGAAAATTAGTCTTCATGTATTTCTGAGCCCACTGCAACCGTTTCTGCTTGTGAGCATTGTTTAGGGGTGGCCGAATAATAGCTTTATGCACACTTGCAAACCTCTGGAGGATCCTACACTTTGAGGTTCGCGGGACTCCAGAGGCACCAGCGGCTTCAAATACCTGTTTGCTGCTTTGCAATGGCATTTTAGCAGCTGCTCTCCTAATCCTATTCATTTGTCTGGCAGAAACCTTCCTCATTATGCCTTTATCTGAACGAACCCGTCTGTTCTCTGAATCAGCCACAAATCTTTTCACAGTACGATGATCACGCTTATGTTTTCTTGAAATATCCAATGTTTTCATACCTTGTCCAAGGTATTGCACTATTTCACGCTTTTCGGCAGCAGAGAGATCCTTTTTCTTTCCCATATTGCTTGAAACCTGTGGCTTGCTTAATAATGTGGAACGTCCTATTTAAGTAGTTTTCCTTTGATTGGGCACACCTGGAAAACGAATTATCACAGGTGTCTGAGATTGATTACAATGATCCAAAGAGCCCTAAGACACAATACCATCCATGAGTTTAATTGAAAAACTAATAATTAAATGTTTCTGACACTTAAATCCAATGTGCATAATAATATGGAACACGGTGTAGATCCAATCGTTCACTTCACACTGATGTCCAATTTTCAAGGATGCGTACGATTATATTTACATATAGTGATTATTCATTCCATCTACAGTACATGGCGCAGTAGGCATGGGAAAATCTAAATATAGCTAGCTTTTAATCAGGGGTGTAACTAGGAAAGACTGGGCCCCATAGCAAACTTTTGACTGGGCCACCCCCTACCCTAGGTGCCATACGCAGAACCCTTATAGATAGTGCCCCCTGTAGATTGTGCCATACAGCCCCTCTGTAGACAGTGCTATACAGCCCCCCTGTAGACAGTGTCACACCCACTTGTAGATAGCGACCCCCCACCTCCCCCTTGTAGATAGTGCCATATAGCCCCCCTGTAGATAGTGCCATACAGCTCCCCCTGCATATAGTGTCACACAGCCCCCCTCCCTTGTATATAGTGCCACACAGGCCCACTCCCTTGTATATAGTGCCACACAGCCCCCCTTAGTAGATAGCTCCACACACAGCTCCCTGTAGAAAGCTCCAGACACAGACCCCTGTAGAATGCGCCACACACACAGACCCCTGTAGATAGCGCCACACACAGACCCCTGTAGATGGCGCCACACACAGCCCCTGTAGATTGCGCCAAACAGCCCTCCCCCTTGTAAATAGTGCCATACAGCCCCCCCTAGTAGATAGTGCCACACAGCTCCCCTTGTATATAGTGCTACACAGCTTCCCCCTTGTTTATAGTGCCACACAGACCCTCTCGTATAAAGTGCCACACAGCCCCCCCTTGTATATAGTGCCACACAGCCCCCTCCATTTTATATAGTGTCACACAGCCCCCTCCCTCGGATATAGTGTCACACAGGGCCCCTCCAGTGTATATAGTGTCACACAGGGCCCCTCCAGTGTATATAGCACCCCTCCCTTGTGTATAGATCCCCTCCTTTATATCTCTTGCCACACTGCTCCCCCCCTTGTATATAGTGCTATACAGCAATCCCCAACCCTGTATATTGCCACTCCCCCCTAAAAAAATATTAGACTTACCTTGCCCCGTTCCTGCAACAGACAGAGCGCTGCACATCCTCTGGGCGGGACACTTGCGCAAGCCATCGTGATGCAGTGACATCATCACACCGACCTGCACAAGGAGTCTTCACAGCGCCTTATAGGTTGCAGGCCCAATGTGGCCTGCAGTTTATAGTAATCAATTGTATCTGTGCCCTGAGGACGCAGATACAAGTAAATGTGGCTGTCGCTAGCACTGGGGCCCCCTCCGCTACAGCGGTATTTACGCAACTGCTTTTAATGTATAGCAATCTGGTTTCTTGTCAAAAACCATCAGGGATTCTATTTAGACATCACGGTTTTATGATTTTACTATCAAAATTTTAAGCTTACCAGAAGAATTGCAACTGAAGCAGTCACATGGGAATGTTTACACCATAATTTACACTTTCTACAAGGCCCTAGTTTTTCCAGTTTGGTTTACATAAAATATGTTCTCAATAATTTTTTTTTTAACATCACTGCTGAAGCTTTTTAATGGTGTTAATATCTACATGATTATAAATGTCTTCCTTATTGAAAGATACTTTATAGTTTTTTTCTGTTTATTTTATTTTTCTTATTTTTTTATAAAGGCAAGGGCAACATGCTCAAGTTTTTTTGGCAGAAATAGTGATTGCCATTAGTGTGGGTGCTGGCAAGTGACAGAATATTTCTAATATGCCCTCAGTAGATATTAATAGCACAGCATTGTCATTCCAAGAAGTCCATGGGGGTGATTCATCAACTAAATGTAACATATGTAATTCTCACCATAATTCTTACTGGCTTCGGTTTCTATACTCCTCAACACACCTTGAAAAACTAAGTTCAATCAGCTTTTGTTTAATTTTAATTGGGAAACTTTGATTACATTTTGTGATAAATAGATTTAGGAATAAACCAATAAAGTCAGCAATAAATAAACTAACAAGTTACAGCTAGATGATGGAAAATAATCTCCAACTTGAAGTACATGTCCAGTTTGGAGAAAATAGTAGGGAAATGCATAACTAACAGTATCTTAATATTACATTATTTGCGTCATTCCCTCAAAGGGGTATTCCCATCTTCTGCTGTTATTGCATATCCATAGAAAAAGAGCATAAACTTCAATGGAGAGGGCCTTCACAAGCATTTTCATCTCTCTACTGAACCCTATGAAGGCCAGCGACGGCTGTGCATTGGCAAACAGGGTCACCGGAACCTCATTCCCCACATAGGTGATGCATCTGTCGGGCATTTATGGCATATCCCGTGGATATGTCATATGCTCAAGATGGGAAAACCTCTTCAACTCAGATACTTCTGATAATAACTTGCTGGATGGTAGGGAATCTTGAAAACCCACACATTGTCACATATAAGCCATTAGAAAATATAGATGATGGCTAATACAGCTTGTAGTCTGTCAGTAAAATGTTGATACAAGCTGTCACAGCTTCCAGCAACACATCACAAAAACCTCTTAGCATTGTATTGACAGAATAGAGTCACATACCTTTCAACTTCTGGGCCCTATACAAAATCTGTAACAGGGCCACCCAACTTTAAATACAATTTATAGTACTGGCATTTGGGCTCTGAAGAGACGTCACAAAAACTGTGTCAAAGCACCTGGGTAATGAGCAAAGTGAAGTAACCACACAGGAATAGTGATGTCACAGTGCAGGAATGATGCACACACTGATGCCACAGAACATGGATGATAGACACAGTGAAGTCATAAAAAGGTTAATTGCAGCGCAGCGCCGCCACCCCGTCCTGCACTATAATTGTATCTGCATCTATAGGACACAGATACAATTACATGCATAAGCGCTGCATGGCAGGGCATGTTCCAAGGCCTGCTATTCAGTGTCTTTTAATGACGCGAGCGGCGTGATGATGTCATCACATTGCTTGCATCGTTGAATGGCAAGGCACCCTGCCAATCAGCGCCTTTCAACGACGCAAGCGGCGCGATGACGTCACCGTTCCACTTGTGCCATTGAAAGGCGCTGATTGGCCAGGCAGAGTCACATGCTCTGACATTCAGTGTCTTTTAACGATGCAAGTGGTGCGATGACCTCATCGCGCCGCTTGCGTCGTTCAGCTCCAGCAGACCTGCTCAGAAGAGATAAGGCCTGCATTGCAAGAGGACGGCGTGGGAACAGGATCAGATGAGTATGCAAAGTTATTTTTTTCTCTTAAATGTATGAGTGGCATTATCTACAGGGGGATCTCTGTCTACAGGGGTCACTATGTACGGGGAGGCTACATGTGGGGCACAATCTACGGGGGAGGCTGTATGTGGGGCACTATCTACAGGGGGCTATATGTGGCGACTACAGTATCTACAAGAGGCTATATTTTGGGCACAATCTACAGTACATGGGGGCTATATGTGGGGCACTCTCCACAGGGGGTGTTATATGTGTGGCACTAACTACAGGGGAGGCTATATGTGGGGCACTATCTACAGCAGGGCTATATGTGGGGCACTATCTACAGGGGGCTATATGTGGGGCACTAACTACAGGGCGGCTATATGTAGGGCACTAACTACAGGGGGCTATATTGTGGCACTATCTACAGGGTGGGCTATATGTGGGGCACTATTTACCGGGGCTTTTATCTACAGGGGGATCTATGAGGGCCACTATCTACAGTGAGATCTGTGTAGGGCACTATCTACAGGTGGCTCTATGGAGCCACTATCTACAGGGAGCACTATCTATAGGGGACACACCTGTGAGTCACTTAATGTAAATGTTTATTTTGCCTCCAATCCGTACTCTAGTCACTGTACGATCTGCAGCGAGATGATGGGTAGTATGAGTTTTTTTTTGGGGTGAAACAGCAATTACCAGCATATACTTACCATTGTTCGGGCCATGCTGGGAGCTGTAGTTTTTTTCCGTACAAACCTATACGGCAGGGGTTGCACTTAATTGAGCTGTATTTGTGCTGGTTCTGTATTTATGTACTCAGCTTTGTTCTGGTGCTGTATTTATGTATTGAGCTTGCTTCTGGTGGTATATTTATGTACTGAGCTTTATTCTGGTGTTGTATATATGTAGAGAGCTTGGTTCTGGTGCAGTATGTATGTACTGAGCATGGTTCTGGTGTTATATTTACGTACCGAGCTTTGTTCTGGTGTTGTATATATGTACTGAGCTTTATTCTGGTGTTGTATATATGTACTGAGCTTTGTTCTGGTGCTGTATATATGTATGAGCTTGGTTCTGAAGCTGTACTGTAATTATATAGGATATATTTAAAAAACAAAATTGCAGGGCAGATGGAATTGTTTTCAATTCATTGTATATTTAATGGGAACCTGTCAGGTAGTTTTAAACCCTTGAAACACCACCATGCGGTAATACATGACCAGACAATATTTCCAAACAATCCCTTGTATGTTTTTTTCAGATGCGGCAAAATCTATAAAATCAACCTTTAAAAAGGCGCACACTATATGCTAATTACTCATTAAAGGGTCATCGGGCGGTGCCGCTATCCTGAAGAGTCACATAGTCCTAACTCCAAACCCACTTTCCATGCTTGATTGACACCCCCCTGGCTGTTATACATCACTAGCAGCATCCTCCAACTTTCTCAGATGCGCCATTGCCTTTTACTAATTGGGCACGCTCCGTGCAGCGAGGAGTACTCTGCCCAGCTTCATCACTGCACTGTGCATGCCAGGGGAGTACAAGGCAATGGCGCATCCGCAAGAGTTGGAGGAGGCTCGTAGTGACGTAGAACAGCCAGGGGGATGTCAATCAAAATCTGGGGGCACCATTAAAATTTTCCACAGAACGCCCCACAATTTGTATAGATTTCTTTCAGAAGCATCTCAATGAAGTTTATGAAATTTAGTTTACATTTACTGTTGTAATGACGGGGTAGGGAGACAGACAGGTGAGCCCTAATCTACCCGCCACTCAGTCCCTGCCTACTTGCAACGACCCGTCCTAGGCGACGGGGTACAACTGGGCGACGGTCCCTACGCTCAGTAAGTGCACGACAGACAAACAGACAAGGGTACACAGAAGCTAGGGAAACGGGGCAGCTGCCCACGGAGACACCGTGAGCAACGAGAGTAGTGAACGAGCCGAGTCAAACCAGGAGTGCACGAGGTACAAAACGCTCAGCAGGAGAGTGGTCAGTAAGCCAAGGTCAATAACAAGCAGAGGATCAGTAGTACAAGCAGCAGCAGCAAAGCCAGGAAACAAGCAGAGCAGAATCACAGGCAAAGGAGGAACAGGAAAGGCAGGTATAAATAGACAGTGGGTGGGAGCTAGCTCCATCTGGCTAGGCTGTGATAGGCTCTCCCACTCCTAAGCCTGCCATCCTGAGTGGTGGAAGATGGTGTCAGTCTCACAGACATAGGAGCAGGTGCAGACTGATTACCCACGGGCGTCGACACAGAAGCTGTGTCTAAAAGATCCTTTACAGTACCCCCCTTTTATGAGGGGCCAGGTGGACCTGGTTTATTGGGGAAACGAAGGTGGAACCTCCTGAGCAATACCCCAGCGTGAACATCCCGGGCGGGTACCCAAGACCTCTCATCAGGCCCGTATCCTCTCCAATGAACAAGGTACTGGAGGGAGCCTTGGACCATCCTGCTGTCCACAATCTTGGCCACCTCGAATTCTACCCCCTCAAGGGTGAGAACAGGGACTGGAGGTTTCCTCGAGGGAGCCAAGGACGGGGAGCAGCGTTTAAGGAGGGAGGCATGAAAGACGTCGTGCACTCGAAAAGACGGGGGCAACTCCAGTCGGAAGGATACAGGGTTAAGGACTTCAATGACCTTGTACGACCCTATAAACCGGGGAGCAAACTTCTTGGACGGGACTTTAAGGCGCACATTTTTAGAAGATAGCCACACCAGATCCCCGACCATAAACAAGGGGTTAGCAGAACGTCTTCTATCTGCCTTAGTCTTTTGTATGCTCTGGGACGCCTCTAGGTTCTTCTGAACCTGGGCCCAGACTGTGCACAGTTCCCGTTGAACGACCTCTACCTCGGGATGGTTGGAACTACCAGGTGAAACGGAGGAGAACCGTGGATTAAACCCAAAATTACAGAAAAAGGGGGAGACCCCTGACGAGTTACTGACCCGGTTATTAAGGGAAAATTTGGCGAGGGGAATGAATGAGACCCAATCATGTTGACAGTCAGAGATAAAACACCTTAAATATTGTTCTAGAGACTGATTAGTCCTCTCAGTTTGGCCATTAGTTTCAGGATGGAAAGCCGAGGAGAAGGACAGATCAATCTCCAACTTTTTACAGAAGGCTCTCCAAAATAATGAAACAAATTGTACCCCTCTGTCAGAAACAATATTGACAGGAACCCCATGGAGACGCAGGATGTGTTTGACAAACAAGGTAGCTAACGTCTTAGCATTGGGTAGTTTCTTGAGGGGCACAAAGTGGCACATCTTACTGAAGCAGTCTACTACAACCCACACCACCGACTTGCCTTGAGATAGAGGCAAATCGGTGATAAAATCCATGGAGATATGGGTCCAAGGTCTCTGGGGAATGGGCAAAGAACAAAGTAAGCCTGCTGTTCGGGACCTGGGAGTCTTGGACCTAGCACAAACTTCACAAGCGGCGACGTAGGCCTTAACGTCTTTAAGCAACCCAGGCCACCAGTTCTCTGTCAATGAGGTGCTTGGTAGCCAGGATGCCTGGATGGCTAGAAAGTGCAGAGTCATGATTTTCCCTAAGTACCCTTAGCCGGAATTGCAAGGGAACAAACAGCTTGTTCTCAGGAAGGTTCCTAGGAGCTGAACCTTGATCAGCCGCAATATCGGAGACTAAATCAGAATCAACAGAGGAAATGATTATACCTGGAGGCAAAACACAAGCAGGATCTTCCTCCGAAGGAGGGCTGGCCATGAAGCTACGCGACAGTGCATCAGCCTTAATATTTTTAGACCCAACCCTATAGGTGAACAAAAAGCTGAATCTGGTAAAAAATAACGCCCATCGAGCTTGTCTCGGGTTTAGCCTCCGGGCAGATTCTAAGAAAACCAGATTCTTGTGGTCGGTAAGGACCGTTACCTGGTGCCTAGCCCCCTCCAGGAAGTGGCGCCACCCTTCAAATGCCCATTTAATGGCTAAGAGTTTGCAGTTGCCAATATCATAGTTACTCTCAGTGGGCGAAAACTTCCTGGAGAAGTAGGCACAGGGACGGAGATGGGTGAGGGACCTGGTACCCTGGGACAAGACAGCACCCACTCCCACCTCGGAGGTTGTCAACCTCCACGATGAATGGCTCCATTTGGTTGGGCTGAACCAGCACTGGGGCCGAGATAAAGCACTTCTTAAGGACCTCAAAAGCCTGGACAACCTCAGGAGGCCAGTGGAGGAGATCAGCACCTTTGCGAGTGAGATCCGTAAGAAGCTTAGCGATGACCGAGAAGTTAGCAATAAATCTCCTGTAATAATTAGCGAACCCCAGGAAGCACTGTAGCGCCTTCAGGGAGGCAGGTTGAACCCATTCCGCCACAGCCTGGACCTTGGCGGGGTTCATTCGTAATTCATGAGGAGTGAGGATTTGACCCAAAAATGGTATCTCCTGCACCCCAAACACACATTTTTCGGTCTTAGCAAACAGTTTGTTTTCCCGAAGGGCCTGGAGCACCTTCCTGACATGCTCAATGTGGGAGGACCAGTCCTTGGAAAACACAAGTATGTCATCAAGGTACACTACAAGAAATACCCCCAGGTAGTCCCTTAAAATCTCATTTATGAAATTCTGGAAGACCGCGGGAGCATTACACAACCCAAAGGGCACGACGAGGTATTCGAAATGACCTTCGGGGGTGTTAAACGCAGTCTTCCACTCATCCCCCTCTTTGATGCGGATAAGGTTATAAGCCCCCCGTAGATCAAACTTAGAGAACCATTGGGTCCCCTGAACCTGATTGAAGAGATCAGGAATCAAAGGAAGGGGGTACTGGTTCCTTACAGTGACCTTATTCAAGTTCCGGTAGTCAATGCACGGCCTAAGACCACCATCCTTATTCCCTACGAAGAAGAAGCCAGCACCTACCGGAGAAGTAGAGGGGCGAATGTGACCCTTGGCCAGGCATTCCTGGATATACTCTCTTATGGCTTCACATTCGGGACAAGAGAGATTAAATATCCTACCCTTAGGGAGCTTAGCTCCTGGTACCAAATCGATTGCGCAATCTTATTCTCTATGAGGAGGTAACACTTCGGAGGCCTCTTTAGAGAAAACATCAGCGAAGTCCTGAACAAACTCAGGTAGAGTGTTCACCTCCTCAGGGAGAGAAATAGAATTAACAGAAAAACATGACGTCATGCATTCATTACCCCATTTGGTAAGATCCCCAGTATTCCAGTTAAACGTGGGATTATGCAACTGCAACCAGGGAAGGCCTAAAACCAAATCGGACGATAATCCCTGCATCACCAGTACAGAGCACTGCTTCAAATGCATGGAGCCAACAAGGAGTTCAAAAACAGGGGTATGCTGTGTAAAATAACCATTAGCAAGAGGAGTGGAGTCGATACCCACTACCGGGACAGGTTTAGGCAAATCATCAATGGCATTGCTAGAGACATAGCAAATTCCACAGACATAATATTAGCAGAAGAACCTGAATCCACGAAGGCACTGCCGGTAGCAGACCTACCCTCAAAAGACACCTGAAAGGGAAGCAAGATCTTATTAGGTTTCATTCTTACGGTAAATACCTGTGCGTCCAAGTGACCTCCCCGATGATCACTTAGGCGCGGAAGTTCTTCCGGCTGCTTATTCTTACGCCTAGGACAGTTGTTCACTTGATGCTTGTCATCCCCACAGTAGAAGCAGAGACCATTCTTCCTGCAGAACTCTCTACGTTGTTGGGGGGACACGGAGGCCCCGAGTTGCATAGGTACATCCGAGTCTTCCGTGGAAGAACGAAGCAACGGAACCTCGGGAGGCATCATGGGGGAGTCAGAGGAGAAGGCACAAAAACGTTCAAGTCGTCGTTCCCTGAGACGTCGGTCAAGTCGTACCGCTAAAGCCATAACCTGATCTAGGGAGTCAGAAGAGGGATAGCTAACTAGCATGTCTTTCAGACCGTTCGACAGACCCAATCTAAACTGGCACCTCAAGGCAGGGTCATTCCACCGAGAAGCTACACACCACTTCCTAAAATCAGAACAATACTCCTCAACAGGTCTCTTACCCTGACGTAAGGTCACCAGCTGACTCTCGGCAAAGGCAGTCTTGTCAGTCTCGTCATAAATGAGCCCGAGAGCAGAAAAGAAAAGATCAATGGAGGAAAGTTCAGGGGCGTCAGGAGCCAAGGAGAAGGCCCATTCTTGGGGCCCGTCCTGGAGCCGGGACATAATTATTCCCACCCGCTGGCTCTCAGAACCTGAGGAGTGGGGCTTTAAGCGAAAATAAAGCCTACAACTCTCCCGAAAGGAGAAAAAAGTCTTCCGGTCCCCTGAGAACCGGTCAGGCAACTTGAGGTGGGGTTCAAGAGGTGAGGTGGGGGGCACTACCAGGGTAGCATAATGCTGGTTGTCTCTCTGAGCCAGGGCTTGGACCTGTAGGGAGAGGCCCTGCATTTGCTGAGCCAGGGTCTCCAGGGGGTCCATAGTTGTGTCAGGGACCAGGGTAGACTAGGTATATGTGCCTGTGATTATGTAATGACGGGGTAGGGAGACAGACAGGTGAGCCCTAATCTACCCGCCACTCAGTCCCTGCCTACTTGCAACAACCCATCCTAGGCGACGGGGTACAACTGGCGACGGTCCCTACGCTCAGTAAGTGCACGACAGACAAACAGACAAGGGTTCACAGAAGCTAGGGAAACGGGGCAGCTGCCCACGGAGACACCGTGAGCAAAGAGAGTAGTGAACGAGCCGAGTCAAACCAGGAGTGCACGAGGTACAAAACGCTGAGCAGGAGAGTGGTCAGTAAGCCAAGGTCAATAACAAGCAGAGGATCAGTAGTACAAGCAGCAGCAGCAGAGCCAGGAAACAAGCAGAGCAGAATCACAGGCAAAGGAGGAACAGGAAAGGCAGGTATAAATAGACAGTGGGCGGGAGCTAGCTCCATCTGGCCAGGCTGTGATAGGCTCTCCCACTCCTAAGCCTGCCATCCTGAGTGGTTGAAGATGGAGTCAGTCTCACAGACATAGGAGCAGGTGCAGACTGATTACCCACGGGCGTCAACACAGAAGCTGTGTCTGGCAGATCCTTTACAACTGTATTATTACAGTGTGGAATCTTCACCAAAAATGTGAATTAAATCCATCGTGTGTAAGCCTAGCTGAGGGAGGGGTGCATATAATAGTTTAAAAAGCTAGACTCTGCTTTTAAATTTCTATGTACAACCAATTGGGCAATGTACCAAGCAATTTGTGATACTGTAGCACTTCCCTCTAGTGCCATTGCGAGGGAAGGGTATCTGTCAAACAGGAATAGACTTTCCCAGTAGAAGAGAACGAGCATTGTTTGGCAGTATATATTTATATAAATATATAAGAGCGGTGAGGGATAGAGCAAGGACCTAAAAATAAAAATTTGTAGACTGTCCCATCCCTTGAGGCTTTTTCTTCAGAGAGACTGAACATTTACCCCTTGTACTGTATTTAAATATAATTTACTTTGGATTTATCTGTGGATAAAATTGTGAACCCGGCCTAAGGATCACACTTTTTAGTGCATACAGTGTTTGCTTCGCTCTTTATAGTACAGCATTCCCTATCCATTGGATTTTGTGGCATACAGTATAGCTGATGTTTTACACCAGTTGACTTTAAGGGTATGTGCACACGACCTCTATTTAAGACGTAATGGAGGCGTTTTACGGCTCCAATACGTCGGCAAACATCTGCCCATTGCTTGCAATGGTCTTACGATGTTCTGTGCAGAAGAGCTGTCATTTTTAGCGTCGCTGTCAAAAAACTGCGCGTAAAATTACGCCCCCGGCAAAGAAGTGCAGGACACTTCTTGGGGCGTAATTGGAGCCGTTTTTCATTTACTCCAATGAAATCCAGCTCCAATTATGTCCGTAAATACGCCGCGAAAAACGTGTGCACTTGTAAAAACGTCTGAAATTCAGGAGCTGTTTTAGGGCAAAAAGTAGCATAAGAACGTACTCTGGCATATTGGAGTTTAGCTTCTCTTTTCCCATTTGCATTCCCAAGATTTTCTATGTACTGGGCGTTTGGTGAGCATGTTGCACATGATTCACCTTTATAAGTCGAAATGTGTGTTTTTAACTTTATAAAATGACACATTCATGACAAAGAAGGAAATAGTCGTGCCTAATTCATATCCAGCCATGCACTAGTCACATAAAAAAAGTATAATTGCACCAACAAACAAAATCATTTGCTTAGATATCAATGCCACTATTTAGATACATGTGCATTATTATCATTTGTCCATAGAACTAATAAACAGTATAACAAATAAGTCAAGAAAATTATTAAAGTCGCTTAATTACACATACTCCTTAGCTGTTTGTAATTTATGGAAACTCGCAGTGAACCGCCAAAACTATGCAATGTCACATAATGAAAAAATTATGTTTTCTATGTCATAAAAATAGGATTATACAATACAATACAATAGAAAACCCAAAAGTTTCCAGACCCCAATAATAGAAAAGTTTTATTAGATTGTCTAAGGAATGTAATGAGACAAATATAACTGTTATGGGTTTATGATGTATTGTAGTGTAATATTAATCTGTACCAGTGGAGTCATCATAGCATAGCCTCTCATCTATCCCCTTGGTTACCTTACTGTAATGCCCACTCACAACATACAAATAAGTACTTGCCACTCATAAGAAATGACAACTGTCTACTAAGAATTAAGGTTAAAAGTTCAGATTCTCCTAAGACAGGTCTTGATGTTTTTGTGTTCTATTGATTTTTGTACATTTATAAAAATAAAGGTTATGAGCATATATTTATGTAGCAATTTATAGAAATATATCTAATATGAAATAAGAATAACTATTGTTAAGAAATACTCAAAGGAGCAACTCAATAGCAGCAAGAGACAGTATACAGTATATAAAAACGCACTCCTGTACTGTACAAAGCATATTCAGTAGAGTAAATAGCACTCTAAATAACAAGCCATCAATCATAGGTTTATGGTGTGTGGTATACTGATCACAGGGAAATGTTGCTATGCTCAAAACTCCTATTTCTATATTCCATTAGAGATATTATGCATTTCCGATACCTTTTTTATTGGTGCATATAGAATAATGCATGCCAAAAACAAAATCCACTTAAAAACTGTAAGGAGTGTGGGTGTAGCGTCCATGTCCTCGGACCGTCGGGTTTGCTCACCTCCCGATGGCCGCAGCCATAGATCTGTGAGCGCTGACTTCCGCTCCTGTCTGCTGTGTCCCGTAGAGTGCGCGCGCACGCTCGTGCCTGGCCTTAAAGGGCCAGCGCGCGCATATGTGGAAATCATCATCATCAACTGCCCATGATTTCCTGGACTATAAGAAGGGCCTTGCTGTTGTTAGTATATCCCATGTCAGTCTTGCAAATGGTCCCTTAGTGTTTTCCCATTCCTGTTGTTACCCGTGCCCTGCTACCTGTATCCCGTATTCCGTGCTGTGTTCTGGTTCCTGATCCTATTAGTGTTGGAGTCGTGTCCTACTGCACCTGCTGTCGTTTGCCACATCCAGTGTCATCTGCCACATCCAGTGTCTTCTGCCACATCCAGTGTCGTCTGCCAAGTCCAGTGTTGTCTGCCACGACCAGTGTCCTCTGCCACGTCTAGTGTTATCCGCCACGTCTGGCGCAACCTACTGCACCCACCTCCATTCGTGCTCAAGCCTCGGCCACTGTCTGGACTATCTCAGGTACCCTTGTGTTACATACTGCTAGAGACTCTTGTATAGACTGTGACTAGGCCAGCTGCCTCTCCGCTACGGCGGAGCAGCCTAGTGGATCCACATACCCTGTGATCGTGACAGTACGCTTAGGCCATGGAACCCGCTGGCCAGCTCAAGACCACAGTCCAGAAGATACAGACGAAGATGCATAACCTACGCACATGCCAGGATCAACTCCTTGAGGCTGTAAATTCTATCATGACCCGTCTGGATCAACTTACTGTTCCACCTCCGATTCTTCCTCCAGAGGCTGTTGCTGTGCCACTGCCAATTCCTCTCCCTGTTTGTTCCGGATCCACAGTTCCACTGCCTCTTCCTCCTCACTATGATGGTGATTCCAGAGCCTGTAGAGGGTTCATCAACCAATGCATGGTTCATTTTAGGCTACAGGCTTATCTCTTCCCCTCCGAGGAAGCAAAAGTAGTGTTTATTATCTCCCTCCTCGCTGGCAAGTCCCTCGCATGTGCGAACCCAATCTTCGAACAACAAGGACTTGTATCCTCGGACCTAGACTTGGTCCTGCAGTCTTTCCGTGCCGTGTTCGAGGAGCTGGGGCCAAACATCTTCTGCCGCAGCCACTCTGTTGACCATCAAGCAAGAAGGTTCCACAGTAGGTGAGCATGTTATCTCCTTCCGTACCCTGGCAGCAGAGTTGGTAAGGAACAATGAGGCACTGGTGGCGACCTTTTGGCAGGGACTGTCCTCACACATCAAGGACGAACTTGCAGCCCGCGACCTTCCTTCTTCCTTGGATGCCCTCATCTTGTTAGCCACTCGGTTTGACATGAGGATCCAGGAGCGCACTCAGGAGGTTCGACAAAAGAGCCGGGGTCACAGACCTGCACCCTCGGTCCAGAGACCACTATTGCCTTCCCCTAGTGCACTACCTGAAGAACCCATATAGGTAGACAGAGTCCTGTTGTCCGAAGAAGAGGAGAAGTGCAGACGCTCGTCTGGATTATGTATGTATTGTGGCCTTCAGGGTAATTTTGTGCGTCAATGTCCACAGAAACCGGGAAACTCCAGCGCCTAGGGTTGGTTGGAGAGGCAACTCTAGGTGGGACATCTCGAAACATCAAAACCTCTTCCAAATTATCGATTCCTGTGGCCATCCTCTCCGGAGAGACGTCACATCCCTCCGGGGAGGACTTTTGTTCAGTTGGCAGACAGGAGAAGAGTTCTCCGCTGGGGACACAGCTCTAAACTGGCTGGGCACGCTGGTGTTCATAAGACCCGAGACCTGATTGCTCGTCACTTCTGGTGGCCCACGCTACCCAAAGATGTTGTGGACTTTGTCTCTTCCTGTACGGTGTGTGCTTCTAACAAGGTTGCTCACCCCGTCCTGCTCCAACCTCTGCCTGTACCCAGTGTCCCCTGGCAGCACATTGCGATGGATTTTGTCACAGACCTTCCTCCCTCAGCAGGATGCAACACTGTCTGGGTGGTGGTGGACTGGTTTTCGAAGATGCACATTTTATCCCGTTGACCGGCCTACCTTCTGCTCCCCGACTGGTGAGTCTCCTCATTCAGCACATCTTCCACTTTCATGGCTTGCCACCTTCACATTGTGTCCAATCCGGGGGTTCAATTTACCTAAAAATTCTGAAAAGCCCTCTGTAAACTCCTGGATGTGAGATTGGACTTTTCCTCAGCCTATCACCCCTGGTCCAATGGGCAGGTCGAGAGGATCAACCAGATCATGGAGAATTATCTCTGCCACTTCATCTCCTTGCAGCATGATACTGGGTACAGCTTCTTCCATGGGCCGAGTTCTCGTATAAGAAACCAGACAAGTGAGTCCACCACTTCCACACCATTCTACATTGCGTACAGTCAACATCCTAGAGTCCCTCTTCCTGTGTCTACTACATCTCAGGTACCCGCTGCTGACTCTGCATTTGGGGACTTTCTGCAAATCTGGCAACAGACCCGGTCCTCTATTTTGCTGGCAGTCGATCGCATGAAGAGAAAAGCGGATATAAAAAGAAGAGAGCCGCCTCAGTATCTTCCAGGTACCAAAGTCTGGCTGTCCTCATGGAACATTTGTTTAAAGGTAACTTCATACAAGTTTGCTTCCAGGTTCCTCGGACCTTTTGAGATATTGCAACAGATTTACCCTGTCTCCTGTAAGCTTCGGCTGCCTCCTACCCTCAGAATCTCCAACTCCTTTCATGTGTCCCTCCTGAAACCAGTGGTTCATCTGATGTGTTTGAGGTGAGAGAGATCTTGGACTGCAAAAGAGTTGGAGGAAGGACTTTCTATTTGGTGGACTGGAGAAGGTTTGGTCCTGAGGAGAAATTCCTCTCTCGCTGTGGCCCCAAGAAGAGGGGGCGTAAGAGGGGGGATAATGTAGCTTCCATGGCCGCGGACCGTCGGGTTTTCTCACCTCCCGACGGTCGCAGCCATGGATCTGTGAGTTCTGGCTCACCTCTCCTTCCCACGTCTGGCACAACCTGCTGCACCCACCTCCATCCGTTCTGAAGCCTCGGCCAATGTCTTGACTATCTCAGGTACCTTTGTGTTACGTACTGCTAGAGACTTTTGTATAGACTGTGACTAGGCCAGCTGCCTCTCCGCTACGGCGAAGCATCCTAGTGGGTCCACATACCCTGTGATCGTGACAGCGGGAATGTTATGTAACTATGACGAATCCCCCTGACATCCTGCAGCCCGGCCTCCTGGCATGAGATTTATTTTTTTTTAAGATTAATTTTATTGAGAACATGAGAATAATGACATAGGTACCACAAAAAAGAAAAGATAGTAGATGCATTCAAGTAATAGTATATACAGCATTTTAGGTACACAACATAACAACATAAAACAAACATAATCATGTAACAAACATCTTTCCATTGGTTTACAGAAAAAAAAGAATAGTGGTTAGCAAAATGCATTGCATAAAAGATGGCCAGTGGAGGAGTAGGTTACGAAGTATGAGGATTGGCTATCCAGGGCTGCCAGATTTTCATAAATGTATCCGTGCATCTATGACCTTCATATGTGAGCTTGAAGAGAGGGAGATTGGAATTAATTAGTGAAATTCACACTTGCAACGAAGGTATTTTAGGGTGCTTTCAGTTCAGAAGTACAAAATATTTTCTGCATAGAACAATAAAAACATCATAAGGGATCTGGTAGCTACAATATTAATAAGATCTTCTACCAGGAGAAGTAAGCAGACTTTGAGATCTAATATACATGGGAGTTTGATTTTGAACTCGATAAATTCCAACACTTCTGACCAAAAATCAGAGGGCACTCTCAAAATATGTGAAAGAAGGAACCCTCCTCTCTCTGGCAATGCGGGCATGTAGGGGAAGAGAATTTCCCCATTCTAAACAGTTTAGATGGAGTGTAGTAAATTTGGTGGAAGATGAGCCGATCTCTAGGAGATATCAAGGGACCAATCAAGGCACTTAGCATTTCCGCATGATCGTCAATAGATATAGAGGGCAGAGTCTAAGTTTATTAGAAAAGACCCATAATAATTGTTTGTAAAGTGTGGATATTGGTTTGGTTAATGTCTCCTGTGTTACCCAGTCCTCCACTGGGGATGTGCAAAACCGTAGATCATAGCTCACAAATTGTGACCAGAGGGCATGTCTAAGCTGAAAGTATCGAAATTTCAAGTGAGGTGGGACCTGATGCTTAGTCCCGAATTGGGTAAAAGTGACAATCTTATTCTCTAACATCACATCCTCCAAAGTCAGTATGCCCAGTTCCGCCCATGTACTAGGATTGGAGAGTCTCTGTAAGTGTGTCAGAAGCGGATTATACCAAAGTAGTGTCCTAGGTGACCAGGATACCTCCTTGGATTGAAAAAGGAGGAGAGACCCCTGCCATACCGTCAAGGTTGTCTGAATCGGTATTGTGAGCAGGTGACCCGGTGGTGGTGACTGTCGGTATAAAGATTTGAAAATGGCTTTATAGGTTCCCAGCATGGTTGCCTCAGGATCTGTAGATTGGTTTAGATGTCTATGAGTAAACCACCGCCTGACATATAGCAGTTGACTAGCCAAAAAGGATATGTTCAGTAAAGGCAGACTTCCCTGCCCTTTAGGTAGTTGGAGTGTACCAAGGGAAATTTGAGGGATTCCACCTGCCCAAATGAAGGAGCTGAGATCCTTGTCTACTTTCGAGTAAAATGTTAGAGGCAACCAAATAGGGGAGGTATGAAAGAGGTATAGGCATCTAGGGAGAGATTTCATTTTAAAGAGATTTATATGACCTGTTACCGAGAGGGGCAAAGTGTCTCCATTTATCAAAATCCACCTTAAGCCGCTGTAATAGTGGATATATGCCAAGGGGGTTAGAGGTGGATGAGAGATTAGTGAACAGTCTCCACAAATTTATGTCAGTGGCTTTACCTGCCATAAATCCTAATTGGTCTGGATGAACAACATCAAAAATCACTTTTGGCAAACACAATGCTAGGATTTTTGCAAGGATTTTGATATCGCAGTTGAGATGGGAGATGGATCTTTAGGATCCACAGTTCCTTGGATCTTTACGGGGCTTAGGGATCAAAACTATAAAGGGCTTCTCTCATAGAGGGAGAGAAGGCTGTCTCCCCACACAAAGACTGAAAGAGGATAAGTAGTTGTGGAGCAATCAACTCCACATGTAATTTATACGATTCAATGGGTTTTCAATGGGTTTTATACCATTCAATGCATTTCCATGGGTTTTTCAATTCGACAAAGAATTAATGGCTGCTGTAACCTCTTCTATAGTTAGGTCAGCTTCCAAAAAGTTAATATTTTCCTCATTCAAAACAGGGAATTCTATAGTATTTATGTAATGACGGGGGGTGGGGAGACAGACAAGTGAGCCCTAATCTACCCGCCACTCAGTCCATGCCTACTTGCAACGACCCGCCCTAGGCGACGGGGTACAACTGGGCGACAGTCCCTACGCTCAATAAGTGCACGACAGACAAACAGACAAGGGTACACAGAGCTAGGGGGAGAAAGGGGCAGTTGCCCACGGCAACACCGTGAGCAACAAGAGAAGTAAACAAGCCGAGTCAAACCAGGAGTGTACGAGGTACCAAACGCAGAGCAGGAGAGTAGTCAGTAAGCCGGGGTCAATATGAAGCAAGGACAATAGTACAAGACGCTGCAGCAGGGCCAGGAAACCAAACAAAAAGAATCACAAGCAAAGGAGGAACAGGAAAGGCAGGTATAAATAGACAGAGGGCGAGAGCTAGCTCCGTCTGGCCAGGCTGTGATAGGTTCTCCCACTCCTAAGCCTGCCACCCTGAGTGGTGGAAGATGGAGTCAGTCTCACAGACATAGAAGCAGGTGCAGACTGATTATCTATGGGCGTTAACCCCGAAGCTGTGCCTGGCAGATCCTTTACAGTACCCCCCCTTTTATGAGGGGACAAGTGGACCTGGTTTACTGGGGAAACGAAGGTGAAACCTCCTGACCAATATCCCAGCGTGAACATCTCGAGCGGGTACCCAAGTCCTCTCTTCAGGCCCGTATCCTCTCCAATGGACCAGGTACTGGAGGGACCCTTGGACCATTCTGCTGTCCACAATCTTGGCCACCTCGAATTCTGCCCCCTCAGGGGTGAGAACAGGGACCGGAGGTTTCCTAGAGGGAGCCAAGGACGGGGAGCAGCGTTTAAGGAGGGAGGCATGGAACACGTCGTGTACTCGAAAAGATGGGGGCAACTCCAGTCGGAAGGAGACAGGATTGAGGACTTCAATGACCTTGTACAGCCCTATAAACCGGGGAGCAAACTTCTTGGACGGGACCATAAAGCGCAAATTTTTAGACGATAGCCACACCAGATCCCCGGCCATAAACAAGGGGTTAGCAGAACGTTTTCTATCTGCCTTAGTCTTTTGTATGCTCTGGGACGCCTCTAGGTTCTTCTGAACCTGAGCCCAGACTGTGCACAGGTCTCGATGAACGACCTCTACCTCGGGATTGTTGGAACTACCAGGTGAAACGGAAGAGAACCGTGGATTAAACCCAAAATTACAGAAAAAGGGGGAGACCCCTGACGAGTTACTGACCAGGTTATTAAGGGAAAATTCGGCGAGGGGAATGAATGAGACCCAATCATATTGACAGTCAGAGATAAAACACCTTAAATATTGTTCTAGAGACTGATTAGTCCTCTCAGTTTGGCCATTAGTTTCAGGATGGAAGGCAGAGGAGAAGGACAGATCAATCTCCAACTTTTTACAGAAGGCTCTCCAAAACAATGAAACAAATTGTACCCCTCTATCAGAAACAATATTGACAGGGACCCCATGGAGACGCAGGATGTGTTTGACAAACAAGGTAGCTAACGTCTTAGCATTGAGTAGTTTTTTGAGGGGCACAAAGTGGCACATCTTACTGAAGCGGTCTACTACAACCCACACCACCGACTTGCCTTGAGATGGAGGCAAATAGGTGATAAAATCCATGGAGATATGGGTCCAAGGTCTCTGGGGAATGGGCAAAGAACATAGTAAGCCCGCTGGTCGGGACCTGGGAGTCTTGGACCTAGCACAATCTTCACAAGCGGCGACGTAGGCCTTAACGTCTTTGGGCAACCCAGGCCACCAATAGTTTCTGGCAATGAGGTGCTTGGTACCCAGGATGCCTGGATGGCCAGATAGTGCAGAGTCATGATTTTCCCTAAGTACCCTTAGCTGGAATTGCAGGGGAACAAACAGCTTGTTCTCAGGAAGGTTCCCGGGAGCTGAACCTTGATCAGCCGCAATTTCAGAGACTAAATCAGAATCAATAGAGGAAATGATTATACCTGGAGGCAAAACACATGCAGGATCTTCCTCCAAAGGAGGGCTGGCCATGAAGCTACGCGACAGTGCATCAGCCTTAATATTTTTAGACCCAGCCCTACCCTTTAGGGAGCTTAGCTCCTGGTACCAAATCAATTGCGCAATCGTATTCTCTATGAGGAGGTAACACTTCAGAGGCCTCTTTAGAGAAAACATCAGCGAAGTCCTGAATAAACTCAGGTAGAGTGTTCACCTCCTCAGGGGGAGAAATAGATTTAACAGAAAAACATGACATCATGCATTCATTACCCCATTTGGTAAGATCCCCAGTATTCCAGTCAAACGTGGGATTATGCAACTGCAACCAGGGAAGGCCTAAAACCAAATCAGACGATAATCCCTGTCTCACCAGTACAGAGCACTGCTCCAAATGCATGGAGCCAACAAGGAGTTCAAAAACAGGGGTATGCTGTGTAAAATAACCATTAGCAAGAGGAGTGGAGTCGATACCCACTACCGGGACAGGTTTAGGCAAATCAATCAATGGCATAGCTAGAGACATAGCAAATTCCACAGACATAATATTAGCAGAAGACCCTGAATCCACGAAGGCACTGCCGGCAGCAGACCTACCACCAAAAGAGACCTGAAAGGGAAGCAAGATTTTATTACGTTTCATATTTACGGGAAATACCTGTGCGCCCAAGTGATCTCCCCGATGATCACTTAGGCGCGGAAGTTCTCCGGCTGCATTCTTACACTTACAGTGAAGGAAATAAGTATTTGATCCCTTGCTGATTTTGTAAGTTTGCCCACTGTCAAAGACATGAGCAGTCTAGAATTTTTAGGCTAGGTTAATTTTACCTGTTAGAGATAGATTATATATATTGAAAAAAAAAGAAAATCACATAGTCAAAATTATATATATTTATTTGCATTGTGCACAGAGAAATAAGTATTTGATCCCCTACCAACCATTAAGAGTTCAGCCTCCTCCAGACCAGTTACACGCTCCAAATCAACTTGGTGCCTGCATTAAAGACAGCTGTCTTAAATGATCACCTGTATAAAAGACTCCTGTCCACAGACTCAATGAATCAGTCTGACTCTAACCTCTACAACATGGGCAAGACCGAAGAGCTTTCTAAGGATGTCAGGGACAAGATCATAGACCTGCTCAAGGCTGGAATTGACTACAAAACCATAAGTAAGACGCTGGGTGAGAAGGAGACAACTGTTGGTGCAATAGTAAGAAAATGGAAGACATACAAAATGACTGTCAATTGACATCGATCTGGGGCTCCATGCAAAATCTCACCTCGTGGGATATCCTTGATCCTGAGGAAGGTGAGAGCTCAGCCAAAAATTACATGGGGGGAACTTGTTAATGATCTCAAGGCAGCTGGGACCACAGTCACCAAGAAAACCATTGGTAACACATTACGCCGTAATGGATTAAAATCCTGCAGTGCCCGCAAGGTCCCCCTGCTCAAGAAGGGACATGTACAGGCCCGTCTGAAGTTTGCAAATGAACATCTGGATGATTCTGAGAGTGATTGGGAGAAGGTGCTGTGGTCAGATGAGACTAAAATTGATCTCTTTGGCATTAACTCAGCTCGCCGTGTTTGGAGGAAGACAAATGCTGCCTATGACCCAAAAAACACTGTCCCCACTGTCAAGCATGGAGGTGTAAACATTATGTTTTGGGGGTGTTTCTCTGCTAAGGGCACAGGACTACTTCACCGCATCAATGGGAGAATGGATGGAGCCATGTACCATCAAATCCTGAGTGACAACCTCCTTCCCTCCACCAGGACATTAAAAATGGCTCGTGGCTGGCTCTTCCAGCACGATAATGACCCGAAACATACAGCCAAGGCAACAAATGAGTGGCTCAAAAAGAAGCACATTAAGGTCATGGAGTGGCCTAGCCAGTCTCCAGACCTTAATCCCATTGAAAACTTATGGAGGGAGCTGAAGATCCGAGTTGCCAAGCGACAGCCTCGAAATCTTAATGATTTACAGATGATCTGCAAAGAGGAGTGGGCCAAAATTCCATCTAACATGTGTGCAAACCTCATCCTCAACTACAAAAAACGTCTGACTGCTGTGCATGCCAACAAGGGTTTTGCCACCAAGTATAAAGTCTTGTTTGCCAAAGGGATCAAATACTTATTTCTCTGTGCACAATGCAAATAAATATATAGAATTTTGACAATGTGATTTTCGTTTTTTTTTTAAAATATAATCTATCTCTCACTGGTAAAATTAACCTAGCCTAAAAATTCTAGACTGCTCATGTCTTTGACAGTGGGCAAACTTACAAAATCAGCAAGGGATCAAATACTTATTTCCTTCACTGTAGGACAGTTGTTCACTTGATGCTTGTCATCCCCACAATAGAAGCAGAGACCATTCTTTCTGCGGAAATCTCTACGTTGTTGGGGGGACACGGAGGCCCCGAGTTGCATAGGTACCTCCGAGTCTTCCGGGGAGGAACGAAGCAACGGAACCTCGGGAGGCATCATGGGGGAGTCAGAGGGAAAAACACATAAACGTTCACGTTATCATTCCCTGAGATGTCGGTCAAGTCGTACCGCTAAAGCCATAACCTGGTCTAGGGAGTCATAGCTAACTAGCAGGTCTTTCAGGGCGTTCGACAGACCCAACCTAAACTGGCACCTTAAGGCAGGGTCATTCCACCGAGAAGCTACGCACCACTTCCTAAAGTCAGAGCAATACGCCTCAACAGGTCTCTTACCCTGACGTAAGGTCACCAGCTGACTCTCGGCAAAAGCAATCTTGTCAGTCTCGTCATAGATGAGTCCGAGAGCAGAAAAGAAAAGATCAACGGAGGAATGTTCAGGGGCGTCAGGAGCCAAGGAGAAGGCCCTTTCTTGGGGCCCTTCCTGGAGCCGGGACATAATTATACCCACCCGCTGGCTCTCAGTACCTGAGGAGTGGGGCTTTAAGCGAAAATAGAGCCTACAACTCTCCCGAAAGGAGAGAAAAGTCTTCCGGTCCCCTGAGAACCAGTCGGGTTACTTGAGGTGGGGTTCAAGAGGTGAGGTGAGGGGTACTACCAAGGTAGCATCAGGCTGGTTGACCCTCTGAGCCAGGGCCTAGACCTGTAGGGAGAGACCCTGCATTTGCTGAGCCAGGGTCTCAAGGGGGTCCATAGTAGTGTCAGGGACCAGGGTAGACTAGGTATGGGCTTGTGATTATGTAATGACGGGGGGTGGGGAGACAGACAAGTGAGCCCTAATGTACCCGCCACTCAGTCCCTGCCTACTTGCAACGACCCGCCCTAGGCGACGGGGTACAACTGGGCGACAGTCCCTACGCTCAATAAGTGCACGACAGACAAACAGACAAGGGTACACAGAGTTAGGGGAGAAAGGGGCAGTTGCCCACGGCAACACCGTGAGCAACAAGAGAAGTAAACAAGCCGAGTCAAACCAGGAGTGTACGAGGTACCAAACGCAGAGCAGGAGAGTAGTCAGCAAGCCGGGGTCAATATGAAGCAAGGACAATAGTACAAGACGCTGCAGCAGGGCCAGGAAACCAAACGAAAAGAATCACAAGCAAAGGAGTAACAGGAAAGGCAGGTATAAATAGACAGAGGGCGGGAGCTAGCTCCGTCTGGCCAGGCTGTGATAGGTTCTCCCACTCCTAAGCCTGCCACCCTGAGTGGTGGAAGATGGAGTCAGTTTCACAGACATAGAAGCAGGTGCAGACTGATTATCTATGGGCGTTAACCCCTAAGCTGTGCCTGGCAGATGCTTTACAATTTAGGTATTCTTCTAGACTAGTCATAGAATACGTCACTTTGGAGGAGTATAGCTCTGAGTAGAATTGGGCGAATATCTAATTAATCGCCAAAGGATCTTTTACCAGTATACCTACTGGGGATGTGACCTCCATGATACTATTCGCTATTGGGTCGTCTCTAGCTGGATATGCTAATAAGAGCCAGTTTTTGTCTCCTTGCTCAAAGCACCTTTGTTGGGAGTATATTGTTTTCTTTCTAGTTAGTTCTGCCAAGAGTAAATTATATTCACGTTGTTTGGCGGAGAATGCAAGGCAGTCTAAGGTGCTCTTGGATCTGAAAAAAGTTTCTTCTGCCCTTGCCAGACCAATCTCAAGGTCAACTCGCTGAGCCGCTACATCCTTTCTATGAGAAGAGACAGCTTGTATAACCACTCCTCTTGTATATGCTTTAAAAACATCCTATACTAAACCACACTCAGCCGTGTCAGCATTGATATCCCAAAAGCTTGGTAATTCTGTTTCTAGGGAGGTCAGAACCTCTTTACAGTCTCCAAATTTTACGTTTGGCCACTTCAGGGAATTCCAAAGTGACCATAAGAGAGAGATATCCGAGATACCTCTAGGAAGATATTCAGCATTTACTACAAACACAAAGAGTGGTCATATTCCCAAATGCAAGATCAATCCTTGAAAAAGATCTATAGGCTGGGGAGTTACAGGAGTAAGCCCGAGATAGTTGATGGCACATGCGCCATATTTCTGTTAGGTAATACGTATCAGCCCACATAGTCAAGGGGGAAATATACTATACCTAAATGGAGAACAACAAAGTCCCTCAATCAATGTAATGAGAATGAACCCTTATTGGTGTATGATGTGTAGAGGGGGAGGGGCCTATGAGCCCATGATGAACATGGTAGTAACGGTGTAAAAACTTTTTTACACCGATTGTTAAGGGGGAAATATAGCTGGCAAAATAAAATAATGAATCTACCCCTATGATCAGTTTTCACAGAAGTAATCACACATTGCATAGATTTGTGGACCAGTAAAAAGAGACCCCACATGAATAGCTGGAAAAGGAGGCATGATATCCATGTGTAATCCAGGGTTTATGCATAGCCTTCAATTTAGAGCCCAATAGGTGGGTTTCCTGGAGGAGTATCATATGTGGGCTATAAGTGGATACAAAGTTAAAGACCAGAGACCACTTGAACTTATCATTGAGGCCCCTAACATTGCAGGAGATAATTTTAAGGTACTGTAATGTCGCCATCATAACTATATAAAAAAATGTCACATAAGGAGGTCACAATTCGAGGGAGTGGGAAGGTGTAATTCCGACGAGGGACAATAACTTTCAGCTGACTCGAAGGTCAAATCACTGATCCACACATAGTTATACATTACATTCACATGATTGAAGAGACATGGAAAGACATAACAAACAAAACCCATCCCAACCCGCCCTACCCATCCCTCCAAACATGAGATAGGCTTCATTCCCAAATGCAGTAACGCTCCTGCTTAAGGTAAAGGCAAAACTGGGATTAGAACATACAGTATAAATGGTTAGATGAAATCAGAAATTTAACAAATATATAAAATAAGCATAATTGAACACAGAATCTAGGCTATCTTTTGGAGGAGAAGAAGGCCATAGGAGACGGTTGGGCTCCTATGCGCTTCGTTAGATCGGGTAGAAAAATTAATCCTCAATACACACAGCAATAAGTAGTACAGGCACAAGGATCTTCCGGAGAGAGCTTTTTCGGTGTGTAGCGAAGTCCGTATCGATAGTGGGCTGTAGCACAGGAAGATGCAGTTCGTCAGGAACTAACAAATTATATCCCACACCGTTCCATCCAGGAAAAGACATCTTCTGGTTTATCCAAAAATATAGTAGAGCTATTGTGCACTAGCCTAAGCCTCATAGGGTAGGCCATGGAGTACAGTATTTGCTTCTCCCTCAAGGAATTTTTAGCCTCTGTGAAATGTTACCTCTGCTTTTGAACTTCTAGAGAGTAGTCAGGGAAAACTCGTACATCCTGGTTATCATGTTTCAGAGGGCCTTGTTTCCTAGCGAGCTCCAGGAGCTTGTCTCTATCTTTGAAGTTGAGAAACTTGGCAATAAATGTACGTGGAGGTGCTCCAGGTGGGGGAGCACTGGTTGGGATATGGTTTGCTCGTTCCATGCAAAACATGGAACCTGATGTCTCCATCTCAGTGTGTGGCACTATCATCATTCCTAAGCAGCACGCCCGCTGTCTCGGGGTTATTTTTGACTCAGATCTGTCCTTTACTCCTCACATACAATCACTTTCACGCTCCTGTCATTTTCACCTCAAAAACATCTCCAGAATCCGCTCTTTTCTTACGGAGGAAACCGCCAAAACTCTCATTGTTGCTCTGATTCACTCTCGTCTTGACTACTGTAACTCATTACTAGTCGGTCTTCCCCTCACTAAACTCTCCCCGCTCCAATCTATCCTCAATGCAGCAGCCAGGCTCATCTTTATGACCAACCGCTACACCAACGCCTCTACCCTGTGCCAGTCACTGCACTGGTTGCCCATCCCCTTCCGAATAAAATTCAAACTTATTACTCTCACCCACAAAGCTTTCCACAGTGCTGCACCTCCTTACATCTCCTCCCTCATCTCTGTCTACCACCCTACTCGGGCTCTACGTTCTGCCAATGACCTTAGATTAAAATCCTCCATAATCCGAACCTCCCACTCCCGTCTCCAGGATTTCTCTCGTGTTACACCCGTCCTCTGGAATGCGCTACCCCAGACAATCCGATTAATTCCCAATATCCACAGTTTTAAACGTGCCCTGAAAACACATCTATTTAGACAGGCCTATAACATTCCCTAATCTGACTCCTTTCCATGGCCCTCCTTTTAGATTAGTCATCAGAATAAGATTCCCTCACACTCCTTCTCTTCATGTCTGTCATACACGGATACTGGCTGGTGACCGGCTCATGCAGCTTTATGTCACCACCGCATGTGTATAAAAATGGCCGGACCATTGTACAGAACAAACACTATTACACTTTGTGTCTCCCTTATGTCCGCATAGATTGTAAGCTCTTGTGAGCAGGGTCCTCACTCCCCAGGTTTGAATTGTAAATGAACTTTGTCACTATGTAATGTTTGATATTGTTTGTTTCATGTCCCCTCTAAATTGTAAAGTGCTGCGTAATATGTTGGCGCTATATAAATAAAGATTATTATTATTATTATTATGGGAGAAAATGCAGTTTGTCCGAAGGACAAGTTAAAGATGCTCTGTGTCACCACATTATAAGTGGCCTATATTGTAGATTATGTGATCGGTGCTGTAATGTAGATTACAGCAGTGTTTTTTATTTAGAAAAACGATCATTTTTGACGGAGTTATGACCAATATTATCTTTATGCTAATGAGTTTCTCAATGGACAACTGGGCGTGTTTTACTATATGGCCAAGTGGGCGTTGTACAGAGGAGTATATGACACTGACCAATCAGCGTCATACACTTCTCTCCATCCATTTAGGCCTCATTTACACGAACGTGATATACGTGCTTTTCGCGCGGGTCGCACGGACCTATACAAGTCTATGGGGGCATGCAGACAGTCCGTGAGTTTTGCTCAGCGTGAGTGCGCTGAAAAAAACTCACAACATGTTCTAAAATTCTGCGTTTTTCGCGCATCACGCACCCATTGAAGTCAATGGGTGCGTGAAAACCACGCAGATCGCACGGAAGCACTTCCGTGCGAACTGCGTGATTCGCGCAAGAGCTGTCAAACTCTGAATGTAAACAGAAAAGCACCACGTGCTTTTCTGTTTACTAACATCCAAACGGAGTGTCTTAGAGATGAGCGAACCGTCCGAACCGAACTTCACCGGGTTCGGCCGAACTAGTTTTGACCGAACCCGGCAAAAAATGTTCCGGTACGCGACGTCAGGAGACAGTCACTGTCCAGGGTGCTGAAAGAGTTAAACTGGTTCCGCACCCTGGACAGTGACTTCCGATCCCAATATACGTGAGCGTGTAAAGAAAAAAAAAGTTCTGACTTACCGATAACTCCCGGCTTCTTCCTCCAGTCTGACCTCCCGGGATGACAATTCAGTCCAAGTGACAGCTGCAGCCAATCACAAGCCAAGCACAGGCTGCAGCGGTCACATGGACTGCCGCGTCATCCAGGGAGGTGGGGCCAGATGTCAAGAGAGGCGCGTCACCAAGGACGCGTCACCAAGGACGCGTCACCAAGGCAACGGCCGGGAAGTTCTCGGTAAGTACGAACCTCTTTTCTTTTTAACAGGTTACTTGATATGGTGATTGGAATTCACTGTCGAGGGTGCTGAAAGAGTTGCTGCCGATCAGTTAACTCTTTCAGCAACCTGGACAGTGACTGACGTCGACTAGTCTCATCTCTATGATGGCGGCTGCGCGAAAATCACGCAGCCGCGCATCATACACTGATGACACACGGAGCTGTCAAGTGCCTTTTGCGCACGCAAAACGCTGCGTTTTTTTGCGTGCGCAAAACACACATGCTCGTGTAAATCAGGCCTTACACTGCAGATTGCGATATAGCTTTATTACTATGTGCAGTCACATAGGCACACTATAACGCTACTCATGTGTCATGACAATGAATATACATTACCTCCAGCCAGGACGTGATGTGTATTCATTCTCCTGACCACTTCTGTAGCGTCTCTGTGATTTACAGCACAGCACAGCGAGATCTCGCTGTGAATGACAGTTTACAGCGTAATCTCGCGAGACTACGCCTGCTATGCTGTAAATTAGATTGCTGGAATTCTAGAGTATCAAATTCCTGGGATGACATTTAATCCCATGTGACTGCTGCAGCCTGTGATTGGAAGCCAGGCTGGATGCAGGAGCATAGAGATTTGGGTAAGTATAGACTTTTTTTTTAGCGATTTTTGCAGCGGAATCTGTTTTTCCGCTGATCACAACATTTGCTATTTATTGCGGTTTTACCTCCCCATTGAATTCAATGGGCAAAACCTGCAACAGAAGAGCAGCGATTCCACAGCGTAAATTGACATTCTGCGGATTAAAATATTGCACCGCAGGTCAATTTATGAAAGTTTTTTCGGCAGGTTTTTTTACACGGCTTGTGGATGAGATTTGTTCAAATCTCATCCACTTTGCTGCTACTGTATTACGCTGTGGATTTTCTGCAATGAAATCCGTTGTGGAAAATCTGCAGTATTTACGCTATGTGTGGACACAATAAGTAAATTTCACACTCAATGGTGCTAAGTTCTATTTGTAAAATGTACAGACACATAAACCAGTCTTTAGTGGCTTAAAGGCTCTGTGTACCTTTAAAAACATTTTTCTTTTTTTAATAAAACAGTGTATCAGTGTGTTTGGTGCAACTTTGGAAAAACTTTTTATTGAAAATTATTTTTACTTTTTCAGATACAGCTGCTTTGTATCCTGGCTACACAGCAACTGTATCGTGCGTTGAAACCTGTATCCGTCTCTGACACGCAGGATCCAGCTGATATCGATCACATCTAAGGTATCCTCCCAAGACAATGAACATGGTCCATAGACTCCTAAATCCTCATTTTGTCCATCAGATGATCTTTTCAACATAGAATTATTAGAACATTAGCAAGGGAGTTCTGATTTTTGCTAGGTTAGCAAAATATACTATACTTGATAATTTGTTCATTCGTAATAAATAGCATAAAGGTTTAGGGCGATAGTGAACTATTAACACATTGTTTTAATAAGCTGACACCAGAGACGAGCCAGCAGCTCCACTTTCTGTAAATCTTGGCAATATCTTTTGTCCTGTGTTACTTTTTATGAAAGTATATTTTCACCTCAAATTTCCTATTGCTACAATTCTCTTAGTATTTTTAAAGCTGTTTTTACGATAACATTAAGGCCTCATGCACACGGTCGTGTCCGTAATCACTGTTCGTAACTATGGGCACGGCAGCTACCCGCATTTTTGGCACGTGATCCCATATAATTACGGTCCGCAATTACGGACGAAATCTACGTTCGTGTGCATGGGATTTTGCAGTCCCTGAAATTAATATTGATCGGTCGGGGTCCGACTTTCGGGACCCCCGCCGGTCAGCTGTTTTGAAGGGGGTACAGCGCTAGTACTAAGTGAATGGAAGAAGAAGGCTGCAACACCTGTGAATCGCCGCAACATAAGGGGTTACTGAGGATAGGCCATCAATTTTTAGAGACTGGAAAACCCCTTTAATGCAAAAAAAGGTATGTCTACCTTTGCAATCATTATTTTTGCTCAAATGCATAAATAGAAAAAAAAGCAACTTTGCAAATATTCTTAATTAAAAATATGCTATAGTTTTGTGTCTACAACTCCTATGCAGCATATCAATGAGAAGCAGCGGGCCAGTCAATGTTTGTATGGAAAACAATGAGAACATACAAAAAGAAAACACGCATACTAGACTGCACTTCTCAAGCAGAAAGGATCTCTTCATCACATGAAAGAATACAAAAAGCACAGACAACAATTAAAAACCATTAAAAATCCTTATCCCCGGTTGGGTTATAGGACAACCTACAAATAGAGAGCATAAGTAGCAAACCATAGGTCACAGAGAGGTATATAATATTTCGGAGTACCTACAATACATACATACAGTGGAGGAAATAAGTATTTGATCCCTTGCTGATTTTGTAAGTTTGCCCACTGTCAAAGACATGAACAGTCTAGAATTTTTAGGCTAGGTTAATTTTACCAGTGAGAGATAGATTATATAAAAAAAAATAAAGAAAATCACTTAGTCAAAATTATATATATTTATTTGCATTGTGCACAGAGAAATAAGTATTTGATCCCCTACCAACCATTAAGAGTTCAGCCTCCTCCAGACCAGTTACACGCTCCAAATCAACTTGGTGCCTGCATTAAAGACAGCTGTCTTAAATTGTCACCTGTATAAAAGACTCCTGTCCACAGACTCAATTAATAAGTCTGACTCTAACCTCTACAACATGGGCAAGACCAAAGAGCTTTCTAAGGATGTCAGGGACAAGATCATAGACCTGCACAAGGCTGGAATGGGCTACAAAACCATAAGTAAGACGCTGGGTGAGAAGGAGACAACTGTTGGTGCAATAGTAAGAAAATGGAAGACATACAAAATGACTGTCAATCGACATCGATCTGGGGCTCAATGCAAAATCTCACCTTGTGGGGTATCCTTGGTCCTGAGGAAGGTGAGAGCTCAGCCGAAAACTACACGGGGGGAACTTGTGAATGATCTCAAGGCAGCTGGGACCACAGTCACCAAGAATACCATTGGTAACACATTACGCCGTAATGGATTAAAATCCTGCAGTGCCCGCAAGGTCCCCCTGCTCAAGAAGGGACATGTACAGGCCCGTCTGAAGTTTGCAAATGAACATCTGGATGATTCTGAGAGTGATTGGGAGAAGGTGCTGTGGTCAGATGAGACTAAAATTGAGCTCTTTGGCATTAACTCAACTCGCCGTGTTTGGAGGAAGAGAAATGCTGCCTATGACCCAAAGAACACCGTCACCACTGTCAAGCATGGAGGTGGAAACATTATGTTTTGGGGGTGTTTCTCTGCTAAGGGCACAGGACTACTTCACCACATCAATGGGAGAATGGATGGAGCCATGTACCGTCAAATCCTGAGTGACAACGTCCTTCCCTCCACCAGGACATTAAAAATGGCTCGTGGCTAGGTCTTCCAGCACGACAATGACCCGAAACATACAGCCAAGGCAACAAAGGAGTGGCTCAAAAAGAAGCACATTAAGGTCATGGAGTGGCCTAGCCAGTCTCCAGACCTTAATCCCATCGAAAACTTATGGAGGGAGCTGAAGATCCGAGTTGCCAAGCGACAGCCTCGAAATCTTAATGATTTACAGATGATCTGCAAAGAGGAGTGGGCCAAAATTCCATCTAACATGTGTGCAAACCTCATCATCAACTACTAAAAACGTCTGACTGCTGTGCTTGCCAACAAGGGTTTTGCCACCAAGTATTAAGTCTTGTTTGCCAAAGGGATCAAATACTTATTTCTCTGTGCACAATGCAAATAAATATATAGAATTTTGACTATGTGATTTTCTTTTTTTTTTTTTTATATAATCCATCTCTCACTGGTAAAATTAACCTAGCCTAAAAATTCTAGACTGTTTATGTCTTTGACAGTGGGAAAACTTACAAAATCAGCAAGGGATCAAATACTTATTTCCTCCACTGTATATAAAGGCCTTGAAATAACTATGCATTATTAAAAAATATATATATACACATTTATACATATAAGTAAGTAAAAAATGTATGATCTCACAATGACAGTTAAAATACATATGGCTACATGTGGGTGAAAATACTCCACGCGTATCGCTGTGTTACCGACTTTATCAGGGGTACAGCCCCTATGCAGATTTATATGTTCATCTGCGATTACAGAATTCAAACACACCCTGTGTAGTCTTATCCTGCAGTCACATTACCGTCCATCTGTCTCCTACTTCTTGCTCACATACATTTGGGACCTTAGAAGAAGTAGAAGACAGATGGATGACAACATGAATGCAGGATCAGACTACAGAGTGCGTGTTTGTAGTATGTAACCATGGAGACACATAGATCTGCATAGGAGCTGTAAACCCAAATGGTCGATTTTTAATAATATTTACAGTTTCTTAATTGTTTTTTTTATTTGAAAATTTTGTATTGGAGCAATTGTTGCAAAAGTGTGCATTTAATATTTATTTATATATATTTATATATGCAAATTTTTCATTGCACTGTTAGGGTATGTTCACACGCAAACGCAAAATACGTCTGGAATTACGGATCTTATTGGAGCTGTTTTTTAATGGAGTCAATGAAAAACGGCTCCAAAAACGGCCCAAGAAGAACATCGTAAAACCCATTACAACCAATGGGCAGATGTTTGCAGGCGTAATGGTGCCATCTTTTCAGGCGTAATTCGAGGCGTAAAACGCCCGAATTACATCTGAAAATAGGCCAAGTGAACATACTTTTAACCCCTTAACGCTCCATGACCTACTATTAGGTCATGCTAACTGTAGCGTTCGCGCTCAGTGACCTAATAGTAGGTCATGGAGTAAACACGGCGCCGTTCGCTCGGGGCGCGTTCATGAGCTGTGATAGCTGCTGTTTCCGACAGCAGACTATCACTGCTCAATGTGCCGGGACCGATCGCGGAGCTCCCCCGCCGATTAACCCCTCAGAAGCCGTGTTCAATAGCGATCGCGGCTTCTTAGGGGTTAATCCGCCATCGCCGGCCTGCTACACGATAGCGGCCGGCGATGGTGACTATGGCAACCGGACACCAAACAATGGCGTCCGGCTATGCCATAGACGGAAGCCTAGTGGGTCCTGACAACGTCAGGACCCACTATGCTTGCTGTCAGTGAGTAGCTGACAGTTCTAATACACTGCACTACGCATGTAGTGCAGTGTATTAGAATAGCGATCAGGGCCTCCTGCCCTCAAGTCCCCTAGTGGGACAAAGTAATAAAGTAAAAAAAAAGTTAAAAAAAGATGTGTAAAAATAAGAAAATAAAAGTTTTAAAAGAAATAAAAGTAAAAGTCCCACTTTTTTCCTTATCACTCATTTATTATTAATAAAAATATATAAACAAACAAATAAACTATACATAATTGGTATCGCCGCGTCCGTAACGGCCTGAACTACAAAATTATTTTGTTATTTATCCCGCACGGTGAACGCCGTAAAAAAAAATATTAATAAACCGTACCACAATCACAATTGTTTGGTCACTTCACCTCCCAAAAAATGGAATAAAAAGAGATCAAAAAGTCGCATGTACCGAAAAATGGTACTGATCGAAACTACAGTTCGTTACGCAAAAAAATAAGTCCTTGCACGGCTTTATTGATTGAAAAATAAAAACGTTTTGGCTCTTAGAATAAGGTAAAACAAAAAGTGAATGATTGTTTACAAAACTTATTTTATTGTGCAAACGCCATAAGACATAAAAAAAACTATAAACATCTGGTATCGCCGTAATCGTATCGCCCCGCAGAATAAAGTGAATATTTCATTTATAGCGCACGGTGCACGCAGTAAAAAAAAAAGAATAAAAAAACAATAGTAGAATTGCTGTTTTTTAGTCACCACGCCACCTAAAAATAGAATAAAAACTGATCAAAAAGCCGCATGCACCCCAAGAAAACTACAGTGGATTCCTCAAGGGGTCTAATTTCCAAATTGGGGTCACTTTTGGGGGGTTTCCAATGTTTTGGCACCACAAGACCTCTTCAAACCGGACATGGTGCCTAATAAAAAAGAGGCCTCAAAATCCACTAGGCGCTCCTTTGCGTCGGAGGCCGGTGCTTCAGTCCATTACCACACTAAGGCCACATGTGGGATATTTCTCAAAACTGCAGAATCTGCGCAATACGTATTAAGTTGCGTTTCTCTGATAAATCCTTTTGTGTTATAAAAAAAATGGTATAAAGAGGATTTTCTGACAAAAAAAAAAAAGTACATTTCACCTCTACTTTGCTCTAAATTTCTGTGAAACACCTAAAGGGTTCATAAACTTTCTAAATGCTGTTGTGAATACTTTGAGGGGTCTAGTTTCTAAAATGGGGTGTTTGATAGGGGTTTCTAATATATGGGCCCCTCAAAGCAACTTCAGAACTGAACTGGAACCTAAAAAAATAAATAAATGAGGCAATACTTCGCTTCTTACATTATACTGATAATGAGCCGTGCCCACCTCGAGATGACCCCAGTTTTGACCGTTTGTATAAACGGAGACCCCTATTAGACCGTTTCAGTGCCCGGTTTTCCCAAACATACACCCCCGAGAAGTGTTTTTCTATTGATGAGTCCCTGTTACATTTTAAAGGGAGGGTTCAATTCCGCGAGTACCTGCCGGGTAAGAGGGCAAGGTATGGCGTGAAGATGTCTAAGCTGTGCGAGAGTGCATCAGGGTATACCTACAGGTTTAGGATATATGAAGAAAAGGCCACCCCCAAACCAGACTGCATCCTGGACTACAATAGGTACATGGGAGGGATGGACTTGTCAAATCAAGTCCTGAAGCCCTACAGCGCCATGCGGTGTGGTATAAGAAGCTGGCCGGGCACATCATACAGATGGCTTTGTACAATGCGTACGTGCTACGTCGATGTGCAGGCCAGAGGGGAACTTTCCTGGAATTTCAAGATCTAATCTTTAGGGACCAGGAAGGGGGGGGGGGGGCACCCAGTACTTCTGGAAGCGAGGCCACACGCATCGTATCAGGGCAACACTTTCCAGGAGAAGTTCCCCAAACCGGTGGAAAGGGAAAGAGTCAAAAGAGGTGCAGAGTCTGCTATAAGAGGGGGATAAGGAAGAACACAATATACCAATGTGACACGTGTCCCGAAAAACCAGGGCTCTGTATAAAAGATTGTTTTAAAATGTATCATACATCCCTTGATTTTTAATTTACCCTGATGCACTCCGCACAGCTTACCCCCCTCATCTTTCCCTTCTGAGCCCTGCCGTATGCCCAGGCAGCTGATAACAGCCACATGTAGGGTATTGCCGTACCCAGGAGAACCCACATTACAATTTAAGGGGTGTATATCTCCGGTGGCGCATGCTGGGCAGAATATATTGGACACTGAAATGGCATATATATATATATATATAAAATTGCAAATCTCACACTGCACCATCTGCAGCGCATTATCTTTTACACAGTACCTGTGGGGTCAAAATGCTCACTACACCTCTAGATGAATGTCTTAAGGGGTGTAGTTTTTAAAATGTGGTCACTTCTCGGGGGTTTCAACTGTACTGGTACCTCAGGGGCTTCTGCATACATGACTTAGCACCAGAAAAGCTCCAGTAGGCCAAATGGTGGTCCTTTCCTTCTGAGCCCTCCCATGGGCCCAAACGGCAGTTTATCACCACAAATGGGGTATTGCCGCACTAAGGACAAATTGGGCAACAAAATGGGGTATGTTGTTCCTTGTGAAAATAAGAAATTTTGATCAAAAATGACATCTTATTGGAAAAAATATCATTTTTTTCATTTCACAGCCCAATTCAAATAGGTGTTGTGAAAAAACTGTGCGGTCAAAATGATAACAAAAACCATAAATGAATTCCTTGAGGGGTGTAGTTTCCAAAATGGGGTCACTTCTGGTGGGTTTCCATTGCTTTGATACCTCTGGGGCTCTGCAAATGCGACATGGCACCCGAAAACCAATCCAGCAAAATCTGGACTCCAACCAACACATAGCGCTCCTTTCCTTCGGAGCCCTCCCATGGGCCCAAACGGCAGTTTATCACCACAAATGGGGTATTGCCGCACTAAGGACAAATTGGGCAACAAAATGGGGTATGTTGTTCCCTGTGAAAATAAGAAATTTTGATCAAAAATGACATCTTATTGGAAAAAATATCATTTTTTTTCATTTCACAGCCCAATTCAAATAGGTGCTGTGAAAAAACTGTGCGGTCAAAATAATAACAAAAACCATAAATGAATTCCTTGAGGGGTGTAATTTCCAAAATGGTGGGTTTCCATTGTTTTGATACCTCAACACCTCTTCAAACCTGGCATTCTGCCTAAAATATATTCTAATAAAAAAGAGGCCTCAAAATGCACTAGGTGCTTCTTTGCTTCTGGGGCTTGTGTTTTAGTCCACGAGCGCACTAGAGGCACATGTGGGACATTTCTAAAAACTGCAGAATCTGGACAATACATATTTTGTAGTATTTCTCTGGTAAAATCTTCTCTGTTACAGAAAAATATTGAATAAAATTGAAATTCAGCAGAAAAAATGAAATTTGCAAATTTCCACTTTGCTTTAATTCCTGTGAAATGCCTGAAGGGTTAAAAAACTTTCTATATGCTGTTTTGAATACTTTGAGGGGTCTAGTTTTTAAAATGGGGTGTTTTATGGGGGTTTCTAATACATAGGCCCCTCAAATCCACTTCAGAACTGAACTGGTACCTTCAAAAAAAGGCTTTTGAAATTTTCTTAAATATGAGAAATTGCTGTTTATGTTCTAAGCCTTGTAACGTCCAAGAAAAATAAAATAATGTTCAAAAAACGATGCCAATCTAAAGTAGACATATGGGAAATGTGAACTAGTAACTATTTTGGGTGGTATAACCGTCTGTTTTTCAAGCAGATGCATTTAAATTCTGAAAAATGCTATTTTTTGTAAATTTTCTCTAAATTTTGCAATTTTTCACAAATAAAGACTGAATATATCGACCAAATTTTACCACGAACATGAAGCCCAAAGTGTCACGAGAAAACAATCTCAGAATCGCTTGGATAGGTTTAAGCATTCCGACGTTATTACCACATAAAGTGAAATATGTCAGATTTGCAAAATGGGCTCTGAGCCTTAAAGAGGCTCTGTCACCAGATTTTGCAGCCCCTATCTGCTATTGCAGCAGATAGGCGCTGCAATGTAGATTACAGTAACGTTTTTATTTTTAAAATGGTCATAACTTGGCCAAAAATGCTCGTTTTTTAAAAATAAAAACGTTACTGTAATCTACATTGCAGCGCCGATCTGCTGCAATAGCAGATAGGGGCTGCAAAATCTGGTGACAGAGCCTCTTTAAGGCCCAAACTAGGCTGCGTCCTTAAGGGGTTAAAGTGCTTTCGATCTTTACTCATTTTCACTATAGCTACAGTATGTGAATTTATTTGGCGGTATTGTAAAGGTCTCCATAAAGAAGCATAACTTGCAAACTCGTGGGCCCACTGCAAATTTGGCAATAGCCCCCACCTACCATGTGCCAATTAGAATACTGGTGTCTTATAACGTGTCGGAGGAGCCTCTGGACCAGCTTTTATGAAAATAGAAATTAAAAGAATAACCATCGTTTCCATTTTATTCCCATTTGTAAATAGTACAAGCCTAAATAAGAAAGTTTGTAATATATATTTTTTCAGAAAAATGCTTCTTTCTCCACTTCCAGCATGAGATGCCTCTTTCCCCTTGTACCTGCTTAGTTCACTGATCATTCACTCTCAATTCACTGGTAAAACCATCTTTAGGGAAGAAGTGACGGCGATGGATTACTGAAAGATCAGGTTATAGCTGCTGACCATAGATGTTTATGGAAAGGGAGGGAGGTGCTGCAAATCCCCAGATGCAGAGACAAACACACACACACACACACACACACACACACACACACACACACAGATGCTACTGCTTGTAGTAAGTGTTATGTCTCACCACAGTGCTGGATACACAGCAACAGATCTCATTACTGCTGTATAATGTCCTCCATGCTGCTGCTATTCAATGCCTTTTAATGACGCAAGTGGCGCGATGACGCCACTTGCGTCGTTAAATGGCACAGCACCCAGCCAATCAGTGCCTTTCAACTACGCAAGTGGCGCGATGCTAATTACTCATTAAAGGGTCATGGGGCGGTGCCGCTATCCTGAAGAGTCACATAGTCCTGCCTCCAAACCCACCTTTCCATGCTTGATTGAAATTCCCCTGGCTGTTATATATTACTAGCAGCCTCCTCCAACTTTCTCAGATGAGCCATTGCCTTGTACTACTTGGGCAAGCACTGCTTTATCGCTGCACTGCGCATGCCAGGGGACTACAAAGCATGTGTAAACGAGCGTGGATCAAGGAGACAGCTCGTTGATCAACGCTCGTTTTCTCCTTTCACAAGGAGCTATATATGGGAAAGAGCGATTGTTACTACGGTCGCTCGTCCCCATACATTTCTATCACGTCGGCAGCATATCTCCCTGTTTACACAGGGAGATGTGCTGCCCACAACAATAATATTTCACAAATAAAGTTGTGCAAATAATACTTCCATACAGTTGTCTAAACAACAATGCTATACATTGCCACTACCACCATAACGCACAGGTCAATGCCACCATAAAGTACTTAAATAATACCAGTATACCATGACTAAATAACTACTCTATGCATATTGTAATCTAACAACAACGTAATACAATATGCTGTCTAAATAATACTGCTGTACTGTTAATACTATGATATGTGGTGGTCACAGCCCTCAGTTGTCAGCCCATCTGTGGTGCTCTATTTAGAAGGGGTAACTCACATGCCCTGTGTGACCGCACAGGTTTCACACCCCTAAGAACAGCCCTGGACACAAGCAGTGCAGTAGGGGGAGGAAAAAAGTTGGAAGGTAACTCCATTAGGCCATATTCACACATTAAGGATTCTGTCAGGATTATCCTTAATGACCAGGACTGAAAAGGCTTTAATGACCAGCTAAATTTTTTTGCCTTTTAGCAGCCATAACTGTTTTATTTTTTCATTGACGTGGCTATATTAAGCCTTGTTTTATGTGGAAGAAATTGAAAAAAATTTCTGCACAGTTTGGGGGTAGAAAAATTATTGTGCAAGTCAGGGCTCTCAAACACGTGGACTGCGGGCCGCGGGCCGCATGCGGCTCCTGAGACTGTCATTTGCATCCTGCGGGGCACCGAAGCTTCGTCGGGAGAGGAGAAAGTAGGCCAAAGACAGCGGCATCAATACCTATACCAACCCAGGCCAAACAATCCATATAATGATCTATGTATATCAATATATAAACACAATACCTATAGACATATATGTAGATACTACCATGTAGTCACAAGAGTAACATAATAGCACACCATTGGTACCATACAAAATATGTTTTATTTTTATTAAATCAAAAAATAAAAGACAATGGCCATCAAGACCTAAAAATAACAGACAAGTTTAAAACAACATGGTGGTGGTGAGGGGACCACAATGTGCAGAACAGCATATCACAATCCGTAATGATCAGAGAACATAGTATATCACATGCAATCACTGTAAATAATGCATCAAGAGACAAAGAAAATATACACTTCAGTGAATTTACTGCATATCAGTGCCGTCTCAAAGGTAGAAACATTTTTACAGCATAGATAGTACTAAGACTAGATACCAACCACTGTGCTGCATAATGTGCCCCTAATAACACCAGACCACCACCACAGAGCTCCTACGCGCGTTTCGCAGTCAGCTTTTTCACGGGGTACTGTGTGGTGGGATGAGTGTACCTTTTATAGGGAGTTTTTTTGTATAAGGAGGAGCCATTCTAATTGAAACACACATATGATGCATACATAAAAAAATCACCTTTGACGTAGACCTTAAGTATAAGGGGAATATTCACCCACCTGAGTCAAATGTAATCATAAGACCGCTATCTATGTGGTGCCTGTCCATGGCGAACACAACTGCCCCAACCCTCCCATCACGGCGTCCGGAAGACGCAGACTGCGCATGTCCATGCGCGTCAGCATTGCATACACAACCGGAAGGGGTGAAACCGGGCCAGCACATGCACTATACACAGACGCTCCTTGGCCGCCATTTTAGTTCAGGAAAAAGGGTAAAGAATAGCCCATACCAAAGGTGCCCATCGTTTAGTGGACCACAGCGGAATAACACCACAGTATATAAAAATACGTATAAGTAGTTTATCAATATACATGATTCAAGTTTATATATTAGGTCATAAAAGAAACAATACATTATTTCAAAGTGCATTAGTGATAAGCATATTAAAAGTGACTAAATAAAGAAATAAATAAAAACGAATGTGAAAAATAAAAATAGTGAAAAAAGTGAACACACGTGCACAAATAAAGAGTGAAAATTATATATAAATATAACTATGTAAGCATATCCACGTACATATGCCAACCCATACACACTCATATATACATGTACTTACCATACATACCCATACATATACAAATGGCATACACACACACACACACACACACACACACACTACATAAATGAGAGTTGTGTAAATACCAACACCTATAAAGGATATATATGTATCCCAATATATTTTCAAATTTAAGTGCATTAGACCAAAATTATTACAAATAATAAAACAATGAAGACCCGTCATGATGACAAGTCAGTAATGAGCAACCATGTACTACCAGAAAAATATAATACCCATGAATATACATATTATTTAGATTCACATAAGGGCCAATGCAGCCATAAAAACCCCATGAAAAAGCTGACGTGATAAATTTTAAATATTTAAAGTGCATAGTGCATATCATATACAATCATATATACAAACCATGAACCAATGTAAATATGAGCCACGAGTAAAGATATATAAGCATTATTCACACTAGTATCAAAATACTGACAGAACATCCAATTTCCTCTGAAAAGGATCAATGTAGCACCAAAAGCCATGATGAATCGATGAGGCGACATTAATGCCATTTGCAAACCTTTAACAAAAATATATAAATAACAATACATACACAATTATGTGTAGAGACAATCAAAAAGCTCCTTTTTTCAGACTGATTGAACAACACCCCTACCACTACACAAAAAGAATATATTAAAAACTAGGATGATGCTATAAGAGTATACCATTAGAGAAAAGATGCAAACTACATTTTTCATTAAGACCAAAAGGGGAACTAGTCTTCAATTTTGTTATCCACTTACATTCTATACGTTCCAATTTCCGAAAGGTGTCTCCACCCCGAGATCCAGTGATAATCTTGTCTATTCCACGTACTTTCAAATCCTGCCATCTGTTGTTATGGTGTTCGCGAAAATGTCTAGGAATAGGTTTTAGTTTATTAATTTTATCCAGATTATCACAGCCAATTTTTCCAGCCTTCTTTATGTCCCTTACATGTTCCTGTATTCTTAATCTCATTTCCCTAGTGGTCATCCCTACATAGGACAAGCCACAGGGACAGGAAGCCATATGCACAACACCAGAAGTGCTGCAATTAAACTACTTTAAAGCACCATTGATTTTCACAATTAGAGAATGTGTTTGTTTTTATCATCAGGCTACAAATAGAGCAATGACCACAGGGGAATGAGCCCCAATCAGGTCCTTTAGACCCATAGATATATGGATTAGATTGAGGGACCGTATAATGGCTCCTAACCAAATGATCACCCAAAGTTTTGCTTCTTTTAGCCGTTATTTGGGGTCTGATAGGTAGATATTTTCTAAGGTCAGGATCAGATAGTAAAATTGGCCAATACCTTTCCAAAATATTTTCTCATTTCTGCCCACTGTGTGTTATAAGTTGTAGTCAATCTTACCACATTTTCAGAATTTCTGCGTCTGTGTTGCGTTAGAAGAACATTCCGATCAGTATCACTTGCTCTCTGATATCCTTTTTCTATGTCACGCTTATGATAACCTCATTGTAAAAAGCGATTTCTCAGTTGATATGCTTCATCTTCAAAATTGCCATGGGAATCACACACCCTTCTTGCCCTTAAAAATTGGCTTGTTGGAATAGCACGTATTGTGTGAGAAGGATGGAAGGATGATGCGCGTAAGAGAGCATTGACAGATGTTTCTTTCCGAAATACAGTAGTATTTAACCTACCACTATTATTGACAGTAATTTTAATGTCAAGAAATTCCATCGTCTCCTGGCTAATCACATGTGTGAGCTTGATATTCAATTGATTTCCATTTAAGATTGTGATAAAACGATCCAATTCTGCCAGTGTGCCCTGCCAGATGAAAAGAATGTCGTCTATGAAAAAATGACCGTGTGCACAGAACATCGTAACCCCATTGATTTCAATAGGCAGATGTTTGCCGGCGGTTTGGAGACGTATTTCCGTAAATAGGGCGTGGGAACATACCCTTACAAAGTATAACAATACTGCTCCAACAGATAGGTGATAAATTATATAGACTAGAATACCCCTTAAACATGGTATCTCAATCTTTTTCTAATGGGGCCCAAGTAGCCAGAACATAATGTTACCTGGGCCTAACTATGGATCAAAGTCCATGTCAAGATTAAAGTTGATCTGAAATTTTTTATATTCCACTTTTCTCTGGATCTCAGAATAATATTAAAATAGGCACACAAGGAGTCAAATGTGCTGCTAATCCAGAGGTTGATCCAACCAGGGAAAAGCAGGTGCAGCATACGATCACTTCTGTCAAAACTGTCCCCTTAGCTGCACATTACCAACAACTACAGGGGACCTCAACCATAAGGCCATGCATCACAATTTTAGAAGCACTGCCTTAAAGAGTTATGCAGGTTGGGACTGTTTTTTATTCTGAAGACTTATCCACAGGATAAGCCATCAGTATATCATTAGTGTGGGTCAGTCACCTCGACCCCATATCGATCAGATGTTCCTACTGCCTCCGAGTGCCGGAAGATATGTGTAATGTCCGTGGTCGCTGACCACAAACTCCTTCCATCCAGTCGACGCCCTTCTCTCAAGAGATGTTTGCACATACGGCCGTCCTGCTCCACAGTGACCACCAGGATGCGGTCATAAGCTCAGCCCAGGCTTGAGAAGCCAGAGCGCAAGCTTGTTTGTGATTGAGCTAATTGATCCAGAGTACCCTGGGCTATAAGAAGGTTCCAGCCCATCCTCCCACGCCTGAGCTTTGTTGTGTATTCCTAGTCTGTCTTGCATATGGCCCCCTAGTGTTTCCTGCTCCCAGTGTTCCTGTTCCTGTTTTCCTTTACTTGTATCCTGATCTAGTGCTGAGCTATAGTCGTGCTGTGCTGTATACCACGCCTGTCCTGCTTCTCCACGCCTCACGTCCACCTGCTACCAAGTTCCTGCCAAGCCTGCCTTGCTACTGTCCGAGCTGCCACAGGTACCCTATACAAACTATAGACTTTTAGCTGCGTCCTGTTGGCCAGCTGCCTTACCGCCAAGACGGTACGACCCAGTGGGTCCACAAACTCTACGTGACAATATGCAGGGTCGGTGCCAGAAGCAGAAGGCTCCGACCACTGTATAGCAGCCGTGCTGCAAAACTGCAGCTCTGTTTCTGTTCAAGTGAATAGGAGCATAGCTGCAGTAACCCAGCATGGCCACTATACTGTGACCGGAGCCGTCTGCTTCTGGCACCGACCACTGAATAGGTTATGGTGCCCGGATCAGCTGATCGGTGTGGGGTCCGGGTGTCGGAACCCCACCGATCATATACTTGATGGCCTATCATGTGGATAGGTCATCAGTATAAAAAACAGCACCCAACCTGGTCAGACCCCTTAAAGTATGCTCACCCAATGGTTGGTGTATGTACTTTGATATGTTTTCCTAGGGTATCCAAATACTGCTACTCCACTCACTGTGAATAAGCTCTTTCAATATAGATACACTGATGACCTTAGGGTAAGTATCTTACATAGTTATTAATGATATGCCTGTCAGCAAGTTGTTAGATAAAAACATGCTACATAATCTGGCTAGCATACGAGGGGAAACATATTGCCTGGTAGCAAGTATGATGAAGTGTAAAGGACCTGGGTAGTTATATAACATAGAGATCTAATGCAAGGAACTTGATTTTTGACAAACCAAAAATGTACCTGTTTCTTAATACATTAATTTCTAAAGATCGATTACAGAAACTACTATTTTTCTTTCTTGCATCTAATGTATCTATTTTTCCTGTTACATTAAAATTTATATTTTAAACTCGTTTTACTGACATTATAATGTTTTCTTTGTTACACTTATTTTCCTTATACCTTGTATCTTTTTTATGTGGAGAAGAATAAAAATGAACACTAATGAGAAGATCGGTTTATTCATTCAGAATTGTATATTTTTTAAAGAGACATATATTCATGTTAGTGATGACTTGAAATGAACAGTCTCTTCCAGTTCTCTATTTGTAATGTGCCATTCTTCTCTCCATTTGGAGGCTACGGCTTGATTCTTTACTTCCTCTCTCGTGTCCATGTAGTTTGGTGACGCTGCTAAAAAATTTTCTCTGCTCTAAAATACAAAACACAAGTGAAAAGTTTTGTACAGCATTCAGAGGACTTCAGATTAGTTCTTTCTTTACAAGGGATGTTTACATGCGGCATGAAAAAAGTCATTTTTAATTTGTCACAATATAGCCAGATGATGTCAAGGTAAAATATATACACAAATCTCCCCATTTTGGAAACACTGTTGCAAGATAAATTTGAGAGCCAGTTTAGGGATAATGGAAAATTACACAAAAAAAAATCTATCGAGAATTAAACCTTAAGACGTGTATACCAAATATTACACGGTGTAATCCTTGATGTAATACAAAGACAAACAACAAAAGAAAAGAGTTTTATTCAAGAACATACTAGGCACTTATTAAGGGTAGAAAAATATTGTATCTAACTTTAATTATTATTCATTAAAATCCATAAATATCCTGGCAGATGGCCACAGATACACAAAATAAACCCACTAGAGTCTATCAAGCATCCCTGGCCAGGGTACATAGAGCTCCATAGTTGCAATCCTACTTGAGTCAAAGTCTATTCTTAACCAAATCGAAGGTACATCCATCAGGTCATAGTCATGCAAACAGTTGTACCAGACATATACTGTTGAGACCATACTCAATATTGAGATCATGTTTAATATGTTCCTTTAAGTAGAACAAAACATTTGGAAATACTCCCTACCCCGCCCCTAACATTTAATTGTGGATTTGATGGTCTAGGTCAGGATGACAGTGAAGAAGCATCACCAAATGACTCCCTGCCATCTCTGGCCAGACTTTATGATCAAATTATTCCCTAGCAATATATTTTTTGCCTTTTTCATTGGTTTATTTACCAGTTTTATTTGGTTATCCCTAATCTTATTATTTTTTGTATTATTTTTTTGTTATCTGTTAGTGAGAGGACATTTGTCAACCCGATAATAATGGATTAACATTCTATACTAATAGTATTGAATGAAACATATTCTAACTATTATGTTTGATATATTATTGAGAAACATGACTGGATTTAAAAATTGGTAAGAAATGCCCGGATAGTCAAAAAGTACGTTATTTGATGATGGCTCTGAGGAAGTGCCGACCATGATGAGATGCATTAGTTAATAAACAAATACCAAAGCAAAGTGACATGACTGACATAATCAGGTCAAAGATCAACTCAGCATGACCCTACGCAACGCTGAGTGACGCTGACCCTGGCCAACCATCGGGCTACTAACGGCATGGACTGTGAGACTATCCAAGAGGAGAGAATTATCCTTCTGCTGCACTTTTTGGAGTGAAATCCAGGGCCCTGAAAGATATCTAAAGATAGGTAACTGGCTATAATTTATTTGAAAAAAAGTGCTTCTGGAGGAAAAACATCGGATAGTTCCTGGAAAAGTGCTGGCTATACTTGATGTTTGGACAAACTGGTGTTGTTTTATGTTTAATTGACTCACGTTGGTGTAATTTTTTGCCTCGTGGTAATAATAATTGTTTGATGCAACTGCTTAAAAGGCAATTACATAGATGTTTTTTCTGATCTACGATTGATAAACATACGATTTTAATTAAGGCCGCATAACTCTTATTAGAAATATAATACACTCAATGGGCTTACATAACCACATTTAAGAACAACTACTTGCGAGATATATAAAATATGTGTAATATAATTTTTTGCATGGCAATGATTTTCTAGGTGTACCTATATGGTTAAGAATAGGCTTTGACTTAAAGAGGCTCTGTCACCACATTATAAGTGCCCTGTCTCCTACATAAGGAGATTGTCGCTATAATGTAGGGGACAGCAGTGCTTTTTATTTAAAAAAATGATCTGTTTTCACCACTTTATTAGCGATTTTAGATTTATGCTAATGAGTTACTTAATGCCCAAGTGGGTGTTTTTACTTTAGACCAAGTGGGCGTTGTACAGAGGAGTGTATGACGCTGACCAATCAGCGACCAATCAGCGTCATGCACTCTTCTCCATTCATTTAGTCAGCGCATAGGGATCCTTTTCTAATCTACACCCAAACCTCCAGACCTGTACCCATAAAGGTGTCTCCATCACGGAATTATATGTACCGATAACTAACAAAAACTACCACTATTCCAAGATTACAGCTGTTCCACTTAGAGAGATTTGCTTATATTTATTCTTATTTATTGATCTTTGGTTATATAAGGATGTATTACAATGTAGATGACACACACCACTACTCTCAAAAAGATATAGTAGCTCCATGTCTGTATATTTTTTTTTTTAAATGGGTGATATGTTGCAATGCTGTCACGTAACTGTACAGAGACACTGGTAATAGTTCTCAATACAAATTTTAGAAAAACAAAAAAAAGTCAGGGTCCTCGCTAAGTGCTCCACTTATATACTGCACAGGCAGTATCTCTCACTCTCTGAAAAGTCTACCTGCAGAGAAATTTCTAAATAGCAAAAAGCTGACCCAATGGTCACTATTCTTGTGAAGTCTCATCATTATATTTGTATATACAAGGCTGCCCATAGTATATCTGCCTCTACCCCTTTTGCATTCAGGGGAACTTTCAGGTGTTTAACCTGTGGAGGAACAGGAGCCACAGGCTACAAAGCTTAGGGGTTAAAACCTAATGTTCCCTGGCTCCTCAGGATGGCTTAAACTGAATGATGGTGGTTGAGGGGCTAATCGTGAATATTTCAAGGATGGCTTAGAGGTCAATTTTCTTTTCTATGGTGGTCAAGGGTGACTTGAAGGTTAACACATTTTTATACATGGTTTATGAGGGGTTGAAGAGGTAAATGGCAATAACTCTGATTGTCTAGGGTTAAGGGCTTATTAGCAATATCCATGGTGAGCTAGGGTTCCTGGTGGTCTATTGTAGTAAAAGGATTAATGCTTGCAGCCCTACAGGTCTGGGATATTAAAGGAATCGTGATTAGGCTTTATAAGCACTAAGGAAGTGATCTTGATGGAATGCTGGGCCCTCCTGAATCCTGAGCTTTCAGTAGTGTGTTATTCCAGGATGATCCAAATATCTCCATACATAGGGAATAGTTATTAAAGGAAGCGTTGCAGCCCATTCATTGTGCTGATTAGGGAAGGGGAAGGGACTGTACCGGAGGACATACTCCCATCAATCAAACATCAATGTTGTAGTCCTGGATAACCACATTCACAACTTGACTTGTTATCACCATGTAATTATGTTTTACCTTTTGCATAGTGATCTGAGAGAGAATCAGAAGAGCTTGATGAAGATTCATATCCTTTCATGGACACCTGTTTACTCCTGTGCTTATCAGTGTAGCTAGTTATTCCAAGTCCTCCTGAATGTAGGCCTTTGCTGTCGAAAGTAGGCTTATGTAGGCATCTCTTGTCATCTGTAGAACTGCATGCATCATCCTTCAAGGAGTCAGCTAGTTGTTTAGTATTAGCTTGTTTTTTCTCTGCCGGTGGAGGCGGTGAGAATGACTTGACATGAGTCTCATGGTCCCGCAGTACAAAGCGCAGTTCAACATTTTCTTGCATGAGGCCCACCATTTTCCTAAGCTGATCATTTTCAGAACTTAGTCTTGAAATTTCATTGGTGAGTTCATGGACTCCATGCTTCTTGTTGGAGTTCATAGTGCCACTAGTAGATTTTAGAGAACGGTAGGCCTTCTTCCTGCAAACAGTCAATGTTAATTACACCAGATATGTTATACAAAGTAAAGTATACATACTCGTTATATATTCAATTTATGGCAAATTTAAAATTCAGCTTTAGGCCATATTGCAATATTTACCTGAATACTGTAATTCTGTAGACCCCCACTGTCATCTTCTAAGCCACAATTAAAGCATGACAAACAAGCAGCACTGGCCTAAGCTACTTAGCAGGTAGCATATGAAATACTACTATTGCCAACCACTGCTGGTAGCTGCCTGCCAAGTGGCTCATGCCATTGCCACAAGGTTGCCATGTTGGCTTAGCTAGCACAGGCTTCAGCTGTAGCCTACAAGAAATCCTTAGGTGATCTCTGTAATGGCAGCATTCAGGTTAGTAAAAATGTGGGGAGATGTAAATCTTCATTGAACTGACTAGAAGCTGAAATGAATTTAGTTGCCCTAAGTTACACTTTAATGTATAATTGATGTGTGACAATGATAGCTAAGTGCCTATTTATTACAATTACAAAGTTCTCATAATTTCTGCTTTCATTTATTCTTGAGTCCCCACAGTTCAATTAAACAGCACAACATGGCTTAGAATATTTGATTTTTATGCAGAAATCAATTAACTGTCGTCCAATCTTACATAAATAAAGCTTCATTTTTGTACAATGAAAGTGATGTAACTTTCTAATATACATACATCGGTGCCGTTTTATCAATACAATTTCTGCATTGAGAAAGAACGCCATATTTAACAAGCATGCCACATTTTTTCCGACACATACTACAAGCTTTTTCTAAGGCTACATTCACACGAACGTGACCAACCTCGGATGTGAGAAACTGCAGTTTTCCACGTACGAGTTGCACCCATGCGGGACGCGTTGTCACGCATCCCCCAAAGACTAGAGTCTATGGAGGGATGCGTGAAGCAACAAAAAATAGGACATGTCCTATTTTTTCACGGACCCTCCACACGCTCCGTTGAAAGAACGGTTGTGTGAACGGCCCCATTCAAATACATGAGTCAGTGTGACCGCCGTTGTTTTAACGGCCATCACACGGATGTGATACACGCTCGTCAAATTGTACACTGTGTGACTTATCTACCAAAGTTTTACAATCAGTGGTTACCTTGATATAAAAAAGTTGTACTAAGTTTTAGGCTGAAATCTCATTCCTTCATTTATTTTCAGGCCCCCTGATATTTAGTTTGCAACCTGCTCCTAGTTTTGTACTTTGCTCATCTGGATGTGAGTTCAGTGAATCAAGGATGAGCCTTCTCCTTTTGTAGATACTAATACAACCTCCGTATAACCTTCTCTCCGCTGACAATAATGTGGCCTGTGTTAATCGGGAGATTCTGCGTCTCCACCTCTGTAATACAGCCTGTGATCCTGTAGAAAGCTAATGACATCAGCCCAGAGAGCAGATGACGTCATCCCAGAGCTGACAGCAGCCTGGAGCAGTGTGCTGTGGGATCTATGTCAGTAGCAGTTTTACAACCAACTATGCAGAGGAGTTTCACGGACTCTACAGCAGCACAGTTGTGGGACATTTTTAATGCAGACTGTTTAAAAAGTTGCTTAATTTAGCATTTAGGAAGCAAATAAACAATAAAAAAAAACACAGATACTATTTATTTTAATCGTTAACTATGCAGTTGTTCTTATGAAACATTTGGACCTTATAATGCAAAACTGTCACATCTGGCTTTGTTGTACGTAGCAACCAATCGAAGCACAGCTTTAATTTCTTAAACTGCTCTAGAAAATGAAATCTGCACTGTGAATGGTTGCTATAGGCAACAAGGCCAATTTCTCTGTAAACATTGATAAATTACGAGACCGATTGTTAAAATTTAAAAAAAAAAAAAAAAGGATATGACAACACTGCGCCACAAAAATGTTGCAAGTGATAATGTGTGAAATTTTAGTGGTAAAAATTGCAATGTGAGCTTAAAGAGGAATTTATTAACCTTTCTATGCCAGTTTTCTGGCGTAGAAAATTTGCAAAAGGTCACAAGAGTATTTTTGTAAAGAAGGGGCATAGCTACCCAAAAGGGAACTGGGCCACAGAAGCCCTACTAATTTGTTATAATTTATGCCAGAACACTGTCGTGAATTATTACAGAAATATGGGTTAGCTAGATTTCACTCTGTGGGGCGTAGCAATGTAGAGCCCCATGCCCCACTCTCGATCGGACAGCCACCATTCCCCATCGGACACTTAAAATGGATAAAATGGATGCTCACTTCACCAATCTTCTTCGCTTCTCCTCTTCAAATCCTCTCAGGCTCCTCAGCATGTTGCAGCTCATACAATGTTCTAAAGCCGGGCAGCGTCAGGAAGTTGTATGTGATGCAGCACTCAGTTCATTTCGTGTTGCATTGCATATAAAGTCCTGACACTGCTCGGCTTCAGGTCCTTGTATGAACCGCGGAATACTCAGGGAGCCTAAGGGGACCTGGAGGGGGGAAACAAAGAGGAGTTGTGAGGTGAGTATACATTTTTTTATTAGCCATCCGATGGGGATGGAGGGGGAAATGGATGACGCATGGCCATGGCCATTACGCCACAATTGTGGCACATGGCAAGCTGAAAGATGCGACACATTTATAAGGAGGCGTTCGCCTGTTAATAAATGTGTCACATCTTACTTCACAATATATATATTGTGTTAAAAAAATTGACAAATTTATTAAGAGGAGTACGTCTTTTAATAAAATTGGCACAAATAACTGCCTCCTTTACTTAACTGGTGTAAAGAATGCCATTTTTTGTGAATTTGGGACAATGACTGTAAATAGCAAGATAATGTCCAAATGTCTAATGTCCAGATTATATTGTTCAGTTTTGCTTTTACTACCTAAGCTGTTGGAACGTTTCTTTTCATTTGTGTTTCCAAAAGTCAAAATCACTTGAAAAACACACACAGTGCCACCCGGCGGACCCCATTGACTTAAACTAGGATCCATTGTGCTCCGCTGAATTGTCCGTCGTGTTGTGACAAAATAAGGCTACGCTCGCTCCTGTGTTACAATTCTGGGTTCTCACGGGTCGGATAGGCTGTGTAAAAGTATGCAGCGTATCCGACCTAGAACCTGCAGCAAATTCAGCCCGAAAAATTGCACTAAATTGTGGAGCAGTTTTTCGGGGTGGAATCCCCGCTGTGGAAACCAAAAAAAAAAAGTCTATACTTACCCCGGGCCGTTGTCATGGCGATGTATCCCTCTGTTGTACGGCCTTACAGTGCAGTGTGGCCTTACATTTTATAATGTGTACTTTACCACTCTAACAGCCTGTGCTAGCAAAAAAAACATCAAAGCTGTTAATAGTTGTTCTGATCAGAACTTTACCATCTAGGAGTAGGCGTCCACCTGCACAGGTGTTGCTATGTGTGGTTCTGCTAGGACTAATGAAGGGGGTGCTGCCATCAACGTTAAAATCCCAGAGAACTCCTTTATAATAAGCTGATTTTTTTTTGTCAAGCCACGGCATTCCCTATTTGCATTATTTGTGGAACGTTTGTGCCATTTTCATCTCCTATTAACTTTAATTGGAGGAAAATGCGTCTTAAAAAAAGTATGAAATGAAGGACCAAGATAGTGCAAAACAGTTCTCCGTAGAGACAGTCCTAGATTCACTTCTAAAAATAAAAAAAAAAGTCTTAGATCACAGGAAAACCACAGCAAACTGAATGTTAATGGACATTTTGGCTTCGTTAATGTGAGCTGCATTGCAAACCATGAAATAAGATATATTATTGTTGTTCATTGCAGCCATATTAACAAATCTGGGAATGTTTTTCTTTGTTTTTCTTTAAGTTGTCCCGGACTGAGGAAAGATTTTTGCTGATTGCTAAATTTCCTTATGTAAAATTTCCACAGGATAGATGGACTGTACACTGTATAGAGATTACACTAATAGAAAATTACTGTGGATGACATGTACTACATGTCCCAGCACAGTGTAGGCAGAACAATTATTAATCTCCTTTTTTACAATGTTTTTTTAATGTCACTATAAAACTAAAAATAGTTCATATTTATTTCCTTTTCCTGAGCGATGCATCCTGCTTTATTAGAACTTTATAATTCAGCATATTCTCATTCATCGCTTACCTTAAATAAAGTTTGTCGTTTTTCTCTACTCTGCAGGTGAATGGACTATCCCTGTGTTGTGTTTGAGCCTCATATGAAAGTGTTTAGAATTCTCTGAATTGTGATGTCATCAGAGCTAATGTTCTTCACATCACATGATAATCGGTCACTGTTGCTGGGTTATATGCTGTTAACACAATTCACATTATATTATTATAATTTTTTTATTATTATTGCTGATACAGTCTGAAAAGTACTAGCGGGACATTCAGTAACCAGCAGCCATTCATTCTTTTGGATAAAATCCTGATAATGGGTAAACAGACAGGAATGGAGCCTGGGTGCCCTACATCTAGTGCCAAGAATAAGATCGGATTCTGCCATGTTGTATTCATGAAAACCTTCGGCCCAAAATCTGATCAGGTTCTCGCCACTAAATGTATGGCAACCACACAATGCCATATTACGGCTACCTGAATGAAGCAGGTGGAGAAACTTTCAAAAGGGATAGGTCTTCCTTTTTTTTAATACAAATATATAGAAAAACACTAACTAAAAACATATGTATATAAATAAAAAATATGACAGAGTAAACGTGTGTGACTCTATGTAAATTATGGTGAAGCATGGAAAAATAACATGTGAAAGAGGGAATTCTCAGAACAAAACTAGATAAATGCTATTCAGAAATTACAATTTTCAACAATCCACGCCTGAATTGTAAATTCCTATCATATAATGAAATCCTGTTGTCGCTCGCTGGTAATTAATAGCCTCTTTAGACTGGGTTCTGACAGGATTTTTTTGTGGTGTTTTTATTGTAAAATATGCCTGCGGTTTAAAGCGTTTTTTTTTGTGGCATCTTTACATGAGTTTTTAGTGGTGTTTTTTTAATTTGTTACATTTTGTACAATGCCAAATGCCATTAAAAAATGGCATTAACCACATAAAAAATGCCAAAAATGTCAATAACCTTATAAAAATAAAATGTCTACCAACAAACATGTCTATGGCATGTTAGCCGGCCTTCCCCAAAAAAGCACCGAAAAAAACAACTGCTAAAGGACGTAAACGGCTAAATCGGGCCCTAAGGGGGGTATCTAACAGTAAGGGGGGATTCACACGAGCGTGTATTCGGTCCGTGCGGGCCGCGTGGTTTTCACGCGGCACGCATGGACCAATACAAGTCTATGGGGCAGTACAGACAGTCCGTGCTTTTTGCGCAGCGTTTGTCTGCTGCGCAAAAAGCGCGACAGGTTCAATAACTCTGCGTATTTCGCGCATCACGCACCCATTGAAGTCAATGGGTGCGTGAAAATCACGCGCACCACACGGAAGCACTTCCGTGGGACGAGCGTGATTCGCGCAACAGCAGTGAAAAGGATGAATGAAAACCGAAAAGCACCACGTGCTTTTCTGTTTCCGAACATCCAAACGGAGTGTCTTTGCGATGAGCGAAGCCGGACAAGCGTACCGAACTTCACCGGGTTCGGCCAAACTCGTTTTGGCCGATCCCGGCAAAAAAATTATCGGTACGCGACGTCAGGAGATAGTCACTGTCCATGGTGCTGAAAGAGTTAAACTGTTTCAGCACCATGGACAGTGACTAGCGATCCCAAAATACATTAACCTGTAAAAAAAACCCGAAGTTCTAACTTACCGATTACTCCTGTCTCCTTCCTGCAGTCCGACCTCCCGGGATGACACTTCAGTTCAAGTGACAGCTCCAGCCAATCACAGGCCAAGCACAGGCTGCAGCCAATCACAGGCTGCAGCGGTCACTTGGACTGCTGCGTCATCCAGGGAGGTGGGGCCCGATGTCAAGAGAGGCGCGTCACCAAGGACGCGTCACCAAGGACGCGTCACCAAGGCAACGGCCGGGAAGTTCTCGGTAAGTAGGAACTTTATCTTTTTTTTTTACAGGTTTTTCGCTGTTGTGTTCGGCATTCACTGTCGAGGGTGCTGAAAGATTTAGCTCTTTCAGCACCTTGGACAGTGACGGGCGTTGACAAGCCTCATCTCTATGATGCCGGCTGCGCGAAAATCACGCAGCCGCGCATCAGACACGCATGACACACGCAGCTGTCAAATGGTTTTTGCGCTCGCAAAACGCTGCGTTGTTTGCGCGCGCAAAAACGCAACGTTCGTGTGAATCTCCCCTAAGGCTAAGTTCACAGCTGCGTTAGAGCAACTGTTTGGAGTCTTTTTATTCTGTCAAATTTGACTGGAAAAAAACGCTGCACACAGAGCTATTTTTCCTGTCAAAACGACGGACACCTCAGCAGAAGCCAAAGTACCACCTTGTAAGTCAGTGAGGTTGACTATCCGATCATGGACACTGCTGGTAGCCGTCGCGCTTTAGAGTCCGCACTGCGTCTTGGCTTCTTTTATAGACAGTGTATATTCTATGTAGCAACTTGATTTTCAAGTGTCTGGGACTCTGGATACAGATGTTCCAGGTAAGGCTCCATGCACACGACCGTAAAAAATCTCTGTAATTGCGGAACGTAATAAAGTCCACAATTACGGACCCATTTGGTTCTATTGGCCGTGGACACCTTTCCGTATTCCTATGGATAGGTGTCCGTGCTGTAGAACTGTGCCGTGAATTATGGTGCATGTCCTATTTTTCATATTTTACAGGCCGTGCTCCCATACTTAGTATGGGAGAACGGCCCAAAAATGCAAGCCGCAAGGAAAACTTAAAATAGAACCCTATGTATACATTCCTTATCTGAAAATATATGCAATCTCATGTAAATAACAAAGGGTCTATTCACATGGTGTGGTCATATCGTGGTTTTTGCGGCCATTTTTTAGGGATTTAACCGCAACGTGTGAATAAACCCAAAGTGTGAGTGTTTATTGTACTCACCGTAATGAACTTATAGTTGCTGGTAGTCCTGCATCCGTGAAGGAATGGTAATTTTATTCTGGAATATTCCAGAATGCTTAAATTTGCACTGTGCAAGTGTAGAAGTAAAAACACTAGTGCTGTGGCAGGCACCAAACCCCTTAAGACCTCATGCACAAGACCATGTAATTCTTCATTGTGCTAAACACATTTTTTGCATTCATGTCTACAGGGCGATGCACACATCAATGTTTTTGCTGACTGGTGCCGCCTACTCAAGTCTATGGGTCCGCAAAAATAATGGACAGCACGTGACCTGTCATGTTTTACAGATATGTTGCTAGGAAACTCCTGAGAAATCTCCTCACAGCTTTGTGGAAGAGAGTGAAACTGCACCTCTGCAGAGCTGCTGAGCCAAGTAAATGCCCCAAAATGCCCAGGATTGAGCCAGAGCAACTGCTTACTCTACTGCAGGAGCACACAGAACTGTGATTTACAAGAGAAAACCCCTACCATACCGTATCCGCAAGGTGAATAGCCAAAAGTCACCAGAAACTAAAGCCGGGCAGAGGAATCAAACAGAGCTCTCTATGCTGTGAACGAAATAGGAAATGGAGCCCGAGCGATCACGTGACCTTCCTTAGGGTATTTCAAGGGGGGGGGGTGAGGCAAGATAGTGACAATTTCCTCCTTACATATTATTTTGCGCACCGCAAAATATGGATAACACACAGAGACAACACGGTTATAATATATGGACATACGGAATGATTGTGGAAGCCACTCGGAGGCACTATACACCCAAATACGAACACGAGTTTGCTGTCTGATGAAGTTCAATGGTCGTATGCATGAGGCCTAGGGATGTAGCTATTTTAGACCTTGAAGACGCAGCAATTTTTTTCATTAGACCATAACTTTTACAAAATTTGATCGACGTAGGTGTATGAGGGCTTGTTTTTTGCGGGAAGAGTTTTATTTTTTTACTGGGGTACATATAATGTATTAAAAAAACAAAGGTCGCACCCGTGATTGTGTCACGGGGCACTTATGAGGTGTTAGAATGAACCCCCTACCTATGTAGCCACTTATATGCCACAGTCACCATTGACTGAGGCATCTGAGGGGGTTAAACTGCCAGCGACTAAGAGGTTAAACTGACATTTTAGCGGGATGTTAATTGTATATTACAGCGAACACCCACTGCAGATGGAGCAAAAATACATGCAAAATCTGCATCAAATTTGCACTGTGGGAACAAGTCCTAAGGTATTCTAGTATTCCACCTGTTGCCAGGTGTGAACAGATAAAAACAGCCCTTTGTTAGGCGCTGTTCCCTAAAGGTCAGTTCACACGTTGCGTAAATACTGCAGATTTTCTGCAATGGAATTCGTTGCAGCAAAATGGATGAGATAAGACAAGTCTCATCCACACGCTGCGTAAATATTGAGTGGAAAAACCACTCAGAAATTGACCTACGGTGCAGAAATTTATTCCGCAGCAAGTCAATTGTATTTGCGTAAATGCTGTTTATTTGTTGTTGCGCTTTTCTTATGGCGGGTTCACAGCGATTCCGCTGCAAAAAACGCAACTCAGAAAAAAAATACAAATCTTAGGGCATGGCCAGACGTGGCGTATTTCTGCAGACACTGTCCGCATCAATGCCGGACATAATCTGCGTTGCAGATTCCGTTGCGGCTTTGCCTAAAATGTGCAGGAAATTGATGCGGATAAGCCGTTGCGTATTCAGGTGAAGAGTACATCCTGCTGTTTTTTAAAACATTTAATCTCAGTCTGGCTATAGACTTAGAAATACATAGGTCCAGCCAGAATGAAGAAATATCCTTTTCTTAAAACCATTGCGGAATTTTGAATCTCCATTGAAGTCAATGGAGAAATTCTGCAATGAGTCCGCAACAAGTCCGCTACACGTCCGCAACAGCCAGTGTATGCTGCGGACACCAAATTCTGCACCGCAGCCTATGGTCCGCAGCTGAGTTTTCTGCAACGTGTGCACGAACCTAACTAAAAAGGTGTGGAAACCAATGGAGAAAATGTCCGCTGTGGATTTCCGCAGCGGACTGGCCGCACCGGAATTCCAGAGCAATTCCGCCATGTCTGGCCATGCCCTTACACTTATCCAGGCGCCTGTGTTTCTTCATCCAGGTCGGCCTCCTGGGATGACGTTTTATCCCATATGACCGCTGCAGCCAATCATAAACACATGGGATGAAATGGGCCGGCTAAGTGCTGCAGTTTTCCACAGTGGACATTCCGGGTGAAAAATTGCACCACAGTTTAGTACGTTTTTTCGCCCGGAATCCCCTGCGGCGCACAGGGCGCACACAGCGTATCCGTCCCGTGTGAACTCAGATGTATGGTTAAAATCTTCCTCTTACATCCAGTGTTATGCATCCATGAACAACAATGGAGTCATCCGTATAAGTAGATCCTTTAATTAAAGTGACAAAGGCAAGGCGTTTCGGAGCCGTACCGGCTGTTTTCTCAGACAATATCACAAGTAAAGATATAGTGGCAGTACAAACATTTATGCTAAAAAAATCCCGAGGGGGAAAAGAGATTTGGTAATGAGGCTGGGGTCAGGGGTTAACTTTTTTGTGGTCGTTGCATCAACATTTCATAAGAAAAAAAAATCTGCAAGAATGACATTTCTTGAATGTGTCTATTATATGTCAATGTGCTGTTCTGCTAACCTGTTGAGCGTACGAGCAGTTTCTGGTGGTGGTGGACACACGAGAACACAATGGACATGTCTAACTTGGGTCAGTACATGATATGGAGGGGTTGTTTGCTGTGTATTAATGCATAGGGACCTTAAGAATTTAATCCAACATATTGAGTTCTTTACATTGGCATGGGAAGATAGACTATACTTATTGGTCGTTTGTACTTTATACGATTTATAACTATTAGAACTGTTTCTGAAGCTTGGATGTTGTCCCCACTTTCTTGTTTTAACCTTTTAAATGTCTGGTGTATTAATTGTGATTTTAGGATTGTGTTTGACCTACATTAATAAAGACTGTTTTGATTCATATATACACTTGTGTATATTTGGGGTTTATTTTGCTTTTTGTTCTATGGAATGACCCTAGAGGTTGAGCTAGTTTTTTTTGGATATGATGGTTAGAGGAATCCTTCTTCTTTAGGTTTAATGTCTATCCATATAAGCCTTGATCCTGTCACAGGCATTCCCTTTGACGCGATGAAAAGGGAGTCCCCCCTCCCTCTTAACTTTTGAATGCTGCTATCACCATTGAACGCGGCATTCAAAAGGTTATTGGTGGAGGAGATCAGAGGTGCATTACAGCCATTGCCCTGCTTCTGATCGCACAGGCACACTTGCTATGCCTGTGCGATCAACAGGACGAGCATTCTCCAATGCGCCAATGTCCTGCTGCTCATGACGAACAAACTCATCATTAATCATCAAAGGGTTAAGAAACAAATTTATGAACAAGAAATTCTGGGAATATAGTTTAGTTGAAACATTGGTTAGAAAGGAAGTAACCAGCTACTTCTCCAACTTGCTTTTCAACAAAAATCAATAGAGCGGTAGCCTGGGACATACTACATGAAAGGTAAGATCAGATTTATAATAAACAAATATAGCAGCTTTTTTGTACCTCCGGAGACACATATTATTAACAATTATTTTTCTTTAGTTACAGAAACACTTTAGTTACAGAAATTAAAGAAAAATAACTTAGTGTGTTTTTTCATTTGTCATTACCATGCCAATATTCTAAGGCTAGATAGGTTTAGTGACAATGTCAAAGAACCAGTAACATATGTATTCCTATACTACCCTATACTTACAGTAAATCACCTTGGCAACTAAGAGTGTAGAAGGCTGTTAACTCAATCAGTGCCAGTCAATGATAAAGAATCCAGCAGATAACAGCATGGTGCTACATGGATAATTATCTTATATACTATGATGTATTAATATTCTACAATACACTAAAAAGATTCTGCATTTATAGGCTTAAAAAAAGAATTGTCCACAAATATTTTGTAACAGGAATCTCATTTTCAAGAACGGTAATATTTAACTACTGTTCCTACATTGTTATAATTTTAGAAACTCCAATAGAGCTGTATCAAGTTTATCGGCAAATAGTACAACATAAAACCGGCTGATGTTGAGAAAAATAAAAAATATAAATCAGTCAAATAAACATAAAATCAGCACCATCTTAATATATTGGCTTGGTCATCGTATATATGAAAAGCTGCCAACAGTCCTGAATTTGCATGGACTGTCCTGAATTTACAGAGACACTCCCGGGAAATTAGTCCCGGGAAATTAGGGGCAGTTCACACAGAGTATTTTGGTGCTGTTTTTGAAAACCGCGTCAGAAACAGCGCCAGAAAACACCCAAAATCACATCACATTGATTTCAAAACGAAGCAACAAGCTCTATATTCGGGCATTTCCATCCTCCCATTGACATAAATAGGTGGCAGAGAAAGCAGGTTTCGCAGCGTTTTTTTGCCCGCGACGCTCAATGGTCGCGGCCGAAAAACACAGTGAAAAACGCGCCAAACAGCGTGCAGGTAGGTCAAAATCTGCCCCAAAATGGCAGATTTTTCCGCCTTCAAAAAACTCAGAGTGAGCAGGGCATTACTGTCCCAGGAAATGTCCCGGCAACTGACACATTCAAGTGTATCTGTGTTCTCAGGACACAGATACAATTGAATACTATGGCAGAGCAAGAAACGATCCACTTCCTGCTATTCACTCCTCCTGGAGTGAAGTCAGGGGTTCTTCCTGGAGCGCTGGAAAACCCGGCCAGAGCGTTGCCGATGCTGTGGCTAGGGATTGTACTACTGGAGGAGCCCTTGGCGTCACTGTCCATATATGTCCAGCAGAGGAATCCCCGACCAGAGCGTTGGCAACGACGGGTGGCACCAGCTACAGAGGGGTTGTGTGGCACCAGCTACAGGGGGACTGTGTGGCACGAGCCACAGGGGGGCTGTGTGGCTCTAGCTACAGATGGGGCTGTGTGGGACCAGCTACAGAGGCGGCTGTGCGGCATCAGCTACAGAGGGGGCTGGGTGGTAACAGATACAGAGGGGGCTGTGTGTCAGCAGCTACAGAGGGGGCTGTGTGGCACCAGCTACAGAGGGGGCTTTGTGGCACCATCTACAGAGGGGGCTGTGTGGCACCACCTACATAGAGGGCTATTTGGCACTAGCTACAGAGGGAGCTTTGTGGCCCCAGCTACAGAGGGGGCTGTGTGGCACCAGCTACAGGGGGCACTGTGGGCACTATGGCACTCTCTACAGAGGGCACTGTAGCACTATATAGAGGGCACTGTGGCACTATCAAAAAATGGGATGTGTGGCACTATCTACAGAGAACACTATTGCACCATCTACAAGGGGCACTGAGTGTGGCACTATCTACACTGGTTTTAAAACTACCAGTGGTGGTCCAGAACATATCACCTAGCCCTAGTGATAAAGTGAGACATCACCTGACTGTAAACAGCCGGATAACCAGAGAGAGATACCGGCCATCATAGTATTTGTCAGCCAAACTTGTGCAGAATTTTTTGTCTGTTTATTCGTATGCCGAAAGAAAGCCATGCCCATTAGTCACACCCACCAGATAAACCACACCCCATAAGACATACCCACCAAAGTTACCACACCCTAAGTGTCCCTGAATTTTTTTTTTCAAATGTTGGCAAATCTATATATGGTGTATGAAATAGTAATGCAAATAGATTTGGTGACATTAGAATGTCATTACATCTATCTTGTGATGGAATGTATGCAAAACTCTTTTATCCCTATGGTGATTTGACTTGTAGGTTTATATAGCAGAAAAAGTGTACAAAAGTATACTGTAACATTCCCATAGATTTATTTTTGGAAATGTAAAAGAGTGTTCCTTTGATATACATTTAACAGCTTGGTACCATTTTATTTTATAATAGAAGTCAATGGGCAGATGAATTCAAACATATGGTATGGGTTTGCAAGCATTTGCACAATATATGCTTGAATCCGTCTGAAAAAAAAAAGGCTAAATAATGTAACTTTTCATATAAAACAAATGTATGCCAATTGTATCCAACTTGGATCTGTTTGAGAAATACTGAAAACAAACATATACTTTTTTTATAATGAATATCATGCAAAAGAACAAAATACTGTCTTATTTTATTGATTTATGTTCACAATTGGACAGATATTTAGCTGAACTGTGCAATAGATATAGGTTGTAGCCTATAAAAGAATCAAATTACTGAATGTAAAAAAACATAGATAAAAAACGACTTCTCTAATCCTGTCATGTCCCATATTGTAATCCAAATGCATAAATATAAAATAATTTCTGGCCTTAAACAAAAACATTTAGTGTACTCATTGGGCGAATAATAAATGAAGTGTCATACAATCGCAGGTATACACACACATATATATATATATATATATATATATATATATATATATTTATTCTAGTATATATATATCTATGTATATATATATATATATATATATATATATATATAACCCCCATTGTGTTGATCAGAGGTTATATACCTGTGGCAAATAGAAGAACCTCTGTAAGGTGACGGCCGCATTACAAATACAGCAGAAAAAAGAAATGGTGGTCATCTTGTGGTCATATTGAACTTTTAGGGTATGTACGATGCTAGGAGTCCCTGCCTCGCAGCAGGACAACTGTCCCGTACTGAAAACATGATTACAGTACGGGACAGTTGTCCGACAGCGAGGCAGGGACTCCTAGCGCCGTACATAAGTATGATGCTAGGAGCCCGGCTCCCTGCACTGTGTTCGGTCCGGTACTTTCGGCCGAAATACGTCCGTCAATTACGGACGTAATTAGTGTGTGTGCACATACCCTTACTATGCAACAGTCCTGGTCTCTATATGAAAAAAACAAAAAACTAGGAAGCATAATAATAGGGTTTGTGGGGAAGAATATACTGTATATCTATATATTGGTCATTTTGGTAGGGTTTTGACTTAAGGACCCTACTGATAACATCATATCTGAAAATGTTTAAAGATGAACCTTCATTTTTATGTCAGAAAAGCTCTCTGCTGCTTTGATACATGTGTCAACATTACATTACATTGAGGTTAGCTAATCGCTCTGTGTCTGGCTTCTGAAATTCACGCCAAGCAGCTCATATCACTAGGGAAATGTCTGGCCATAGACTTCTCCTGTTGTGGTTTTACCTAGAGGGAATGTAGTATTAAATGCCGACCGATCAAATGAATAACCAACAATATTGTCATTGAGATAACCCGTTTAAGAATTATGTTTACAATAAGACGCTTTTTGGGATAATTGTTTTTAATAAAATTGACCATAGTGTATTTGTCTGAGGTCAAGAAATTTTAGACTGTGGGTCATATTGGAAAGCGACTAATGTGAGTGCAATATCTGTACAGAGTTTATGTTAAGACTATGGGTATAGAAGTGACGGAAAATAAATAAATCATGAAAAAATACCTTTACCTAACCTCACTGCAGTACTGATATTCACCCAGTACCACACAGCCCCTAGGCACGCTTGTGTTATCTGTATTTTAGCTCCTCTCTGCTATGTACACAGGACTACCGTCTCCAAGATGCAAACTGTCACTCTGCCACTGCCCAACTGTCACTTGTCTCATTTCTTAGTGCATTTAAAGGCACATGCTATTGGACCAATAGTATTGGTAACACAGCTGCTTACATCAGTCCATACATGAGTATAAAGTAAGTGCTGTTATACAATGGACCCGATTGTGGGAGCACAACTAAAAATAGCAGGTATATCAGAAGTGGGATAACCTGGCCACGTGTAGTGCCGCTGCCACCTCCAGGATTTTAGCTTCTCGCCCTGGCAGCTTAACCTTGTATTCTCAGACCATCCAGCACAACCTTTTCCACATGGTACAAAATGATCTGTTCTGAAATTTCTCATTTAATTTACTATTATAATTGCCTGAGTTGAGTTTATTAATTGATTGTTTATACTATCATTGTATTCAGTGAATCATTTCAGAACAAGTAACTGGAACGTTAAATTAAGTCAGAAGTTCAGGAGCAGAGCAAATACTTCTGGGTAGCAAGGGTCATGTTGAAGGGTCTGCAGTTTTATACATGACCCAAAGTATAATGAGATGTTAATTGCTTATTTACCTTAAGAATTACATTCAGTTGGAAGAACATGCTTTCAATACGTTTTTACTCCTATTATTTGCCTTTTGTAAGGGTGCTTTTCAATAGGCAACCAACAAAACCGTGCATGTTTTACAGAAAATTGTAGCAGTATTGCAATGCAGTTTTGCGGTGCATTTTTTGTAAGCACAAATTCTACAGTTGAAAAAAGTTTGCTGTAAATTGCGCAGTTTTATTGAGGGGTAATTGGGAAAAGGTGATGCCCTTTGACACGTGTGATAGCACCCTAAAATGTTCCCTGGTTATTTTTTGTAAGGGGCCATGTACACAGCCGCATTATGGATCTGTGTTGTACAGTTCCGCAATATGACACCCCTAGGCAGCAATGGGCCAATACTGTATAACACTTTGTGCCTCCGAATTTTTCACACATATCATGGCTTGTTCCAGCGTTTGCCATATTACAGATGTATTCTCCTCTAGAAGCATTGCATTTCTTATAGGGGAAAAAAAATAGTGCTTTATGGAGGCACAATACGGTGGCACATGTAATACGGAACCATAGGTTCCCATTGTGCCACAGCAATACATCATTGCTTGTGAGTCACTGTAATTTTACTTGATTATTTTAAGACTACCTGTGTGTTAATGCTACGGCCACGGACCGCAACCTCCCCTTATCTGCCTCCCACTGGTCTTCCTCTTCCTGCCGACGTCTCCCTCCCCGGAGACGACATGCGTCCGCTCTGTCCCGTAGTGTTCACTAGAGGGCGCACGCTGGTTCCCGGCCTTAAAGGACCAGCACGCGCATATTTAATTAATTAATTAATTAATTATGCTCAGATCACCTTGAACTTATAGTTAGGGTCCTGTCCTTTTGATCCTTGCCTGAGCGTTGTTTGTAACTCCCATGTTAGTCTTGCAAGCGGTCCCTTAGTGTTACCCTGTTCCCAGTGTTCCCGTGCCCTGCTACCTGTATCCCATGCTGTATTATTGTTCCTGAGCCTGTTTAGGGATTGAAGTCGTGCCCTGCTGCTCCTGTCATCTGCCACGTCTGGCGCAACCTGCTGCACCTGCTGTCATCAACCACGTCTGGCGCAACCTGCTGCACCTGCTGTCATCCGCCACGTCTGGCGCAACCTGTTGCACCTACTGTCATCTGCTACGCCTGGCGCAACCTGCCACATCCACCTCCATCCGTGTGAAAGTCCCTGCCAATTGTCTGGACTATCTCAGGTACTTTCGTGCTACGTACATCTTGTATAGACATTGCATTGAATGTGACTTGGCCAGCTGCCTCTCCGCTATGGCAGTGTGGCCTAGTGGGTCTACATACCCCTAAATCGTGACAGTTACCCTATGAAAAAAGTTGCCTTGTGACTTTAACATCCAAACAACATGGTCAGACTTTTTTGTCGATGGTCCTGAGTGCACTTGCAAATTTTTTCTCATAGAAATACATATGCACAGTAATGTCACAGTGGTTCCCTAGCTTAAAGGAACAGTGTCATCACAGAAAATTTTTTCATATGTTCAAGATGTTAGTGCTTTATTAAAAACGTTTATATTTATTTGTGTGTTTGTGTTTTACTTTTTCTTATTTTTACACTTTTTCTTCCTTATGGGGGCTGCCATTTTTGGTTCCATTTCTGTGTGTGTCGATTAACGACACATACAGACATGGAATACGGCAGCCACAGTCCCATAGGGACGACGAACGGCTCCCGTCCCATTCACTTGTGTGTACGGCGTCTGTGTGGGAACTGCGCATGCGCCGCTCCCACACAGTCCAACTTGAAATTGGCGCCGTCCGGCGCCATTTTCCTGTGGACCGGAAGTCGCGGCCGGACAGTAATATTACTACTTCCGGTCGCGGCTTCCGGACTTGTGCACTCGGACCAGCGGCAGCAGACGGAGCGGACGGGCCGGAGGGAGCCGCGGCGGCAGGAGCAGGTAAGAGATTTCAATGTATGTTCGTGTTTGTGTGTGTTTACTACTGTATGTAAACCTACTACACTGTGTGTTAGCTCAAAAAATGGCGACACACAGTGTAGGAGGTTAGACCGTTCAAACCCCTCGTTTATCCCGGCACTAGCCAGGATAAAGGAGGGGGGGATGCTGAGAGCTCACTAGAGCGAGGGCTTTTCACCCAATTTTGCAATGCTGCAATTTTTGGAATAGCTCCATCTAGTGACCAGAAATGGGAAATACTATAAATTAGAATTAATTTATAATATTTCCTGACTCGTGAAAAAAATAAAAAAAATTTGAACAATGTTTAATCACCCACACACTAAATGTTTAATTTAAAAAAAAAAAACATGTTTTTCTGGTAACACATTGCCTTTAAAGCAAACCTGTCACGTTAAACATGCTGCTCTGTCTGCAGGCAGCTTGTTATAGAGCAGGAGAAGCTTAAAAAATTGACATATAGTTTTGTGAGAAAAGGTTCAGTATAACTTGTAGTTTATTGATTTAAATCCCTGCTCCTTCTGTTCTTATGAATCTATTGGGTGGTCCTATTCAGCGGAGTGGGGAGGGGATAATGTATGGAGCGGGCTCAATACACTGCAGGTATCAGCTTCTGACACGCTGCTCTAACGGCCAGGAATAGCGACCGCAACATTTATAGTGGTTTTCCCATGAAGGACATTTATGACATATCCACAGGATATGTCATAAATGTCAGATAGATGCCGGTCCCACCTCTAGGACCTGCATTTATCTCTAGAATAAGGCTCCCTAAACCCCGTTCTATCTTACGCGGCTGTGCTGTCTTCCGGCCACTTCCTGGTTATGCAGTTTCCGTAACTCCCACAGAACTGAATAGTAGTTACGGAAACAGCGTAGCATGCTGGTTCAAGTCCCCTAGGGGAACTAATAAAATGTGTAAAAAAAAAAAAAAAAGAGTTAGATACATTTTCAGGAGTGTAAACATTTTTTAAAAGTTGAAAAAAAAACCTTTTCCCATTTTTCCGCAAGCACAATTTAAAAATAAAAAAGTAATAAAAAAAATTGGTATTGCAGCGTCCGTAAAAGTCAGAAACTATTACAATATAGCATTATTTGACACAGTGAACGGCATAAAAAAATTAATTTGAAACCCCAGAATCGTTGTCTTTTGGTCACCATAGTACTAAAAGGAATGAAATAAAAAGTGATAAAAAAAATTCTATGTACCAAAAAAATGATGCTAATAAAAACTACAGCTCGTTCTGCAAAAAATAAGCCCTCACACCGCTGAAACGATGGAAAATATAAGTTATGGCTCTCAGAGTGTGGTGAAACTAAACAAATTATTTTTTTAAGCCAATAGTTTTTTCTTTGTAAAAGAAGTGAAATATGAAATATTTTCTTATTTTCTGTTGTCTAAAACCTGGGTGCGTCTTATAGTCAGGTGCGTCTTATAGTCCGAAAAATACGGTATGTTGCTGTTACTTTGACATTACTAATGCTGGCTTGGGGTTAAAGTGCTGGAAAGGGGTCTTATACAGTCCTAGAAGGCATCATAGTGTCAGACACCAATTTTCAGGGCAATTAGGGCACATGCTATTCACTGCAAATTTATTTGGACCGAATCAGACTTTCATGACGAGAAGGTTCTCATAATAATAGTCTAGTCTAGGGTCTGGTCTGGGGCCTGATATTAATATAGGGGGTTTGGTCTAGGGCAGGGGTGGGCAAACTTTTTGACTCGCGGGCCACAATGGGTTCTAAAATTTGACAGAGGGGCCGGGCCAGGAGCATTTGGAGGGAGTGTTTGGGCCGGATATACTAAAGCATTAAATGTAGTGTGTGCAAACCTCATAGCACAGTAAGAACACTACAACCCAATTTATTAACTGTCTTTCAAATGTGAAAAATAGCCCTTATCAGTTAATAAATTTGTCTCAAGGAATATGCAAGATATGGCATTTACATACTATTTCGCAGATACTGGGAGGAGGAAATGTAAATAGATTAAAATAACATACGCACTGTGATTTATCAAGAAAAAAGTTCTGTTGACTCTGTAAATTAGCTGCCAACCTCTGAGCAGTAGCCGCCCGTTCTTGTGTTGACTGCTTGCTAGCATAGTTTGCATGCTTCGTGGCAAAGTGACGGCTGATATTGTACTCTTTGAAAACCGAAGGGCTTAATGGTGACGTGAAACGAAGTGAAAATTAAAGTGAAATAAAGAGAAATACGCGCCACATTAACCCCTTAATGACCGGGCCATTTTGCACGTTAATGACCAAGGATTATTTTTTGTTTTTTCATGGTCGCATTCCAAGAGTCGTAACTTTTTTTTTATTACGTCGACATAGCCGTATAAGGGCTTGTTTTTTGCGGGACGAGTTGTATTTTGTAATTGCACCATTTTTAGATGCTTACAATATATTGATTAACTTTTATTAACTTTATTTTAGGAGAGAATTTAAAATAAGCAGCTATTCCAGCATTAATTTTCACGTTATAAATTTATGCCCTTTACTATGCAGCATAAATAACATGTTACCTTTATTCTACGGGTCGGCACGATTACGAGGATACCAAATATGTAAAGGTTTTATATGTTTTCCTATGTTTGCACAATAAAAACCCTTTTAGAAAAAAATTACTTGTTTTTGCATCGCCGCGTTCCAAGAGCCGTCATTTTTTTATTTTTCCGTCGATGTGACCGTATGTGGGCTTGATTTTTGCGGGCCAATGCGTAGTTTTCATTAGTACTATTTTGGGGTACATAGGACTTATAGATTAACTTTTATTTTATTTTTTATGGGGGGAATGGGAGAAAAGAGAGAATTTTGCCGTTGTTTTTTGCGGGTTTTTTGGACGCCGTACATCCGGCGGTTTCATTAATGTGTTCATTTTATTGGTCAAGTTGTTACGATCGCGGGGATACCATATATGTGTATGTGTTATTTGTTTTGACACTTTTACTGAATAAAACCACTTTTTGGGCAAAAAAAGTAATTTTATTTGATTTTGACTGTAATTATTTTATTTTTTTTCAACAAACTTTATTTAACTGATTGACATTTTTTTTTTAAGTCCCACCAGGGGACTTCACTATGCGATGTGCCGATCGCATATATAATGCTTTGGTATACTTAGTATACCAAAGCATTATTGCCTGTCAGTGTAAAACTGACAGGCAACCTGTTAGGTCATGCCTCCGGCATCGCCAAACAGGCAGTTGCGGAAGACAGACCTGGGGGTCTTTGTTAGACCCCCGGCTGTCATGGAAACCCGACGACGACCCGCGATTTGTTTGCGGGGGCGCCGATCGGGTGACAGAGGGAGCTCCCTCCCTCTGTCAAACACATTAGATGCCGCTGTCACTATTGACAGCGGCATTTAATGGGTTAAACTGCCGGAATCGGAGCGCGCTTCGATTCCGGCAGTTGCAGCAGGAGCCAGGCTGTGTATAACAGCCGTGCTCCTGCCGCTGATCGCGTGGGTACACTGGCAGTACCCGCGCCATCACAGGACGGATATATCCGTCCTCCTGCGCGAACTAGCAGCTGCTGAGGACGGATATATCCGTCCTTCGGCGTTAAGGACAATGGTCAATGTGTTTTGAGTGCGCCATCTATTGGGAAAACGTGGGCATTGCAGGGAAAGGGGAAAAAAAAGGAGGTTTTTACTATGATTTGGACAAGTTCGGCGGGCCGGATTAAAAAGCCTAACGGGCCGTATGTGGCCCGCGGGCCGTAGTTTGCCCATGTCTGGTCTAGGGTCTGAACAATTTTGGGGGCCGGTGTGTGAGGCTTTTGGTTGTGCGCAACATTTCACTAGGTGTACAGGCACCTTGAATGTCTATTTTTCTTTGTTCGTTTTTTAGGCAGGGTATAAAAAAAATGCCGCTATGGTTTGTAAGCTATATTATGAGACTGTTAGACAGATTATGAGCCTATGTCATATTTGTGCCACATGATATTCTACTTTCAAAGTGTGCCAGATTTACATTTTGGGAGCATGTAGTCTCACTTAAAGATTCTGACCAATTTTATTGTAAAATAGACATGCCCAGAACATGGATAGCCAAAGTTTTACCAAAGATTCAGAGTACAGTATTACTAAGTAATTCTGATATCACCTACCATATAGAGCTGCCACACATATACAAATATTTGTTAGGTTGGCAAATATCAGTGGGCAGACTAAACAAGAGTATGATTGCGGCATCAGACTATGCATGGTTTACTTTTAATCTGTAACCCTAGAAATACTTAGGTCTACATATAAGCTGGTTACACAAAACCTACAATTTGTAGTTTCTTAATTTTAAATTTTTTTATTGTAACATTTATACTCTTTAGGTTTCTATAATGTTTTGGAGTCTTTGCCATAGCTAACCGAGACTTTTATTCCTTAGGGTATGTGCACACGAGAAGTGCCTTTTACGTCTGAAAAGACAGACTGTTTTCAGGAGAAAACAGCTGCCTCGTTTCAGACGTAAAAGCTCATCCTCGCATTATGCGAGGCGTCTGTGACGCTCGTAAATCTTGAGCTGCTCTTCATTGACTTCAATGAAGAACGGCTCAAATTACGTAGCAAAGAAGTGTCCTGCACTTCTTTGCCGAGGCAGTCAATTTACGCGTCGTCGTTTGACAGCTGTCAAACGACGACGCGTAAATGACAGGTCGTCTGCACAGTACGTCGGCAAACCCATTCAAATGAATGGGCAGATGTTTGCCGACGTATTGTAGCCCTATTTTCAGACGTAAAACGAGGCATAATACGCCTCGTATACGTCTGAAAATAGGTAGTGTGAACCCAGCCTAAAAAAGCCCGAGCCGTGCTTTCTCTCACCCAAGTGCATAAAAATTGCAGAGGTGCCACACAAAAAGCGCACAAGGATGCGGTCTATCGCAGCCCTTCTCTTAAAAGAGAGAGGCCCCACATAACCATTCCCCGACCCTCCAAACCATAGGCCTAGAGGATCGAGGATCGATGATCCCCCCTCACCGATGCTTAGGGAGACCAAGACACATTCCTAGGCTTCTACCTGGGCTGCCACCCCAGTGTCCATCAAGGTTGCACCTCCCCTCCGAAGAAGGGAGGCCGGGTTGCAGGGGAAAACGGAACCAGATGGACACACATTTTCCCCCTAGACCTCAGCAGGGTCCCATAAGGGCACCGCATCCCAAAATCCTTGTGACAAACACACAGTGAAAAAACAAAATTAAATACTGACTACTGTTGCTGCTGATAATATCCGGTGCTGACACTCTTTGGATATGTCCACACACAGCGTAAACACTGCGGATTTTCCGCAACGGATTTAATTGCGGAGAATCCGCAGCATAATACAGTAGCTGCAGAGTGGATGAGATTTAAACAAATATCATCCACACGCTGTGTAGAAAAAAACATGGCCAAAAAAGTTCATAAATTGAATTGCTGCTGTTGCGGGTTTTCCCGATTGAATTTAATGGAGAGGTAAAACGTGCAACAAATCGCAGATGTTGCGATTCTTGTAGCAGAAAAGCTGCGATTCTGCCGCAGAAATTGCAACTCAGAAAAAAGAAAAGATTGTACTTACTCAGATCTCTATGCTTCTGTGTCCAGCCCAACCTCCAGCAATGATGTTTCATCACATGTGACTGCTGCAGCCAATCAAAGGCTGCAGTGGTCACATGGGTTGAAACTTCATCCCAGGAGGCGGGGCTGCAGAACGTCAGAGGGAATTGTGGTACAGTTTTTAGGGTGGAATGTACTCTGTGGAAAACAGCAGGTTAAAAAAAAAAGGTTATACTTACCCGTAATTGTGACGCTTCCCTCTGATGTCCTGTAGTCCGGCCTCCTGGGATAATGTTTCATCCCATATGACTGCTACAGCCTGTGATTGGAGGCCGGCCTGAATGGAGAAGCATAGAGATCTAAGTATAAACTTTTTTTTATATTTCAGTGCGATTTTTTTTGGTGCTTTCTCGCCGCAAAAAGTCGCAACATTTGCAAATTGTTGAAGGTCTTAGCTTCCAATTAAATTGAATGGGGAAAACCGGTAACAGAAAACCAGCGATTCTGTAGCATAAATTGACATGCTGCGGATTAAAAATAATTTATGAACTGCTTTTCTGCGTTTTTTTTACGCAGCTTGTGGATGAGATTTGTTCATCCACTCTGCTGCTACTGTATTATGCTGAAATCGATTGCGGAAAATCTGCAGTGTTTATGCTACATGTGAACATATCCGTACACTACTTTTCTTGATGAGACTTTTCTCCAGACTCACATGTATTATGGGGTAATGGCTGCGTGTCCTAGTCAATACGCCTGAAGTGTACTGTAAATATGATAAGTTCTACAAGATAAGTGATGTAATAGGTAAATAAAATGATACTGAAGTTTTACATTGTAGACCAATGTGAATGACATCACCCGTTACATATTAAGATCTGTGTGCGCCAATAGTTAATATAATTCAGCACCAGCTGATAACTCAACAGTGTGAAGACAGACAATGAATTTTAATGTGAATTAAACCCTCCTTATTTATCTGTATCCTTTATCTGGGCATCGTGCATTTCTTCAATGTTTCACTGTTTTTCCATTCCTGGTGTAACATGTAAATCTCTATATTGCGCTATGTTGCTATGACTTGGAAGTGTTGCATGACTTTGTCAATTAAATAGTTTTACTGCAGTCTGTAAATTAGTAGAGTAGAATGCAAATATAAAATGTGCTGCCCCAGCATGGTATCACAGTGACTTCACGCTCAACATGTACTGTATATGTATGTCACTAATGCTCCTGCGAACTGTAGGTGTCTTAGTGCTGCTTTTATATGTAGTGCAGTGTAAGTTTTTACATTCAGCGGAACTACATAGAAATTTTTTTCAAAACAAAGGCAAATTCAGCTAAAAACCTGAGTTTCCCAATGGTAATTATTTAGTAAGAAGTCCTTCATATGTCCTAATGAATTAAATACTGTGCTATCTGAATGAGTTTTGTCTAGCAACTCAGGCACCAACAGAGGGTGAAACTTTCTACAGTGCAGAAGGGCTTGTGCCATGTATTGATATTATGTGAGCCATGAGTACTTCCTCCACCCACATTGCACAGGAGAAGATGGATATTTGGAGGTGAGGGATGACTAAAATGGCATAAAAAAAGTCACAAAAGGCTGAAAAGTCACAAATATTTAGACTTTTGGTTTGTTTCCACAGTTCTTGCCACTTTCCCTAAAAGTGGGTGGAGCTTATTTGAAGTGGGTGTGGTCACCAGGCCTGGAGTATTTACTATAATTTATATAAAATATAGTGGAAATCTACTCCAGATACTGGCTGGGCTAGATTCCGCTAAGTGGTGCACAGCAACCAAAGATGCAACGCATTTTTTAAAAGTCGTACCACTATTAATACATTTCTCATATCTTACTCCAGCTTGGTTTCTAGTAAAGGGGTTGTCCAGTCCCTAAAAATGTATAGCCTATCTTCAGGATAGGCCATCAATATCTGATCGGTTGGGTCTGTCTCCCGGGACCTCCGCCGATCAACTGTTTTGAAGGGGCCACTCTTTTGTGCGCGCTACTTCCCCTTATTCCTTATTTGCTCACGCTGTGAATCGCCGACCAGCTTGTAGCAACAGTTTACAGCATTACAGCCTTTTCCCATTCACTTCAATGTGAGAAGGCTCTAGTACTGTGAACCGCCGCTACAAGTGTGTCGGCGATTGACAATACGAGCAGATAAGGAATGAAGGGGAAGCAGTACTTGTACGAGCACTGCGGCCCCTTTAAAACAGTTGATCGGCAGTAGTCCCAGGAGTCGGGACCCCGACCGATCAGATATTGATGGCCTATCCTGAGGATAGGCCATCAATTTTTAGGGAGTGGATAACGCTTTTAAGACTAGCGTACAAAACTCCGGTCTTAATAAATTCCCCCAACTGTGTTCTGTCTCAATCTAATACCAGAAATCCCATCCCACTATGTTACAGCTAATGACCCATTCAGAACCCTCATTTATTAGCTAGAGCGGAGAGCAGCTGTGTAATGCTTATTTTCCCAGTGGTGGCGCTGCAGGAAAATCTAACACATGCTGCTAGGTTTCTCAACACATTACAACTCATCACTGGGGTCCTAGTAGCAGGGCACGTTATGATAAGCTTATCACCTGCAAGCCCTCCTAAAAAAAAGCATTTGACTAAAGCGAAACCTAAAGATTGGAGTCTGACACACCAAAGTTGAGTTAAAACAATGTAAATTTATTAAATCAATATAAAATAACACAAATTTAAAAGCAGAGATGATTTCCACAGTGCAGAAAGAAAAACAGATTGTACAGAGAATGTAACTGTATACATATGAATATATGAATAACGCTGTGAAACCACAAGAAAATAAAGCTACAGCACATTACATTTGTATAGTATATTTGTATCATCACATGACACGGTAAGAAGACCTGCTCAGCACTTCATATATGGGCTACGTAATAGATAATAATAAATAGTCAAATATAAATGAACATATGATAATTCAATAATTGGTATAAATAGCAATATGTGCACCATGTATAACCACTACATAATGCACCCAGGATATTACCTATGCACCCAGCAAAAGATTGCCTATATAAATTTGGCAAAAGGAGGTATATACCCTATATGAGAGATCTGTACTGAAAGGGAACTCTTATCCATCACGGAAGTCACCATCTCTGGTGTCAGTCCCGACGCGCGTTTCGGCCCAGAAGCCTTCGTCTGGGCGTGGTGCCAGGACCAGAAAACAGGCCCTTTAAACCGCCTTAAGTCAATCACAGATGAACAGTTTGGAACCAATTAAATACATTTAGTACATACATCAGTGACCACGACGCCGCAGTCCCACGAGTCCACATCCGGAGCACAGACCCGGAAGCGCTAAAAAAAATGCAGAAAAGCAGTTCATAAATTATTTTTAATCCGCAGCATGTCAATTTATGCTACAGAATCGCTGGTTTTCTGTTACGGGTTTTCCCCATTCAATTCAATTGGAAGCGCTTCCGGCTCTGTGCTCCGGATGTGGACTCGTGGGACTGCGGCGTCGTGGTCACTGATGTATGTACTCATTGTATTTATTTGGTTCCAAACTGTTCATCTGTGATTGGCTTAAGGTGGTTTAAAGGGCCTGTTTTCTGGTCCTGGCACCACCCCCAGACGAAGGCTTCCGGGCCGAAATGCGCATCGGGGCTGACACCAGAGACGGTCGGTGACTTCCGTGATGGGTAAGAGTTCCCTTTCAGTACAGATCTCTCATATAGGGTGTATACCTCCTTTTGCCAAATTTATATAGGCAATCTTTTGCTGGGTGCATAGGTAATATCCTGGGTGCATTATGTAGTGGTTATACATGGTGCACATATTGCTATTTATACCAATTATTGAATTATCATATGTTCATTTATATTTGACTATTTATTATTATCTATTATGTAGCCCATATATGAAGTGCTGAGCAGGTCTTCTTACCGTGTCATGTGATGATACAAATATACTATACAAATGTAATGTGCTGTAGCTTTATTTTCTTGTGGTTACACAGCGTTATTCATATATTCATATGTATACAGTTACATTCTCTGTACAATCTGTTTTTCTTTCTGCACTGTGGAAATCATCTCTGCTTTTAAATTTGTGTTATTTTATATTGATTTAATAAATTTACATTGTTTTAACTCAACTTTGGTGTGTCAGACTCCAATCTTTAGGTCTTGCTATCAATCAGCGGGTTTCACCGTTACCACCATGTTCATTATGGGCTGTTATGCCCAGGTCCCTATAGACATTGCACACTAGGTGAAATATATGGTTATAATAAATACCCTAGGGACTTTCGTTTCTGGTGCTCTCCATTTAGGTATATTATTTGTCTAAAGCGGACAACCCCTTTAAATGGTAAAATGGCCAGAAGAAATATTATTTTTTCCCTTTAAATCTCTTTACTTGCTATGTGCAGATGGCACCTATGCTCTCAATCCCTACCCATATCGAAAGGACAAATTGTAGATCTTATAGAGTATTTTGCTAAATTGGGTGTTATTTTAACTATGCTCATATGGTGTCTTAATACAGCATATGTTTTTGTGATTCTGTCTTTAGGTTTATACACCCTATTATATTAAGTAGAACCGATTTGACTTTGTTAACCTAATAATGAATCTGTCACAACATATAATGTAGTTTTCTTATTAAAAAAAACTGTACTGTGATCTCAGCAATTCTTACAGAGAAACATAACTTTGTCTGTATAAAGCAGTGACACGGTAATCCAAAAGGTGGTTTAAATGACATAAAAAGTTTTGTAGTGGCCCAGTTCTCCATAGGCATATGTATGAAAATAAACCACTGTTCAATATAATAATTTGTTAGGATATTATTATTACCTTCTTACAATGGGTGACGACAGTTTGTATAGAAATGTAAGGGTGTGAGTGGTGTATAACCATTATATGAGCTAGCCCCGGCCACGAAGAGATTCAGCAATTGCTCTGGAAAACCATGTATCAGTCACTGAAAGCTAAAACTGGAAATATATAAAACTCTATGTGAAGCAATAACTCTTTTTTTCCAAAGTGTCCCAAAAATGACTTCTATTATATGTCATTTAGATAGATCATAAAAGCCTGACCAGTGAGGAGTTCGCCACTGCTACACAGGACTGATCCATGGACTATACATTTCAGCAGTGTGGAGGAAGGGATCTGCTATTTAAGAAGCATTTTAAACTTGTTTAATAGAAAATTGTATAATTCCCCATTTTATAACTAAATAAAATATGAAAATAAAAACCAGAACAGAGAATGGCATTTTATGGAAACCTTCAGTGCTATTTAGATCTCCAAAATGTTGTGAAACTTTAATGTCACTTGACACGAGATTATAAACAACCGGTAAATATTAAATAATCAAAAGTAAGAAACTATATGTAACGTCGGGTAGTTTTCTTCTGTACGTCTTTCAGCTGATCTGAGATATTTGCTACACTTTTCCATCCTTCCTATCTTGTACCACCGTAGTCTGAATAGTAAATGATCTTTATTTGCATTTATTTGTAATCAGGTTTTACGATGAGTCTTCTGAACATCTGTAAATAAACTCTACACTCTACTATTGATTTTAGACATAAATGTTGGTATCTCACTGCTATGCACACAAACACAGCAAACAGCTCGGTTCTTAAATATACAGTATCATTTTGCAGATAATAGTTCTTTGCATTGATCAGAGAATGGAGAATATTATTGCACGTAAATTTGCAGCGTAACAATTTGCTTGTTTCCAGTGTTTCTTTTAGGTTTTGTGTTTTGGTTAGATCTCAGTCTGCATCTAATTGCTATGGTGGAGGCCGTAGGAGACTGCTTCTATGCTATTAGGGGCGTTTCTGGGAATACAGTTTTCTGTTTTTCATCTGTATTGAGCATGGGTTTTATGAAGTTGATGATACCTTTGACTTGGTGAAAATGGGTTTGTGGGTTATGACTGGAAGCATCTGTCCAGCCCTCCTTTAATGTTTACTATCATAAGCTTCCATTGGGACTGGTATACCCTGTTATGCTGCACTTTACAGACAGTGACCTCATTCAAAGATCTGTATAGTAGAATTAATTCTAGTTTAAGATGTTAGTAAAATAAACAATATAATTTAATTTAAAATGTTCATGTGTTAGAGATTTTTGACCACACCTAATTAAAAATTAATTGGTTATTAAAAAGATCAATGTAACAATTTTCCCTTTTTGACAAACGTGAATTGTATGTTACTTTCAGAAATATACAAAATGTAACCAATCACCTATTGTCAATCAACTATTTATGTCCTGTTGGTTATATAGCACCAACATATTCCTCAACGCTGTACAAACACTGTCACCATTCACATCAATCCATGTCCCCAGTGGGGCTCACAACCTAATTTCCCTGTCTCAGACTCATACACAACCATTAGGGCCATTTTCACAGGTAGCAAAATGATCTATCAGTATGTTAACTGGAGGAAACCCGCACAAACACGCAAAGAACATACAAACTCCATGCAGATGTTGTCAGATTTGGCAATTGTGCTAAACACTCAGCCACTGTGCTGCTCAGTGTGTTACAGTATAAAAGGACTTACAACAGAAAATACTTTTTTTTTTTAAAGTGATAGAATAAGCAGCCTGCTAATGTAATGTTCCTGTATTCAGGTCAATAGGCTGTCCGTCCATATAGCATGATAGCATGGCTCTGTGTAGATTTTTGCGTATGTCACTTTTTTTCTTATTCTCAAAGTTTCCTCCTCACACTGGGGATAAATTTAAAGCCAAAAAATAATAAAAAATCAGCTATGGAAAGTGAAGGTCATTTGAAGGTGACATATGTATATGAGTTGTCTTTATAAGAAAACCCCTATATCCCCCTGCTGATTATCCTAAGCTGTGTTCGTTCAACAGGAAAAGGACAATACTGTTTTGAACAAGCACAGCTCGGGGCAGTAGTGTGGCTGAAAATAGACTCTACTAAGAATCTTGGCTTTAAAAGAAGACTAGGATCACGGCTCTAGTCGCAATCTAGCCCGAGTTACTGTGGATTGAAGTGTAGGCTACATTGCAACTATCACCTAAGCCTGTGTGAAGAGCAGTGGGGGCAGTGGGGGACGTGCTGACAGCAGTGCAGCTAAAGTCAGAGAATCTGTGATCCTTCTCCTGTCCCTGTATGACTTCAGGTGACACAAGTGGAGGGGTTACATGAACGCTTGTTGATGTTATCATCTCCCCCTTATGAATCACAGAGAATGTTGTGTTTTGAAAAAAATACCACAAACCAAAATTATGTGTAAGTGGATTTTTAAATATTTCACTAAAGAAACACCTATCTGCAGCATTTTTTGCCTAAAAGAAAGAAAATGGCCTTAGAGTAATGGATCAATTTTGGAGCTGGTAAATAGTCAGCACCATTAGATTTCCACTAGTAGATTTCCACCATGTACATTTCTGACATATAGTGCATTTGGTATAATAATATGTTCTTTTGTGCCTTGTTCAGAATTGATGGTTTATGAAAAATTAAAATAATTCTTTAGTAGAAGTTGATATAAGACCGTGTAACTTTTCAGACATATCACTCAAATGATGTTTTTTTTCTGTAAACCACAGACAATGTGTTTGTTCTTTATTCAGTTCCTTAGAGGCACAGAGCATGAAAAGAGTAACAATTAACCAATAATCTCAGAAGTGCAGCGCATTGTTGTACACAAATGGCCAGTTCAAATGGGAATATGTTGATTATAGTCTGATGGCCAGCATTTTTCTAAAGGAAGTAAAGGAACAAAGCACAAGGTGAAAAGTTGCTAGAGAAGACAAGCTGTTCTAAGTTTTATTAAAAAATGCTGAGTGACAGTTCTGTAAACACTTCAGTTTGTTCAGGCAGTTGAAGAGTAGAAGAAATGTTTTGAACAAATAACTAGTAGCGGGCAGGGCAAACGCTGGGTCCACCTGAGGGCCTGGCACTCACAGCCAACAACTCAACACTCCTTATACTTGTACCTGTGTGACTATTTTTATATGAAGGTCATTTTAAAAGAAGTCCATAACAGGTAAGCTGTAGAACATCTCATGCTTTATTAAAGTAAATGTCCCCTGACTAGACAGTAATTCTGGGCCCCTTATAAAGATGGTTAAACGTTGGTGGATTAAAAGAAAAATGATAGAACTGACGTGGCTGCAGATTGGAGTGGCCGGCAGATGCCTGTGAGTTTCGTCAACGTCCGTTAGAACAACGTGGAGAAAGGTCACTAATCGTTTCCTTCATATTGTCACCGGTTGAAAGCTGTATTCTCAAAGTCATGGCGAAATCAGACAGTCTTCCTATACATCTGCCCTACTCAGTAGATGGCTTTTTAAAGGAATGCATACTGTAATATGCTGTTAAAAAATATGTTACTCACTTTCTTGAGGTTTTGCTGAAATTTTTAATGAAGTTTAATAAAAATATAATCTGTGTGGAAACCTGACAGTGAGTGTTCAATTTCCCTGCAGCTCCACCACAGGGGAATTGAAGCATTACACAATGCCCATTTAAATCATTAGGCTGGCCGTGTAATGCAGGACAAGATAGGACCTTCAGAGTGGAGACACTCTTTGTAACCACTCACCAGTATGGCCAAGAAATGAGGATTCTATGAAAATGTGTTTTATAAACCCCTTTAAGTTACACATTTGCTTCACACTTCTTTTCTCATCAAAAATAAGCTTGCTTGTCTTTAAAAATACTGTTCAAATACAATCATGTTGGACATGTTGTCCCTTTAACATTACTTATGTCTTTAATGATCAACACATAGGCTACAGATGTACGCAACATTTTTATTTTTGCTTTACCACCGTGACACTCCTATTGCATTTCTTTTCACCATGGTTGCTTGCCATCCACAGATGGTTAAAATATTTTACTATAAATATTCTGTGGTGAGTCCAGACTACTATTATTTTAGCCACTGAAGAAAATATGAAATTTCTTGCAATGATCTGCGGCTTAAATAAGCCTTCATGTATCACTGCTGTGGATCTATGACCTTCACCTCCTCCCCCCATGCGACTCGACGAGACCAAGACACTGAGATATAACAGAGAATGCAGCCTCAAGCTTCTTAAAAGTGATTTGTCCAACAGTTGTTCCGTTCAGTTGTTGTAGGGGTGTAATTCTGACATGAGATTAGAGTGCATAGTATACATTTGTAGCCAGCTGCACTTAGCTTGTAGCAAATCTCCCCTTTGTGTCAGATAAGAAGAACATGGCTGTTCACTAAGAGCGGTGGATTTCTACATTCAGATACACATAAGTAATGTTGATACCTTTCCTGAGATCTGACTTAGAGAACTGTTGGCAGCAAAAGTCTTTGGTGTTAGGTTTGTCTTACATCACATAAGGAGGCTCATATTCCCTCTTCTGTATTTTATGGTCAGGCTGTGAAGTATTTTGTAGTCATGCGTATAGGATTTGTATTATTGTGTGCAAGTAGCAGGGCTGGAAAGAAAGGTAGGCAGCAACCATTGATTTAATGTTGTAGATGATGAGGTATGAGGGCTTTAGTTTAGTACATCAGTACATTCATGAGGGAACAGGGCCTGTCACACAGGAGTACACTTTAACTGTGAAACAGGTGCCCACTATTATCAATCACTGAACCCCCCAAATCGGGAGGCAGATGATGATTCAATGGAGCGAGCATTGGGCGAGATGTGAGGAGCCGCAGGTGCTGAGGACCCTACTTCAGACATGGTATGGCGGCCAGTCCTGCATTGACAACTGCATATGTGTAAAGAGGGAGGGAAATGAGAAGAATGCATTATAAATGAGAGGGGGGCAGAGGGCATATAAAGGAATACATGCTGATTCAAAGGCCATCATGGTAAGCTTCAGAAATCAAGGGTGGAAGGATGATGCTTTCTGATGATCCTTGGGCATCAAGGAAGCTTGACCCATGGCAGCGAGTAACTTAACCCCTTTGAAGACATGGGCAATTTCAGTTTTTTAAGTTTAGTTTTTTCCTTCCCGCCTTCCAAAAGTCATGACTTATTTGTTTTTTTGTCGAGAAAGTCGTATGTGGGCTTGTTTTATGTAGGACAAGTTGTAGTTTGTCATTGCACCATTTATTGTGCCGCATAATGTACTGGGGGGCTGCAAAAAAATATTTGTGGGGAAAAAACTGTGATTATGCCATATTTTGGGGGGGGTTTACGGCATCCATCAGGTGGTAAAAACTACATGTGCACCTTATTCTACAGGTTGATAAGATTATGGCGACACCAAATATATATGTTTTGTTTTATGTTTTAGCACTTTAAAAAAACAAAAAACGATTTGCTAAAAAAAAAAATATGTTTTGTGTCGCCATATTCTGAGAGCCATAACTTTTTTATTTTCCTGTCAATTGAGCTATGTCAGAGCTTAATTTTTATGAGGCGAGCTGTAGATTTCACCGATGCCATTTTGGGGTATATGCAAATTTGTTATCATTTTTTATTAAATTTTTTTTGAGCGCAAAAAAGTGACAAAAAAACCAGCAATTTGCATGTTTTAGAATTATTTTTTTTTACAGCGGTTACCGAGTAGGTTAAACAACACTATATTGTGATAGTTCGGACTTTTACGGATGAAGCGATACCAGTTATGTTAACTTTTATTTTTTTAACATTACTTTAGTGGAAAAAATGGGAAAAGCAGGGTTTTTTTTAAACTTTTAATCCTTTTTTTTTTTTCAAACAGAAAAAAACCATTATTTAACTATTATTTACTTTTTTTTATTAGTCCCCCTAGGAGACTTGAACCAGAGATCGTTGGATTGCTTGCATGATATACTGCAATACTAATGTATTGCAGTATATAGTGATACAGACAGTCTCCTTTGAAGCCCTGCCAGAGGCAAAGCTTCAAAGGAGTACAATGATGGCAGCCCTGGGGGACTTTATAGGGGCCCCCAGGTGGCCATAACAACCATTGTAAACACCCGATCGCGCCACGGGAGGGGGGGCGCGATGGCATGTTTCAGGGGGCGCTCCCCTGATTTAATAATTAAAAGTGAACTTTGATTCCGCCCGCTAAAGTGAGGTGTCGGCTTTGTAACACAGCCGTCACCTGCCGAGTATGGAGCGCGTTCAGCCCGTGTGCGCGCTCCATACTTCCCCTTGGCGTCAGCAACGTAATAGTACATGGCATGTCGCCAAGGGGTTAAAGAGCATCTCCACTCTGTAAATATTTATACATGCATGCAAATAACCCTAAGAGCATTTTTCTGATAATATGACCAGGATGCATTGAAAGGCCTAGTTCACACAGAGTTTTTTTGGCACAGTTTTTGATGTGGAAACCACGTTGGAAATCATGCCATAAACCAGCTGAAATCGTGACATGCTCTTTCCTCAGGCGTTTTCATCTCCCACCTCCCACTGACATCAATGGGAGGCAGAGAAAGCGGTTTTCGCTAAGTTTTTGCTCGCAGCCGAAAAACACCCCGAAAAACGACCGCAGACAGGCAGGTCAAAATCTGCCTCAAAATTCCTGAAGGAATTTTGAGGCACATTTTTCTGCCTGCAAAAAACTCTGTGTGCACATACACTAAGGCTGGGTTCCCACTGGACGGATACAAATCACGCAGCGTGTCCGACCCGAAACCCGCAGGACATTCCGTCCGAAAAATCATTGTGGTGCGATTTTTCAGACGGAAATTCTGTTGCGGAGGAAAGCCGTTCATACTTACCCCCTCCCTCCTCTCACGTCTGCTCCGGTCTCCCTGGATGACGTTGCAGGCCATGTGACACTGCAACCTGTGATTGGCTGCAGCGGTCACATGGGACGCAACGTCATCCCAGGAGGCCAGACTGCATGATGAAGAAGAGCGTTCTGGGTAAGTATGTTAATTTTTTTCTTCCGGTGTTGCGATTTCTTGATCTAAACTATGTGATTACGCCACAAAAACCACAACGCTTGGCTTTCTGTTGCGGGTTTTGCATCCCCATTGAATTCAATGGGGAAAACCTGCAACGGAAAATGAACAAAAATTCAGCATAACTTGACATGCTACAGAAATAAATTCCGCACCGCAGGTCAAGTTATCGTTTACGCTGCGTTCTAAATCTCATCCACTTTGCTGCTACTGTAAACACTGTGGAATTTTCCGTTGCGGAAATTTACGCTACGTGGGAACCCGGCCTTATAGTGAAATGCATTACATTCAATTTCTGTGTGAAAAGGTTTTTCCTTCAGTCTGTCAAAACGGTTTCACGGATGAATAATGGGGGAAGGAAAGCAACAGAATGACATTCTTTTTAATAAGAGCTCCAGATAAAACATTTTAAGCCGCTCTCTGGTGTAATTATTATTATTTTATTACATGTATGTTAGTTGACCTTTAGGGTAAGTATAATTAACCAGCGATTAAAGTATATAGACTGAGAGGCTTTCTATATCTTTTATGAATTTTGATATTTAGTTAAGTATGTATGTTACAGCTTTTTATGGAGAAACACCTTTTATGCAGGAATTTTTGAGTGCCTATACTGTGCAAATACCCTTCAGATTTTATAGTAAACTACAAGCACCATCATACAAGCATTGCATTTTATTATGCACACTTGTGATATTTGTGCCCATTGTAAGGATTTATTTTTATCGTATTGGACTAACATGTTACCTTTTTACAGATAATAAGAAGAGATGCTTTAAATCACAGCATTTAAAATAAATAAATAAATAAGTTAATTTATAATTTACTTTATTTTGTCCCTATGGGTAGATGTGCATCATTGTGGCACTGTTCCCATTTTCATGTACAATGTTGAACTAAGACAAGACGGGGCAGGCCTGTGTTTCCATTCCAATTTGCTTTAAGGGCCACTGTGACTAATATTGTAATATTTTGCAATTTAATTATAATTGCCATAGTTAACCATTACTCTTCTAAGTTAATACTGTGTTTAATATTTATATAAGGCCAAAAACTATTGATTCCTTGCTATCTCATGGTACTTGGAAGAGATAGTGTAAGGTGAGCAACACTATAGGACTTTTAATACAAATCAAATTCAATGTTCAGAATATGCCATTCCATGTGTACTTCATTTTTACCTTGTGCCTTTTCCCCCTCTTTTTCAATAGGAAAACCCACATGCCTACCCCTCTACCATTCAAAAATGTCAAATTGATTTCGATTGTAAGCCTGTATGGACAAGGACTTTTCTGCTTTTGTCTCATTTTTACCAATTGTAAAGTGCTATGGAATATGCTGGCGCTTTATAAATAAAGATTAATATTATAATTATTAAGATTAATCAAAACTCTTTTGAAATTCCACCAGCGTCAAAGGAATTTATTATCTATTTGTCTTGAAAACCATAGTATAGAACTTTAAAATGACCTGACTAAGGCTCTGTTCATATCATGTTTGTATACTATGTTCGGCGTACGCACTAGGTAAGTTCCCTACACCGAACATATACATGGGCCTTATTCACCTGCCGTATGGCAAGAGTGTTTTTTTGCATACATCGGTCCGGTATGCATCTGCATAGCTTTCTTTTCACTGTATAGAATAGTGTAGTAGTAGTAGTAGTAGTAGTAGTAGTAGTAGTAGTAGTTGTGGCCTACACTATTCTACACAGACAAATACACAAAATAAAACAAATACTCCGCTATATAAGATTTTTTTCACTATCAGTTCCCATTCACGACATATGTCACGGAATTCCTATAGAGTGGATTATGTCACAGCCTTCTGTCTGAAGTATATGTTGAGAAACCCTTCCGATTTGTACCTCTAATGGAAGGCTCAAACGTAATGTGAGCAGAGCCTAACATTCATCTGACACCTTCCCATGACAAAATCACAGGTATCCACCTAGAGCCACCATGGCTTAAAATTATTGTATGATTAAAAGTGGGAAGCATAATTAGAACCTTCTTGTTATTATTTAACCCTTTTTAACCCCATTCAACCACATATAACTTTAATTGTTACCCTTCTCCAGTCCCATTCTCTTCCCCATTCCTTCATTTACTGTAAAATTTTGTATTTCTGTTCTTCAAATGCAAAATGAAAACAATTATATATATATACACGGTAGAGGGTTAAGGTGTCATAGACATTACACTATAATTGGCCATTAGATGTAAGACCATTCGTCATTTTATACTTAAGACTGATAGAATGTTTTATGAAAAAAAAGTTGTTTTTGTGTCGCCTCAATCTAGGAGCCATAGCTTTTTTATTTTTCCATCAAGCAAAGCCAGATGAGGACTTGAGTTTTGCAAAAAGAAGTGCTAGTCTTTCTTTGGGGGGGGGGGTGGAAAAAGGTAAACCCACCATCAATTTTTTGCATTTTTTTTTTTTAAGATATTCACCATGCGGTATAAATTAAGTGTTGTCTTTATTCTACGGATCGCTACAATTGCAGCGATACATTATAATAAAAAAAAATTATATGTTATAAAAAAAAATTACACTTTATTTAACTTTATTATTAGTCATTAGAGCGGGATGTTGTCTGTGTAAAACAGCTGACACCCGCAAGTGCAGGGACCGCCTCTGTACTTACACCATCACTTCGCCCTAATAGTGCTGTAAGGTAGAGAGCTGTCTAACTAACTAAAAATGGTCAAACTGTGTTTAGTCCTCAAGGCCCAAAATACCCTGGATCTGAACAAGTTAGGTAGCATCATGATTGGTACAGTATTCTCCGTTTTCTAAGCTTCGTTTGTAATATTACTGTTTGGCTTTGTTCAAAATTGCTTAAGAGCGATGGGTCACTTTGAAACTGGCCTATTAGAAAAAGATAGTACACATCAAACACTGTAAAGTAGCTTTACTTGTTAGCTCAATATTATTATCTATGACACATCAAGAATGCATAATGTAAGTACTTACCAGGGTCATCTCCTCATGGTCACTTCATTCTACTGGTGAAGTAAAAGTTTAAGGACAATTTGCCGCAACACACTTTTTGAAAGCAGTAAGTATTCATTGATCTTCACTAATAATGCTAAAGTACATTAGGCAGGCAGTTGTCAGTCAAGGAGATGCCTTTTTGGAGTTCAGCAAAAGATGGATGTGATTAATATATTCTGCTATAATTCTGTTCTGTTCCATCTATTCAGCTGCCAAACAATTGATTTTGGCAACTATGATGATGAGGTGCATTTCCATTTTAGTGGAAACTCATTCCTGAAGATATCTGGGAAAGTAAAATCAATTAAGGGTAGATAAGACTTATAAACAACTAAAGATTAAATAAATTGTCTAACAGCCTACTGACTCTAAATGCAAGAATACTTTTCCAGTAGCAAAATGATACATTTTATTAAAGAGGTTCTGCAGGAGTTTATAATGAGTAGCAAATATACATAGCATGTATGTTATGTAGTTCATTTAAAAATTGGTCCAAGTGAACTGATCTCCTGGACTGATCACAGCTGTAGGACAGGGCATTTTTTTTGTATGGGAGGAAGTATACAGAACTCTTTATGGGCATTCCTGGTATTAAGTAGTTATTACCTAGCAGGAGTGGTCCAAGGAAGGGCAGCCGGTGAATTGCCGTCAGGTCCATGCCAAAGGCTCATTGATGCACCTGGGAAGTAAAGGCTAGCCTGATCCTAAAGGAGAGCTACTGTACCACAAATTGATGAAAAAATTATAATGCGGACTATGATAGAAAGGTGCCAGAACACACAGTGCATCCCAGCTTCCTGCATTTGGGGCTGTGTAGCTGCAGACTGGTCATTGTGCCCATGCTGACCCCTCTCCACCGCTGAAAGTGACTACAATAGGCACATGAGCATCTTAACCGAGCCCTGGAGCAATAAAAAAAGGGGCCTTGTCTGATGAACCACTTTTTCTCTTATAACAAGTGGACAGTCGGGTGCGTGTGTGCTGCTGTGGTAAAGATGGCACCAGAATGCACTATGGAAGAAGGCAAGCCGGCATAGGCAGTGTGGTTCTGTGGGCAATGTTCTAGGAAACCTTGGGTCCTGGCATTCCTGTGGATGAAATTTTGACACATACCCCCTACCTAAACATTAGGTGCAGACCAAGTACACCCCTTAATGGCAATTTTATTCCCTAATGGCAATGACCTTTTTCAGCAGGATAATACGCCCTGCCACACTGCAAAAGTTGTTGAGAAATTGTTTGAGGACCATGATGAAGAGTGCAAGGTGTTGACTTGGCCTTAAAATTCCCCAGATCCCAATCCTATCATTCATCTGTGGGATGTGCTGGAAAAACAAGTCCAATCCAATGTCTTGTTGCCAGATACCACAGGGCACCTTCAGAGGTCTTGTGGAGTCCATGCCTTGACATGTCAAGCAGGACCTACACAATATTAGGCAGATGGTTTTAATGTTATGGCTGAATCGTGTATGCAGTCTATAGAGTAGCCTTAGGAATAAGGCATTACTAAACAAATAATAATTGTGGGCTGCATACTGAAAACAGTGCTTCTGGGGGAAAACTTAATCTGATATACAGTATAGCATCCAATGGAGCTTGCTGTGATTTTATTTAATTTGGACTTTCTGTATACTACTATATTTCTACACAGCACTATGCAGGGCCCTATTAAATTTCTACCTTATTCGGGATTCGTGTAATATGGACCCCAAATACGTTAGTGTGCATGAGACCTAAAGGTTCAGTTCAGGCAGAACTGAAACCCTAGTTATCTGCCCGGACAGTCTTACCTGCCACAGTTTATAGTTTTTATTTAATTTCCTACTGGTTTCCTTCTTTATGCTTTCTGGCCTGGTGCCTCTTCACAGGTCGTTGCAATATGTATAGATAGATAATACATGTTTATAGTGGAGCTAGGAGAAATAGCCAGTTTTTAAACAAACGTTTAATCTGCAACTATCTCAGGTGTGTTCAGCTTTAGTTGAAAATTTTGTAACCCGGGTCTATTGTTATCCTGAGGGATCATTGCACATAATAGTCAGAGTAGCAACGTCAGTAATCCTATTTTTCTCAAAGCTTCTATTATTTTTGCCACTACACATGTTAAGCTTACTGGTCTGTAGTCACCATGTTTTTCTTTCATCTTAATGGCACTTTCTGTTGAAAGAGATTATTTAAACAGATTAAGAAATGGTGAGGCAGTCGAAGACCTCTTCGAAGTCTGGCATAAATACTATCTGTATTTATCAGTTTTTCTCCTTAACCTTTACACATGGAAACATTGGAATTACACCTCCTCCACTAAATGTGATGTGCTCTCTGCACCTATGTTCATTATTAAGGTTTCCTTCTGAGTAGAATGTGCCCTCTATAAAGAAACTTGAACTTTCCACAGAAGAGAAAGAACATAAAAAGAAAAGCGTAGTCATCTGCAAATGCCCCCTAAAGAGCTATCAGAATACTGCACCGTGTGAGATTCAACCACCTACACATTTATGGGCAATTAAAGGCAACCTCACTTGCTTTCTTGAAGCTAGCTTCTCTGATGGCATTGAATACCTGTTCTGTGAACAGAGTTCCACTTGGTTACCTATGTTATTTGGCTATGTATTCTACTGCATTGTCTGAATAATGGTTGCTAAGCACTGGTTGCCAGGCATAAGTGATACAATCATATTGGTCCAGCACCTACTCTGTTCTTCATATATTCAGTGTTACGTTTTGGACTTTATTTAACCCCTTAAAGAGACACTGTCACCAGATTATAACTGCTCTATCTCCTACATAATCTGACCGGCGCTGTCATGTAGATAAGAACAGTGCTTTTTATTTTGAAAAACGATCATTTTTAACCAAGTTATGAAAATTTTTAGATTTATGCAAATTAGTTTCTTAATAGACAACTGGGCGTTTTTTACTTTTTTACCAAATGGGCGTTGTAAAGAGAAGTGTCTGACGCTGACCAATCAGTGACCAATCAGCGTCATACACTTCTCTTCATTCATGTTTAGCTGAACTCACAGCACAGCGTGTTCTCACGAGATCCCACTATGCTGTCACTTACTCCGACATTAACTTTACACTTCGGTAAAGTTTCTGTGGGACTTAATCACAGCACAGCGTGGCTGTAAGCGATGTCTATTCACTCACAAGACACTTCAGTAATGTTAATGTGGGAGTATGTGACAGCACAGCACGATCTCGCGAGATCACGCTGTGCTGCAAGTACAACTAAAAATGAATGGAGAGAAGTGTATGATACGGATTGGTCAGCGTCATACACTTCTCTTTACAACGCCCAGTTGGTAAAAAGGTAAAAAACGCCCAGTTGTCTTTTAAGAAACGAATTAGCATAAATCTAAACTTGTTCATAACTTGCTCAAAAATGATTGTTTTTCAAAATAAAAACCACTGTTGTTATCTACATTACAGCACCGATCACATTATGTAGGAGATAGGGCACTTATAATCTGGTGACAGAGCCTCTTTAAGGACACGGCCAATCTTCTTTTCTTCATTTAAGTTTTTTCCTCCCCGCTTTCCAAAAGCCAAAACTTTTTTATTTTCTCATCGACATAGCCGTTTGAGGCCTTGTTTTTTGTGGGACAAATTGTAGTTTTGCATGGCACCATTTAATGTACTGCATAATGTACTGGGAAACTGAAAATAAATTATTTGTGGGGTGAAATGGGCAAAAATCAGCGATTACACCAGTTTTTTTGGGGGTTTTGTTTTTACGGCGTCTACTAGGCGGTAAAAACGTCATGTTCACCTTATTCTACGGGTTGACACAGCAAATAGACAAAGGTCAGCAACACTGGACGGACAAATTGGGTGGGTGCACACCTCTTGGGTCGCAGTCCAATGACCCTTCAATTTAACAAACAAAATAGAGAATAAGGCAGCTCTATCAAATAAATAAATAGTGATCCTGTTTAATTCCACATGCAATGTATCAGCTCAGTGTGAGTCTTTCTCAAGCATAACAGTGTAACAAAGATTATCAAACATATATATGCTTCACAATTAAAAGTCTCTAAGAGAATTTTATATAAAAATAGTGAAAAAAGTACAAAATCTCATATAAAACCAACTTCACTGGAATAATATGGAAATATACAGACATATATGGAAGTATTTTAACAAAGTGAAATATTGATAAAGTGCTATAGTCAGATCCTTTAAATAAGGCCAATCAATGGAATTGGCAACATACATGTAAGGAAATGTGAATAATATATCACCAGGTGTACAAAACAAACACAAATTAAAAATATTTACAGTGTATTATGTTTGGTGCACATGCGCAATAGGTAGTATGGGACGATGACAGCCTTCGCAGCAATGGTGAAGTAAATCCTTTTTAATTTGTGTATGTTTGTACACCTGTTTATATATTATTCACATTTGCTTACATGTATGTTGACAATTCCATTGATTGAATCGTTGGATCGCTTGCATGATATACTACAATACTAATGTATTGCAGTACATCGCTATACTGACAGTCTCCTTTGAAAGGAGTATAAAGATGGCAGACCTGATGGCCTTTATTAGGCCCCCAGACTGCCATGACGACCACCTGCACACCGCGATCGCATCGTGGGGCGGGGCGATGGCACATAGGAGAGGGCCCCGGATGCTAACGAGTTAAATGTACTGAAAAAGGCCATACTTACTCACAAGGGCAGGTACACACACCCTTGTGAGTAATTATGGCCTTTTTCGGTGATTTTAAATTAAAATAGTAAATTTTTTGTGATTTGTAACTATTTAAATGGCACGGTTGCAATTGACCGCAGCATTTAAGGGGTTAAATGAGCGGAATCAAAGTGATCTTTGACTCCACCCATTGCAGTGTGGTGTCAGCTGTATTACACAGCCGTCACCTGCTAAGTATGGAGCGAGCTCAGCCCGTAAGTCCGCTCCATACTTCCCCTTAACAGCTGCCGCGTAAATGCACGTGGTATGTCATTGGTAACTTAGCATTGTTCTCTTTCAGGACTACAGCTGAGAGTTTTCCTCCAACCAGGAAAATGTCTACATGGACTTTGCATGTTCTCCCGTTTTTGTTAGAGCTTCCTTCCATACTCCATAATATCCTTCTGTTAATTGGCTTCCTATAAAATTGCCTGTCGAATGTACATAAGTGCTTGAGAGGGAATAGAGACTATGAGGAATCAATATAAGTTCATTCCTTGTACAGCACTTTGGAATATGCTGGTGTTATACAATAAAAAAAATTATTTTAGATTATTTTGACAAATAAATACTCCTCAAAATAATAAAATAAAGAGCAGTTGTGTTTTTTGTGTAACTTTAGGGGCCATCGCACACTGTATTTTATTTAACTATGTTCCCTAAAAGCACAATTTGAATTTGCTGTTTTAAACCACACATTGTTTTTTTCTTATATAGTTTTTCTGTATACACTTTTGCAAGATTGACATTTTCCTTGTAGTATTACAGCCCCCAGTCATTTAATGCAACTTCTTGTGAGGCCACGATTCCACACCCCAGTACATTTAGCAGGTCATAGTCAGTACAGTAATTTTAAATGTCTTTCATTCAGCCCTTTGCCATCTTCAATTATACCTTTCCACCCTACTATTTGTGTAATTTTCTTCCGTCTGAAGTCTCTCTACCGTTGTTCTCTATTGCACAGCATGACAAATTACCCATCAAGCCATATCTTTTCAGCCCAGAACTGTGTAATAACACAAAGTCATGGCATTATCACACATTGTGCACTTTATTTCCTTACAGTTCATTCAACTGTGTCATTTTTGTTCCTGACTTCGTTTATCACCATAAAGATAAAACCATTGGACCCAAAAAGCAATCGATTAACCCCTTGTATTACAAGGGAACAGGAAACATAATTTATATTATAGAAAGTATGATAGCAGATGTGTACAGTTTTACAAAAAAATGTACAAAATTGCAGACAACCAATCCAAAAAAGCAAATGCATAGATACAAATTGCCTAAGAATATATATAGCCTTATCCCAAAAAAAGGTATAGTATATAATATATAAGCAATCCCCAAAGTATATACCATGTGTGAGAACCACGCCCAGGAGGAAATCACCCGTATGCAACATGACCGATGTCATCCTGCCCGCAGCCCCAACCAGGGCACATCAAAAACATAGATATGGTGGACATTGGCCAAGGGAAAATTAGGGTAATATAGGGGAGAGGCCAGAGTCTGGACACCATGTAGCATAACCGCTGCACGGTGACCAGAACAACAGCAATCTCGCCAATATGGCCAAAATCTCCCCAGAACAGCAAGGGCCACCAAAATACAACAATTCTAAAATAATCAAAATACATGAATATAGTGAGGTCAATATCCACAAGAAAACCCTCAAGTGGAGGTCACCCCCACACAAAAAGTTGGGGAGACAGCCATCACAAGGGCATCAAGCCCACAAAAGTTCTTGCAGAGGAGAAGCACAGACGTGAAAATCTAATGCCACACAGAAAGCACACTGATGCAACACAGAAGCCACACTGATGCCACGCGGAACTGAAATGCATGAAATATGGTCTTTTTTTTGTGGACGAAAAACGGACACGCTCGTCTGAATAAGGCCAAAAGCTCCGTTAAAGTTCAGATATTTCCGTGTTGTGGCTCTAATGTTCTAGAGCCAACCTGGCGACACAATTTCACCTATAGAAACCTCTTATCTCACTACTTTGGTTGGAGTCGAGATACTCGACTGGTCCTTGGACTTTGTGCCTCTTGCTAGTAGAGTGATTGATTCTCTGTATAACGTCAGTGGTAGGGGATCCAGACGAATATAGAAAAGTAGAAGATGTGGTTACTAAGAATAACAACCACAAAAGACTTACCGTATTTTTTTGACTATAAGACGCAGTTTTTAGCAATAATAAATCTTGCTAAAATCTCCCTGCGTCTTATAGTCGGCAGTCAAGGGACCCGGGTGCACCAGACCCTCTGACCGCTTCCTTAATAAACCCCTTCCTGAGGCCTCATGCACACGACCGTAAAAACACCCGTTATTGCGGGTCGTTATTACGACCCGCAATAACGGGCTCATAGGCTTCTGTTAGCCACGGGTACCTTCCCGTTTGCTCACGGGAAGGTACCCGTGCCGTTAAAAAAGATAGAACATGCCCTATTTCATGCCGTAATAACGGCACGGGCATCCCATAGAAGTCTATGGGGCTCCCGTAATCATGGGTGGCTGCGTGTGTTCACCCGTGATTACGGGAGCGTTGCGAGGTGAGGCGAGGTCAGGGGACTACCCGGTCTGCAGGCCACAGCCCAGTGGCGTAACTACCGCCGGGACTACAATGAAAACTATGGCAGAGCGGGGAGGTATCTCCCCGCTCTGCCATAAACAAAAGACATGTATCCCCTATCCTGTAAAAAATAAAAATAAAAGACGTTCATACTTACCGACAACTTCCTGCTTCCTCCAGTCCGGTCTCCCGCCCGTTGCCTTGGTGACGCGTCCCTCTCGACATCCGGGCCGACGTCCTGGATGACGTTTCAGGCCATGTGACCGCTGCAGCCAATCACAGGTCAATCACAGGCTGCAGCGGTCACATGGACTGCCGCGTCATCCAGGGATGTCGGGCTGGATGTGAAGAGAGGGACGCGTCACCAAGACAACGGCCGGGTAAGTATGAATTTCTTTAACTTTTATTACAGAAAAGGCTGTCCCTTCTCTCTATCCTGCACTGATAGAGAGAAGGGGCTGCCGATTAGTGCAGTGCTATTTTGCTGCCAAAAACGTGCTCGTAAATACGGGTGGAATACGTGTGACACCGGACCCATATTTACGAGCACGGGTTCGTAAATACTGGTGCAAAACGGGTGGAATACGTGTGACACCGGACCCGTATTTACGCCAGTATTTACGGGTGTGAAAAAATACGGTCGTGTGCATGAGGCCTGACCCATGACGTGCCGGCATGTCATGGAGCGGGGGGTGGTGATGTTTCGAGCGGGCTCACTCACTGAGCCTGCTTGATACACTGCAGGTGTCACCTGTGTTTTACAGCTGACACGCTGCTCTAATGGTCAGGAACAGCGATCTCACTGTTCCTGGCCGTTTAGCTACTTAAATGCAGCGGTCAATAGTGACCGCAGCATTTATAGGGGTTTTTCCCATTAAGGACATTTATGACATATCCACAGGACTCTGGGACCTGCACCTATCTCCAGAATGGGGCCCCCTAAACCCTGTTCTGTTTTTTTGTGCTCTCCCGGTCACTTAATGATTACATGGTCAAGTAACGGAAACAGCGTACCATAACTGGCTTAGCTACCCTATTTCCATAACTCCCATAGAACTGAGTAGTGGTTACGGAAACAGAGTAGCTCGCATGCTACGCTGCTTCTGTAACTGCCATGCTCTTCTATTGGAGATACGGAAACAGCATAGCTCTGCGAGATACGCTGTTTTCGTAACTCGACCATGTAATCATTAAGTAGCCAGGAGAGCACAAAAAGCTAGAACGAGGTTTAGGGGGCCACGTTCTAGAGATCGGCGCGGGTCCCAGAGATGGTAAGTATGTTACAGTTCCCCTACACAAAAATGTAAAATCTTGCTGTCTAGAGATGGACAATATCTTTAAGTATTCTCTTCCGCATTGAATTTCCAAAATGCTAATTCTCTGCAAAACCCTATTGCTGTCTAATGGACATTAGTCTGCCAACCTGCTCCACTATTGTACAAAAGTACTAAAACTTTAAAAAAACTATATATGTTTGATGTTGCCACATTTGTACCGACCTTTAGAATAAAGTTAACATGATATTTTTACTGCATGATAAACGGCAAATAAAAAGAGCACAAAAAAATGTCAGAATTGTTGTTTTCTTTGCATTCCCTTTCCAAAAAAATTATAAAAGCTAATAGATAAATTACATGTTCCCCTAATTGGTGCCATTGAAAAATACAACTTGCCCTGCAAAAAAGGAAACACTCATACAATTACATTGATGAAAAAATGAAAAAGTTATGGTGCTTTAAATATAAGCATGAAAAAAGAAAAAGAAAATGGTTTGGTTATAAAAGGCTTAAACTGGTCTGGTTGTTAAGGGGTTAATGTAAAATGCTGCAACATATATAGGACCTATATTCGTCAATGACATATAATTGAAATTGAAAGAGTATAAATAGGGGTGATATTGTATTCTCATGACATGAAGGGAACCAAACCTATAACTGGCAAGAGAGTCAATACATGGGGCAAATGGCAGAGGGGTAACTCGAATCTCCTGGGTTCAAATGCAAAATCTGAAATATGCTCTAAAGTGTAATTTATAGTACTGGTTTCCTCGTATGGGACATAGGGACCTTTTGCCCCCCCCCCCAAAGCTCTGACTGCAACCTCTACACCCCTATAGTTATGCCACTGGCAATTGGGTAATGGTCAATATAATAGTATCAATGTGCCTTTCAAATGGTATCACAAATGGTATCAAATGGTCTAGTGAATCAGACAGAACTAAATTTGCCCTAATTTCCTGCAACCCCGATCTGTCCACCCAATGGAGAGAAACCTATAGGGGCCAAAACAGGAGTTTGTTGTAATAGCACAAGTAGAATGCAGGCTTGTAGCATTAGCAGCATGAAATGTAGTGGGACAGTCTCCATTTGTTTTTACTTACCCTGCCTATAGTAGCATGGGGCATTGAAGCAAGTCTACAGTGTCCCATAATGTCTGTTACATTGCATCTCATCTGTTTGTAAATAGATGTTATACAATACTTTGGATACAAAATAGTCAGAAGCTCTTAATATATAATAAATAGGTGATTAAATGATGGCTTGAAGATATGCCAATAAATGTTTAAGTCCCGCAGAATCCTTGTAAGCATCAGTTTAAAGGGATATGTGAATTAAACTAATTTACCAGAGCACTAAATGTTCGCTAAGTATGTCATATACATTATGTCCATTTTTTGTCTCTGAGCACAGCAGCCATTTTTATGGCAATCGTCTTTTTCTCTGCAGAGATGGTGGTCACTTTTCTATGCAACGACCCCAAGCCACTTTATGTTCATATTTCCATAAAATATAATATATCAAAAAAGGCAATATTATTCAGATAAATCTGAAAGGGGAGGATGATCTATTACTGATCTATTACTCTATATAATATATTCATATATAACCTTATAATGTGCATAATATTGTACTACTCATAATATCATTAATTATAATAATTGGACTTTGTAAAATATATTTACAAAGTAACAATACGAAACAAAAAAATATAACGTCATATACACTGCAAAAATTGAATGAAATCCAATAGAAACAAAGAATATGGTTACGAGAAATAACTACGATACAAGTACTGTAGATCTATATTTACATTCTGATCACCATAGCCTGCAATCAGCAGATCCAACCATGTCTTCTTTGCTGTGGAAGTATCAGTACTACTGTATATATCACATACTATCAATTATAGAATGACAACACCACCATTGCAAAACTTCTAATGAACCTCAAAGTCAGGGGAAGTGCTTTTCATCTCTGATTACAGGGAGGGCGATGCAGTAGTTAGTGGTAGGGACCTTCAGCCAAAAGATGACAGCAGGATAATGCCACAATTAAGGTTTTTAAAACTCTTTGGTTGTTTTTAAGTGGTTTAGAGAGAACTTTAGATGAAACCATGTGTTTTGATGTAGCTAGGCACACTTGCTTGAAATCATAAAAAAAAACAAAAGTTAAGCAACTTTTTTTTTCATCTGGAGCTATGTGAGACCTGTTGCAATCTAGGATGAAATATAGAGAGATCTGCTATTCTATCGGTCTAAAGAAGGCATTTTGCAAGCTTGTGCTGTGCACCATACTTCCAGGAATTCTGGGCTTCCCCTGCCCACCTTACCCCACATGTTACACTTAACGATAGCAATAGAGATCACGATATCGAGTGACAATGTCATTGAAAAATAAAATGTCTTTAAGTGCACCTGTCATCATGTACAGCTTTTCTTATTTAACAGTCACAGTGAGAAAATGTGTCACGATGTCATAGACTGGTTAAAAAGAAATACAGAAAATCAAATAAAGCCTATTTCTAAATTTTAACCATATTGAAACATAGGAAGGAAAAGAACCCATAATTAGACAATAGCCAAATTAAGTTTTTTAGGTGAAATAGTCTTCATATAGTTATTCTATTGAACAACTACTCAGTTATTGATGTCTGCCAATTTAATGCAAGGCGCACTATTCAGTTTTGAATCTGCCTTTTTTCCAAAATTATATTAATTTCACTTGTGGAATATTGGGCACAATATTTAGAATATCTTCTTGCAAGTCTTTCATCTTGGTGTGCCCTATTGCCTCAGACAGAGCTTTTTAAATCAATGTATTTATTAGATGGCCTAATAACAATAAACTAATAGGTGTTATTGATTCCATGGAATGGCAGCACCAATCTCCAGATTGCAAGGGGGAAGGGGAGGCATAACAAACTGCATATTGTATGTTAAACAGATCACACCTTTTGGATCATTGGCCAAGAGTTATTTTGTCACTAAATCAAAGACACTTTTCTTTTAACAGAATCATGGAGCAGTTCAGGTGATGTTTCTGTAATGAATCGGGTGGGGAGACGACAGGTGAGCCCTAATCTACCCGCAACTCAGTCCCTGCCTAGTTGCACGGCCCCTCCTAAGTGACGGCGTACAACTGGGCAACGGTCCCTACGCTCAGTAAGTGCAAGACAGACAACACAAGACAAGGGCAAACAGAAGTAAAGGGGAAGTAGGGGCAGTTGCCCACGGAAAACCGTGAGCAACAGGCAGTGGTGAACGAGCCGAATCAAACCAGGAGAGTACGTAGTAGCAAAACGGAGCAGGAGAATAGTCAGGCAAGTCAGGGTCAAAAAGGTTACAGCGGTCAATCAGGTAAATAGCAGGAATAGCAGAGCCTGGAAACCAGAAAATCACAGGCAAGGAGCATGCTGCAAGTGAGGCTATAAATAGACCAAGGACGGGAGCTAGAACCATCAGGCCAGGCTGTGATAGGTTCTCCCTCTCCTCAGCCTGCAAGCCTGAGTAGTAACAGATCGCGTCACTCTAGCAGACCTTGGAACAGATGAAGGCTGATTAACCCCGGGCGTCGACACAGAACCTGTGTCAGGCAAACCCTTTACAGTTTCTCAACCCAATAGACATGCTGTTTCGTAAATTGCATTTGTTCTCTCACCAAGCAAATGTTGGGGGAGGGGACAGTGTGTAAGTGCAATTGAACCATTTAGTTCAGTGTTATTTGGGTCGCTAACAAATGTCTACTGCTTGATAATGTAGATTTGGTTGAATAACAAAAAGTAGTGAATAGATGGAGGGGAGTATGGCTGCGGGATCAGACTACATAGGTGTATTTGTAGTCTATTACCACGGAAACACATAACTCTGAATAGGAGCTGTAGACACAGAATGGTAGGATATTTATTATTTTTTATCAATGTTTATTGGTGTCATGATAAGATTTTTTTTAATCAAGAATATTTACCAAATTGCTTCATTTTTTTATTTTAACATTATAGAATGTTGATTGTAAAGTTGGACATACCCTTTTAATAGAATTTCACTATATTAAATTATGTCTGTGCATATAATGGGAGTGCTAATTTGTCACTGGTACCTACATTTATCCAGAGATTATAATCTCTATATATATTGAATGTTTTTTGGCTCTACGTATTTAAATGAAACAAAACACACAGTAACTATTGTGCAAAAAAAACGCCCAGTATATATTTCTGTATACTGGATTCTTCTGTCTCCTACACTGTGAAGCCAGACAGTACTGAAGAATGGGGATCATGTGTCTCTCTGCATATAAACTGAGTAGAATAAGGCTGCAGTTCTTGATCACAGACACAACCATGTTGGTTGAGGCTTTCCTCCATCATTTCCTCATGTCACTTTGTGGAACAGAGAGACAGCATGAGGAAGTGAAACATTTGGAAACAGAAGATAAAGACACACAGGATGGAGAAAGAGGATAGGCTGGTGAAAGAAGTATGCAAGGAACGTGGGTAACATGATGGCACAAAGGGTCCAATAGAAAGACTGAGATGAAGTATAGGAATAGATTTTTTTTAAAATAAGGTATAATAAAAAAAAGCTATTTATTTTTTCCTTTTTTAAAAACAAATTATTAGGAAATCTTGCTTAAAACAAAGATATTATGATACCTAATAATAATGTTTATTTTTTTATAATATTTATTTTCCATTTTTCAAAACAACATACAAGATGTGCAATAAACATTTGTATAATATAAAATCCGCTCGTCAAACCCTTGGAGCAACTTTGCGTTCATTCCAGAGGTTCAAGTATACATTTCAAAAACATAAAGTAAATATTCATTACAAACATATTCAAGAAAAGTAAGGGTATGTTCACACGCAGTGAGCAAAAACGTCTCAAAATATGGAGCTGTTTTCAAGAGAAAACAGCTCCTGATTTTCAGACGTTTTTTGTGCCACTCGCGATTTTCGCTGCGTTTTTCGCAGCGTTTTTTACGGCCGTTTTTGTAGCTTTTTTCAATAGAGTCTATGGAAAACGGCTACAAAAATGTCCCAAGAAGTGACCTGCACTTCTTTTTCACGGCCGTTTTTTATTGAAATCAATAGGCAGGTGTTTGGAAGCGTTCTGCTTCCAATTTTTTGGCCGTTTTTTGGGTGTTTACGGCCCGAAAAACGGCTGAAAATAGGCCATGTGAACATACCCTAATAATGAAAAGAGAAAAGGGAGGGTAAGAGAAGGGAGTGGAGATAGGTTCATATGTCAAGTATTGTTACAGAGAATCTTCAAAATGTCTGTGTGTGATCCAAGGACATCAAATTTTCTTGAACTTAGAGTGGTTTCTATTTTCCCAGTAAGACAAGGCCTCTAGACGGCAAATCTGGTCTACTTTGTTAGTCCATTGAGAAATTGATGGGCTATTAGTAGATTTCCAAGAAGCAGCTAAAAGAAGTCTGGCAGCAGCTAGGAGTGGTCTTATCAGTATCACGAGAAACGGTGGGATGACATCAGGTATCAAATGCAATAGAAAGAAAACAGGTGTGCGAGGTATGGTAAGGTTACATACTTTGTCTATCAAGTCCGCAACCTCTGACCAGAACAGTTGAACAACAGGACATGTCCACCACATGTGGAAATAAGTACCAATCACAGTGCTACATTTCCAACACATTTGTGGATAAGTGTTATACATTTTATGTAATCTGGATAGGGTGATATACCATCTAGATAAGACTTTATAGCCAATGTTTCTGCGTTTTTAATGTTCTACGTTCTGTTAAATGGAAGTTCTACCTGGCAAAGCTTTCCCCCCCCAGCATAAGTATTATTGTATGCAGAGGGCTTACATCTACTGAACTTCTATATTAGATTACATTTGCACACTCAGACTTTTATGCTATTCTCATATCTATGGACTGTGTGGGACATGTGCATGGAGAGCAATATATCTATTCTGTCAAAAAGCCAAGTAGCACATGCAAATAAATGAAAAAGATGATTATTGAGCTCGCTTGTATAACTTAGCTATATGTGCAAATCTTCACATGAGACCAGGGGCAGTTTAGGAAGGTAGCAAACTGGGCAAATGGGTCTCTGTTTCCTCAGGGACCCCCAAAAAACATGAACTTCAGGAGTAATCCACTTAAAACCCTAGATTAAAATTAACCCCAAATCATCCAGTATTATTTAGCTGTGTACAATAGTATTATTTGGGAATTAAATTGCAGTGTTATGTGGAAACGTTGAGTTCTTAACCCCTCAACGACCAGCGTATAGTGTTTTTACATCGTGCATTCAGTGTAGTTCTTCTGAAGCCCCGCCTTTTCACGTCGCCACTTCAGAAGAACTTTCCCCGCATCGTGCGGGGTGCTGCTGAAGCCCGGGCTGTTAGTAACAGCCACGGGCTTCAGGGCAACGATCGGAGACTAGCAGTGGTCTCCGATCATATTTAACCCCTCAGATGCGGCATTCAATAGCGACCGCCGCATCTGAGTGATTTTAGAGGGAGGGGGCTCCCTCTCTCATCCTACTGGCATCCCCGCGTGCATCGCGAGGTGCTGATGGGTTCAATGGCAGCCTGGGGGCCTAACAAAGGCCCCCAGGTCTGCCTTTAGTAATTGCCTGTTAGACCATGCCAGAGGCATGACCTAACAGGTGCCTGTCAGTTTTACACTGACTGGCAATAATACACTGCAATACAGAAGTATTGCAGTGTATTATAATAGCGATCAAAAGTTTGCACAGTAAAGTCCCCCAGTGGGACTAAAAATAAAGTTAAAAAAAGTTAAATAAAGTTTGAAATATAGAAAAATTTAGAAAGAAAAGGGGTAGTCAGGTTAGAGAGGGGTCAGACTATATTGGTGGGGGGAGAAACAGACTGTGGGGAGAGGACTAGACAACAGGATAAGGAGATCCTATTGTTACAAAACAGCAGTGTAAATAAAAATGCCCAAATAATGTCAAATCACATTTCTGATAATAAAAGTGATAAACTGAAAGGCAAGTTAAAGTGTATGTTCACAAATGCCAGAAGTCTAGCAAGCAAAATGGGGGAGCTGGAGGCCTTGGTACTGGAGGAAAATATAGATATAGTTGGTGTTGCTGAAACATGGCTGGACTCTTCACATGACTGGGCTGTAAATCTACAGGGTTTTACACTGTTTCGGAAAGACAGGACAAATAGGAAAGGTGGTGGTGTATGTCTGTATGTGAGAAGTGATATGAAGGTGAGTGTGAAAGAGACAATAGTGGGTGAAGATTGTGAGGAGGTTGAAACTTTGTGGGTGGAACTAGAAAGGGAGGTAATCACTGAAAAAAATACTTTTGGTGTAATATATAGACCCCCCAATATAACTGAGGAGATGGAAGGTCAGCTATATAAACAGTTGGAGCGGGCTGCACGGGCGGGTACTGTAGTAATAATGGGAGATTTTAATTAACGGGATATTAATTGGTGTCATGGTTCGGCTTCAACTGCAAAGGGGAGACATTTCCTTAACCTGTTGCAGGAAAATTTTATGGGCCAGTTTGTGGAAGACCCGACTAGAGGTGAAGCTCTGTTGGATCTGGTCATTTCTAATAATGCAGATCTTGTTGGGAATGTCAATGTTCGTGAAAACCTTGGTAACAGTGATCACAATATAGTTACATTTTACCTATACTGTAAAAAACAAACACAGGCTGGGAGGGCAAAAACATTTAATTTTAAGAAAGCCAATTTCCCCAGGATGAGGGCTGCAATTCAGGATATAGACTGGGAAGAACTAATGTTAAATAATGGAACAAATGATAAATGGGAGATTTTCAAATCTACTTTGGGTAATTATAAGTGCAAAATTTATTCCTATAGGTAACAACTATAAACGACTAAAATTAAATCTCACATGGCTTACACCTTCTGTTAACCCCTTCCCTCTTTAGCCACTTTTGACCTTCCTGACAGAGCCTCATTTTTCAAATCTGACATGTGTCACTTTATGTGGTAATAACTCCGGAATGCTTTCACCTATCCAAGCGATTCTGAGATTGTTTTCTCGTGACACATTGGACTTTATGTTACTGGCAAAATTTGCTCGATATGTTCAGTATTTAATTGTGAAAAACACCAAAATTTAGCGAAAAATTGCAAAAATTAGCATTTTTCTCAATTTAAATGTATCTGCTTGTAAGACAGGCAGTTATAATACACAAAATTGTTGCTAATTAACATCCCCCATATGTCTACTTTAGATTGGCATCGTTTTTTGAACATCCTTTTATTTTTCTATGACCTCACAAGGCTTAGAACTTTAGCAGCAATTTCTCACATTTTCAAGAAAATTTCAAAAGGCTATTTTTACAGGGGCCAGTTCAGTTGTGAAGTGGTTTTGAGGGCCTTATATATTAGAAACCCCAAAAAAGTCACCCCATTTTAAAAACTTCACCCCTCAAAGTATTCAAAACAGCATTTAGAAAATGTCTTAACCCTTTAAACATTTCACAGGAATTAAAGCAAAGTAGAGGTGAAATTTACAAATTTCATATTTTTCTGCAGAAATACATTTTTAATACAATTTTTTTTATAACACAGAAGGTTTTACCAGAGAAATGCAACTCAATATTTGTTGCCCAGTTTTTGCAGTTTTAGGAAATATCCCACATGTGGCCGTAGCGTGCTACTGGACTGAAACACCGGCCTCAGAAGCAAAGGAGCACCTAGTGGATTTTGGGGCCTTATTTTTGTTAGAATATATTTTAGGCACCATGTCAGGTTTGAAGGGCTCTTGTGGTGCCAAAACAGTCAAAATCCCCCAAAAGTGACCCCATCTGGGAAACTAGACACCTCAAGGAAATTATCTAGGGGTGTAGTGAGCATTTTCACCGCACAGGTTTTTTACAGAAATTATTGGAAGTAGGCCGTGAAAATTAAAATCAACATTTCTTCAAAGAAAATGTAGGTTTAGCGATTTTTTTTCTCATTTCCACAAGGACTAAAGGAGAAAAAGCACCGCAAAATTTGTAAAGCAATTTCTCCCGAGTAAAACAATACCTCACATGTGGTAATAAACGGTTGTTTGGAGACACGGCGTGGCTGAGAAGGGAAAGAGCGCCATTTGGCTTTTGGAGTTCACATTTAGCAGGAATGGTTTGCGGAGGCCATGTCACATTTACAAAGCCCCTGAGGGGACAAAACAGTGAAAACCCCAAACAAGTGACCCCATTTTGGAAACTATAACCCTTGAGGAAATTATCTAGGGGTATAGTGAGCATTTTGACCCCACAGGTTTTTTGCAGAAATTTTTGCAAGTAGGCTGTGAAAATGAAAATCTACATTTTTTCAAATAAAATGTAGGTTTAGCTAATTTTTTTTCATTTCCACAAGGACTAAAGGAGAAAAATCACCATAAAATTTGTAAAGAAATTTCTCCCGAGTAAAACAGTACCCCACATGTGGTAATAAACGGCTGTTTGGACACACGGCGAGGCTGAGAAGGGAAAGAGCGCCATTTGGCTTTTGGAACTCAAATTTAGCAGGAATGGTTTGCGGAGGCCATGTTACATTTACAAAGCCCCTGAGGGGACAAAACAGTGGAAACCCCCCACAAGTGACCCCATTTTGGAAACAACACCCATTGAGGAAATTATCTAGGGGTATAGTGAGCGATTTGACACCACAGTTTTTTTGCAGAAATTATTGGAAGTAGGCCCTGAAAATAATAATCTACATTTTTTCAAAGAAAATGTAGGTTTAGCTAATTTTTTCTCATTTCCAGAAGGACTGAAGGAGAAAAAGCACCACAAAATTTGTAAAGCAATTTCTCCCGAGTAAAACAATACCCCACATGTGGTAATAAACGGCTGTTTGGACACACGGCAGGGCTTAGAAGGGAAAGAGCACTATTTGACTTTTTGAGATCACATTTAGCAGGAATGATTTGCGGAGGCCAGGTCACATTTGCAAAGCCCCTGAGGGGACAAAACAATGAAAACGCCCAAAAAGGGACTCCATTTAGGAAACTACACCTCTTGAAGAATGCATCTAGGGGTGTAGTGAGCATTTTGACCCCACAGATGTTTCATAGAATTTATTAGAATTAGGCAGTGAAAATAAAAACAGTCCTTTTTCTTCAATAAGACGTAGCTTTAGCGCAAATTTTTTCATTTTCTCAACAAATAAAGGAAAAAAAGAACCCAACATTTGTAAAGCTATTTCTCCCGAGTACGGCAATACCCCATATGTGGTCATAAACTGCTGTTTGGGCAAACGGCAGGGCTCAGAAGGGAAGGACCGCCATTTGGAGTGCAGATGTTGCTGGATTGGTTTCTGGGCACCTGTGGGCCCAAAACAGTGGAAACCCCCCAGAAGTGACCCCATTTTGTAAACTACACCCCTCAATGCATTTACCAAGGGGTGTAGTAAGCATTTTAACCCTGCAGGTGTTTTGTAGAAATTAGTGTGCGCTCAATGTTGCAGAGTGAAAATGGGATTTTTTTCCATAGATATGCCAATATGTGGTGCCCGGCTTGTGCCACCATAACAAGACAGCTCTCTAATTATTATGCGGTGTTTCCCGGTTTTAGAAACACCCTACATGTGGCCCTAATCTTTTGTCTGGACATATGACAGGGCTCAGAAGTGAAGAGTACCATGCGGAGTGGAGGCCTAATTTGGCGATTTACAAAGTATTGGTTCACAACTGCAGAGGCTCAGATGTGAAATAATAAAAAGAAACCCCTGATAAGTGACCCCATTATGGAACTGCACCCCTCAAGGCATTTATTAAGGGGTGTAGTGAGCATTTTCACCCCACAGGTCTTTTCCATAAATGAATGCGCTGCGGATGGTGCAAATTAAAAATTTATATTTTTCCCTAGATATGCCATTCAGTGGCAAATATGTCATGCCCAGCTTATGACGCTGGAGACACACACCACAAAAATTGTTAAAAGGGTTCTCACGGGTATGACGGTGCCATATATGTTGAAGGAAACTGCTGTTTGGGCACGCTGTAGGGTTCAGGGCCGAGGGAGCACCATTTGGCTTTTGGAGAGCGGATTTTGCTTGGTACTATATTTGTTTGAGTATTGCTGGTGTTTTATAATGTGGGGGTACATGTAAGCGGGGCGGAGTATATAAGGGGCATAGTCAGGTGGTATAAAAAAATAAAAATAATCCATAGATGTGTGTTACGCTGTGAAGCAATCCTTTCTGCACAGGCCGGTGTCGCACTGATAAATGGTGTCATTTCTTATCCCCCTTTTGGTCCACACTCCGCGCCTTTGTAGTTTGGGGAATTTTGCTGGGAAAGTATTATCCTGGTATAATACGGGCACCGTCGCTTCCATCGGATATGATTGGGCCCTCCCTTCCTGGTTCCCTAATTTTAGGTCCTTGATAAATCGCCTCTTGAAACAGAAGAAATGTTCTCCTCGGGCACAACTGCATATTTTTTTATTTCCTGACTTATTGGAGCCATAACTAATTTTATTTTTCATAGACGTAGCGGTATGAGGGCTGGTTTGTTGCGGGACGAGCTGTAGTTATTATTGGTACCATTTTGGGGTACATGTGACTTTTTGATCACCTTTTATCCTATTTTTTGGGATGCCAGGTAAACCAAAAAACGCAAATCTGGCACAGCTTTTTTTGGTTTTTTTTTATACAGAGTTCACCACGCATTATAAACTACATGTTACCTTTATTCTGCGGGTCAGTACGATTCCGGCGATACCTCATTTATAGAACTTTTTTATGTTTTACAACTTTTTGCACAATAAAATTACTTTTGTAAAAAGAATGTATTTTTTCTGTCGCCAAGTTGTGAGAACCATAACGTTTTAATTTTTTTGTCGACGGAGTTGTATGAGGGCTTGTTTTTTGCGGGACGAGCTATAGTTTTTATAGGTACCATTTTTGGATACGTGCGACTTTTTGATCACTTTTTATTGTAATATTTGTAGGGCAAAGTGACTAAAAAACAGAAACTCTGGTAACGTTTTTTACGGGTTTTTTTTACGCTGTTCACCGCGTGCAATAAATAATATAATATTTTGATACCTCCGGTCGTTACGGTCGTGGCGATACCAAATACATATGGTTTATTATTATTTTTCAATAATAAAGGACTTGATAAGAGTAAAAGGGGGATTGTGTGTTATTTGATTACTTGAAACTTTTATTGTTTTCAAACTTTTATTTTTTGCACTTTTTTTTACACTTTTTTATACTTTTTTTACACTTTTTCTCAAGTCCCACTAGGGGACTTGAAGGTCCAACGGTCAGATTTTTTTTTTTCTAATACATTGCACTACCTATGTAGTGCAATGTATTAGATCTGTCAGTCATTCACTGACAGCAAGCCGTTTAGGCTTCGCCTCCCGGCGGGGCCTAAATCGGCTTCCGTAATGGCAGAGCAGGAGACCATTGTGTCTCCTGTTGCCATAACAGCAGTCGCCAGTCCCGATTGCCTGTCAGGGCTGGCGATCTGCTTGTAACCGCTACAATGCAGCAATCGCTTTCGATTGCTGCATCGAAGGGGTTAATGGCAGGGATCGGAGCTAGCTCCGGTTCCTGCCGTTACAGGTGGATGTCAGCTGTACAGTACAGCTGACTTCCACCGCTGATGACGCCGGATCAGCTCCTGACCCGGCGCCATCTTGCCGGCAGCTACGGAAGCCGATCAGGCTCCGCCGCCGGGCGGATCTTGACCGGCTTCGGTGCTAGGCAGACCGGGAGGCCAGTATTAGGCCTCCGGTTGCCATTGCAGCCACCGGAACCCCGGCAATTTCATTACTGGGGTTCCGATGAGCTGCAAACACCTTAAGTGCAGCGATCGCGTTTGAGCGCTGCACTTAAGGGGTTAATGGCGGGGATCGAAGCTAATTTCGGTCCCCGCCGTTACAGTCGGATGTCAGCTGTAAGATACAGCTGAGATCCGGTGATGATGGGACCGGCTCAGCTTCTGAGCCGGTGCCAAACGTTTGACGTACATGTACGGCAAGATGCGGGAAGTCAGTACTTTCCATGACGTACATGTACGTCAAATGTCGGGAAGGGGTTAAAGGGGCAATACATGACAAAAAAAGGGCATTTAAAAAATACAAATCTGAGGGTACATCTGTAGCCTTTGTAAAATATAAAGAGCTTAATAAAATCTGTAAAAATGTAATAAAATTAGAAAAAATACAAAATGAAAGGCAGGTGGCCAAGGATAGTAAAACAAATCCCCAAAAATTCTTCAAGTATATAAATGCAAAAAAGCCAAGGTCTGAACATGTAGGACCCCTAGATAGTGGTAATGGGGAGTTGGTCACAGGGGATCAAGAGTTACTAAATGGGTTCTTTAGCTCTGTATATACAACAGAAGAAAGAGCAGCTGATGTAGCCGGTGCCAGTGCTGTTAATATATCAGTTGATATACTGAATTGGATGAATGTAGATATAGTCCAAGCTAAACTAAATAAAATAAATGTGCACAAGGCCCCGGGACCAGATGGGATACACCCTATAATTCTTAAAGAGCTTAGATCAGTTATTTCTGTTCCCCTCTTCATAATATTCAGAGATTCTTTACTGACTGGTATTGTGCCAAGGGACTGGCGCAGGGAAAATGTGGTGCCTATTTTCAAAAAGTGCTCTAGGTCTTCCCCAGGTAATTATAGACCAGTAAGCTTAACATCCATCATGGGGAAAATGTTTGAGGGGCTATTGAGGGACTATATACAGGATTATGTGACAATAAATATTATTATAAGTGACAGCCAGCACGGTTTTACTAAGGACAGAAGTTGTCAAACTAACCTGATCTGTTTTTATGAAGAGGTGAGCAGAAGCCTAGACAGAGGGGCCGCTGTGGATATAGTGTTTTTGGACTTTGCAAAGGCATTTGACACTGTCCCTCATAGACGTCTAATGGGTAAATTAAGGACTATAGGTTAAGAAAATATAGTTTGTAATTGGATTGAGAATTGGCTCAAGGAGCGTATCCAGAGAGTTGTGGTCAATGATTCCTACTCTGAATTGTCCCCGGTAGTAAGTGGTGTACCCCAGGGTTCAGTGCTGGGACCACTATTATTCAACTTATTTATTAATGATATAGAGGATGGGATTAATAGCACTATTTCTATTTTTGCAGATGACACCAAGCTATGTAATATAGTTCAGTCTATGGAAGATGTTCGTGAATTGCAAGCGGATTTAAACAAACTAAGTGTTTGGACATCCAGTTGGCAAATGAAGTTTAATGTAGATAAATGTAAAGTTATGCACCTGGGTACGAACAACCTGCATGCATCATATGTCCTAGGGGAGCTACACTGGGGGAGTCACTTGTTGAGAAGGATCTGGGTGTACTTGTAAATCATAAACTAAATAACAGCATGTAGTGTCAATCAGCTGCTTCAAAGGCCAGCAGGATATTGTCGTGTATTAAAAGAGGCATGGACTCGCGGGACAGGGATGTAATATTACCACTTTACAAAGCATTAGTGATACCACCCAAAATAGTTACTAGTTCACATTTTCCATATGTCTACTTTAGATTGGCATCGTTTTTTTAACATTCTTTTATTTTTCTTGGACGTTACAAGGCTTAGAACATAAACAACAATTTCTCATATTTTTAAGAAAATATCAAAAGCCTTTTTTTTAAGGTACCTCTTCAGTTCTGAAGTGGCTTTGAGGGGCCTATGTATTAGAAACCCTGATAAAACACCCCATTTTAAAAACTAGACCCCTCAAAGTATTCATAACAGCATTTAGAAAGTTTTTTAACCCTTGAGGCATTTCACAGGAATTAAAGCAAAGTGGAGGTGAAATTTGCAAATTTCATTTTTCTTGCTGAATTTCAATTTTATTCAATTTTTTTTCTGTAACACAGAAGGTTTTACCAGAGAAACACTACAAAATATGTATTGTCCAGATTCTGCAGTTTTTATAAATGTCCCACATGTGGCTCTACTGCGCTCGTGGACTAAAACATAAGCCCTAGAAGCAAAGAAGCACCTAGTGCATTTTGAGGCCTCTTTTTTATTAGAATATATTTTAGGCAGCATGCCAGGTTTGAAAAGGTGTTGAGGTGCCAAAACAGTAGGAATCCCCCAATAGTGACCCCATTTTGGAAACTACACCCCTCAAGGAATTCATTTCTTATTGTTGTTACCATTTTGACCACACAGTTTTTTCACAGCACCTATTTGAATTGGGCTGGGAAATTTAAAAAATTTCATTTTTTCCAATAAAATGTCATTTGTGATCAAAATTTCTTATTTTCACAGGGAACAAAATACCCCATTTTGTTTCCCAATTTGTCCTTAGTGCGGCAATACCCCATTTGTGGTGATAAACTGCAGTTTGGGCCCATGGGAGGGCTCAGAAGGAAAGGAGCGCTATGTTTTTGTTGGAGTCCAGATTTTGCTGGATTGGTTTTCGGGTGCCATGTCGCATTTGCAGAGCCCCAGAGGTATCAAAGCAATGGAAACCCACCAGAAGTGACCCCATTTTGGAAACTACACCCCTCAAGGAATTCAAATATGGTTGTTGTTACAATTTTGACAGCAAAGTTTTTTCACAGCACCTATTTGAATTGGGCTGTGAAATGAAAAAAACGTCATTTTTTACAATAAGATGTAATTCTTTTATCAAAATGTCTTATTTTCACAGGGAACAAAATACCCCATATTGTTGCCCAATTTCTCCTGAGTGCAGTAATACCTCATTTGTGGCGATAAACTGCCGTTTGGGCCCATGGGAGGCCTCAGAAGGGAAGGAGCGCTGTGTGTTCTTTGGAGTGCATATTTTGCTGGTTTGTTTTTCGGGTGCCATGTCGCATTTGCAGAGCCCCATAGGTATCAAAGCAATGGAAACTCACCAGAAGTGACCCTATTTTGGAAACTAAATCCCTCAAGGAATTCATTTATGGGTAATGTGACCATTTAGACCCCATAGTTTCTTCACAGAACTTATTTGAATTGGGCTGGGAATTTAAAAAAAAATGTTTTTCCAATAATATGTCGTTTTAGCTCAAAAATTCTTATTTTCACAAGAAATAAAATACTCAGTTTTGTTGCCCAATATGTCCTGAGTGCGGCAATACCCCATTTGTGGTGATAAACTACCGTTTGGGCCCATGGGAGGGCTCAGAAGGAAAGGAGCGCTATTTGTTCTTTGGAGTCCAGATTTTGCTGGATTGGTTTTCGGGTGCCATGTTGCATTTGCAGAGCCCCAGAGGTATCAAAGCAATGGAAACCAACCAGAAATTACCCCATTTTGGAAACTACACCCCTTAAGGAATTTATTTATTGGTGTTCTGACCATTTTGACCCCATAGTTTTTTCACAGAACTTATTTGAATTGGGCTGGGAATTAAAACAAAATTAATTTTTTCCAATAATATGTAGTTTTGGCTGAAAATTTCTTATTTTCACAAGAAACAAAATACCCCATTCTGTTGCGCAATTTGTCCTGAGTGCAGCAATACCCTATTTGTGGTTATAAACTGCCGTTTGGGCCCATGCGAGGGCTCAGAAGGAAAGGACCACCATTTTGCCTACTTGGGATTATCTGGTGCGAAGTCATATATGCAGAAGCCCCTGAGGTACTAGTACAGTTGAAACCCGCAAGAAGTGACCCCGTTTTAAAAACTACACCCTTAAGGCATTCATCTAGAGGTGTAGTGAGCATTTTGAGACATACACCCCATAAACTGTAATGTGGGTTCTCCTGGGTACGGCAATACCCTACGTGTGGCTGTTATCAGCTGCCTGGGCACACATCAGGGCCCAGAGGGGAAAGACGAGGGTGGATAAGCTGTGCGGAGTACATCAGGGTAAGTAAAATTGGGGTAAATTATAAACCAAGGGATGTAAGATAAATTTTAAAACACTCTTTCATACAGAGCTCTGGTTTTTCGGAACACGTGTCACATTGATATATTGTGTCCTCCATTATCCCCCTCTTATAGCAGACTTTGCACCTCTTTTGACTTTTTCCCTTCTTGCCAGTTTGGGATCCTTGATCACATGCGTAGTGCAGTGTATTAGAACTGTCAGCTACTCACTGACAGCAAGCATAGTGGGTTCTGACTTTGTAACTATGTAACTATAAATAAATAAATAAATGTCCCAAGTAAAAAAAAAAAAAAATGTTTTCCCCTTACAATATACTTTATTATGAAAAAAAGTAAAAAGTTACTCATATATGGTATTGCCGCGTCCGTAACGAATCCAACTATAAAACAATTACATTATTTAACCCGTACGGTGAACGCTGTAAAAAATATAATAAAAAACAAAGCCAGAGGGCTGTTTTCTGTTCATCCTGCCTTCAAAAGAATTTGATAAAAAGTGATCAAACCGTCGCATCTGCTCCAAAATGGTACCAATAAAAACTCCAAGTCGTTCTGCAAAAAAAAGTCCTCATACAGCTGCATCGGTAAAAAAAATAAAAAAGTTATGACTCTTAAAATATAGAGACACGAAAGCAAATAATTTTGAAAAATATGTGTTTTTACTGTGTAAAAGTAGGAAAACATAAACAAATCCATATAAATTTGGTATCACCACAATCGTAACGACCCACTGAATAGAGTTAGTATGTTATTTATACCACACGGTAAACGGCGTAAAATTAAGACACAAAAAAATGGCAAAATTTCAGTTTTTTTTCTAGTACCCCACTAAAAAAGCTATTAAAAAGTTAATCAATAAATTATATGTAAGCCAAAATGGTGCTATTATAATATTCAACTTGTCCCACAAAAAAAAGTCCTTATACAGCTATGTCGACGCAAAAATCAAAAAGTTATAGATCTTTGAATGGAAAAACTTAAAAAATTGCTGTCATTAAGGTTTAAAATACCTTCGGTATTAAGGGGTTACAGGGAGTATTATTTTGATATTTTATACACTATTACTTTAGTACTAAATAGTGGCTTATCTGGACATTCTATGGCAGTATTATCTTGGTACTACATGTTGGCATTAGATTGGCTGTATAAGAAGAATTATGTGAACACTGTGTCAGCGTATTATTTGGGCACTGTATGGCGGTAATATTTGTGCAATGAATGACTGTATTGGGGACATTGTATGGAAGTACTACTTGGCATTGTATAACAGTATCAGGTATAAACGTTTGGGTAAAAACTACTGTGACAGGGGCCTCAAGCACTATAAGAAAGGTATGTGAGAAGAATTTCTAATACATGTATATTAGAAAACTTTATGATTTCCTATTCTACAAATAAAAAAATAGAAAAAACTGGATGATCCCTTTTACTGTCTGACTACACAGTGGTTCCTTTCTTCTGTACACCCTTCCTAAAATATTTAACGGGACTTCACATTTGTCATTGCTCATAGCAATCATTCTTCTAATGGTCCCATCAGCGTCTAATTCCACCCCGTTAGATCTTAACAAAAGTATCAACTACCGGATCTGCTAGTTCTTAATCCTGGGGGGCAGATAAATACTTCGACCCTGACCAAAGAGTGGTGCCAAAGGTTAAATTGTTCCATCCGGTCGGTTATTTCTCTGGTTATCGCAGGAATCAGATCATTACAATCTGTCGTTTTTGAAATAATGAGAAAATCTGGGCCCAATTCCTATAAGACTCTGTTTGAGACACATAATATTACTATCATTCTTGTGAATTCGAATGACTTTGAAATAAAGCATTGAACTATTATGGACCAAAGGGCTGGCATTTAATTTTTTTGTACTCACAATAAACAATGCGTCCCTTGCCAGACGTGGCGGAATTGCTGTGGAATTCCGCTGTGGACAGTCCACAGTGGAATTCTCCAGTGGCCGTTTTTTACATTTGTTTAAATACATTTTGAGGCAAGTTAGTTCAGAGATTGTGGAAAACTCCGCTGCGGACCATAGGCTGCGGTGCGGAATTTTCCCTCCGCAGCATGCACTGTCTGTTGCGGAGGAGAAGTGGAATTTCACTGCGGATTTCAGCCTTTGCAATGCAAGTCCGCTGTCTTTTCTGCAACGTCTGAATTACCTGTCAAATATGCAAATGTTGGTGCAGATTCATTGCCCCAAATCTGCACCAACATTTGCAGCGGAAAAACTCCGCCAGGTGTGAACATGCCCTTAGTCACTAAGATTGGGGGCCAAATGTTAACATTGTGTTTATAAAGAAGTATAATTTAAATTATATTTCTAGCAGCTCAAATAATTTTCTCTTCCCCTAACCTAGCCTCTATTACAATTATATTCTTTGCTATTCGAAAAAAAATAAAAATAATAAATGTTCACTTAAAGGCTTTGCAGGGCATATATTTTTTTTTTTAGATAAACAGGCCAATCAATTTGTTTGATGTCATTTTATTAATAGTTTTTATTAATAATTTGTTTTACTTTTTCACATACAGCTGCTCTGTATCCTGCTATTGGCTGAATCTGTCAGTCCCGCAGACCTGGCGGGTTCAGTGTCAGCGGGTCCTGCGTGTCAGTAATCTATCTATAACAGGTGGATCCCGCGTGTCACTGAAGCCATCAGTCCCGCGGACCTGACGGGAGCAGGATTTAGCTCTAGATACGGCTGCTCTGTATAGAAAATACAGAGCAGTTGAATCTCAAAAAGTAAAAACAAATTTTGAATAAAAACTATAAAGTTACACCAAATGCACTGACTGACCTATTAAAAGGAAAAAAAAAATGCCCTGCAAAGGTTCACATAGCCTTTAACCATTTTTCAGATTTTCACTTTCATTTTTTCCTCCCCACCCTCCAAAAGCCATAACTTTTTTATTTTTCCATCAATATTGCCATATGAAGGCTTGTTATTTGTGGGACAAGTGGTAGATTTTCAAGACACCATTTCAAGACACCATTTATTGTACCATGTAATGTAGTGGGAAACTGGAAAAAAAATATTTGTGGGGTAGAATAGGAAAAAAACTGCGATACCTCAATCTTTTGGGGGTTTTGTTTTTATGGCGTTCACCGTGCGGTAAAAATGGCATGTTAACTTTATTCTGTGGGTCAATACGATTACGGTGATACCAAATTTATATATTTTTTTACGTTTTACTACTTTTACAAGGAAAAAACTGATCGTTAAAAATAAAATTTTAGTTTTGTCGCCATATTCTGAGAGCGAGATCTTTTTATTTTTCCGTCGATTGAGCGGTATGAGGGCTTATGTTTTGCGGGGCGAGTGCTGTATTCTATTGGTACCATCTTGGGATACGGGTACATTAAACTTTATGATCACTTTTTTTCTATTTTTTGTGGGAGATGAAGTGACCATAAAACAGCGATTCTGGCGTTTTACATTTTTATTTTTTATGGCTTTCACCGTGCCAACTAAATAATGATATATTGTAATAGTTCAGACATTTATGGATGCGTTCATACCAGTTATGTTACTTTTTATTTATTTTTTGGGAAAATGGGCAAAGTTTTTTTTTTTTTAACTTTCAATCTTTTTTTATTCATAAAGAAAATCTATCTCACAGTTTTTGACTTTTTTTTTACTTGTCCCCCTAGAGGATTTGAACCAGCGATCGCTTGCATTATATACTGCAATACTAATGTTGTGCGGTATATCGTGATGCTGGAGGAAGGGCTTCATAGGAGTACACAAATGGCAGACATGGGGGCCATGACATGCCAACCAATGGCACACTGCTATTGCATCGCAGGGGTGCTGTTGGAGCGTTACCGGGGGCCACCCACCTGTTTCTAGTAATTTAAATGTTACAGGCACAATTGACAGCGGCATTTAACAGGTTAAACGAGCAGGATCCTGCTCGTTACCCTGAAGTGGTAGCTCATTCTATGGAGCGGGGTCAGCTCGTGAGCCCGCTCCATATTCCCCCACCCGACGTGCGCCGTATATATACGGTGGATGTCGGGAAGGGGTTAAGTAGTCTAACCCAGCTTCTAGCTGCCATATTGCTTGCAGAAATCACGCTGGTCTCCTATGGCAGAAAACAGTGAACAGTATCATTATTGGGCTCCTAGCAGCAGTTCTGCAAGGGGATAGGCACATCTCTTCTACAAGATCTCTGATTAATAAGGGCAGATCACACAGGATGAAGGAAATCTGCAGTTGTCACCTAGTGTTTAAATAGATTATTGCTATGTGACAGCCCATGTAAATTCCGTTAAATATCTCATTATGCACAAAGCTTGTTTTAGAAAATAATTACTCTGATTTTCATTGGATTTTCCTTGTTCTACTAATAAAAGCATTTGACTAGTATATGTAATATTAATAATAATAATAATAATAATAATAATATTAATAGTAATAATAATAATAATAAACATAACAGCAATAGTAATGCTTTGTAATAGTCAAACAATATATTAAGACAGTTTTGGATGTATTTTGTATGACATATAGTCCCAGTAGGAGCTCTGCTTTGTTATCCAGAGGATGTGGTCATCTGTGTCATTTTTTTCTGGTTTCTTCTGTTGGAAAAGTTAAGAAGTTTATAGATAGGGATGGACTGGCCTCTTGGATAAGAAAATAGTACATACGTGCAATACAATATAATACAATATTAGCTTAAATATACTGTTCTGAGAAAACAACATATATATGCATATATATATATATATATATATATATATATATATATATATATATATATATACAGCAATACTTCGATCCTACCAGCTGGCACCACGTTTATTATTTTTGATCACCTGTCTACATGGAGCAGGTTAAATCACCTGTTGGTATATCTACAGCCAATAACGCAATTTTTTCCGATGAGGACATTACGAGAATTTTAAATGGGGCGGAGGGTGATATTTTGTTTCTTAGTTTTCCATACAAACCGGACATCAAGCGGAACCTAGAGTTTGAATTGAAACGTCTAATCAATGTCGAGCTTCACTTACTCACGCTGGGCCAATATTATAGGAACAAGATGGTTCCTCGCGGCATGAGATCCCAACTTAAATCAACGATGCATATGCAGCATGAGGAGTTCCGCAACAAATATGAGCAATTGGCAAGTAAATACGCGCTGGACACTATATTGAAGAAATAAAAAAGAGGAAATGGCATCGCGATCAATCAGATTATCGAACGGGTCGCGTGTATACTTGGGGTAACTCCTTTGATTATACAAATATATCATCTAGACGTGATAAACAACCACGAGACCAAGCGTTCAACAGAGACACACGTATACAGGGACCGGTCCGGAAAAACGTACAAAGAAGTGAACAGGAAGATTTTTTAGAGTCGAATATACTGGACATTACAAAAGGAAAATTACCAGACGAGCAGGACGCATTAGAAATAGAGGGAGGAAGAACCCGCCTCCAGAAACAATCACAACACAGAGGACAAAGACCACCGAACAGCAGAAACAGGAAAATACTATCCAAACAGTGGTAAATATTTCTACCCATAATTTGTCTGATATACAATTACAGACTCTGTCAAAAGGTCTTTCTTTTTGCCCCAATCAATATACTGATTGGTTCCAATTGGAGTTAGATTTGTATCGATTTATTAGAGCTATTTAATTGAAAGTTTGGTTTAATATACAATCTAGTGAAGTGGTGGAGCATGACACTCCTCTAAAATTATCTCTAGGGAAAGTAGGACTTTATAATAAAAGTTTGTTCCAACCCCCGATTATGTCACATGCCATTGAGACATTTAGAGAATTGGTTCAAAAAAGACCTAAATATATTAAGAACACAGACGGATAATGAATTTTTTAAACACCCTAACATGACCTCTTTTGAGATCATGGCTCTTGATGAACTTATCCATAACCACGATCTTACGATCAAACCCGCTGATAAAGGGGGTGTGATCGTGGTTATAGATACAATTATGAACATCAATGAATGTAACAGACAGTTACTTGACACCAATACTTATAGATTGTTAAAAGGAGATCCTAGACATGACATTGAAAAGAAAATTGGATTATTAATCACTCAAGCAGTGGAAGATGGTACTATAGATCAACATCTAAAAAATTTTTTAATAATACAACATCCAACCACTCCCTGTTTATATTTGTTACCCAAAATACATAAAAATTATGTCTGGCAGAGGGTCATTGTTGAATAACATCTCTATTTTTGTTGATAAAGTTCTGAGAGATTTTGCGATCAATGCTAAATCTTATGTGAGGGACACCTCAGATTTTTTACAAAAACTGAGGATGATCACCCTACCGGAATGTTCATTATTGGTTTCTTTCGATATAACATCACTGTACATTGATCATAACAAAGGGCTAGATGCTGTGAGACGTAAGTTATCTGGCTCAGACTATGACGTTACATCTTGTGAGTTTATCATGGCACTTGTTGAGCTTATTTTGACATCTAACTATTTTTTGTTTAACGACAAGTATTATATTCAACTCAAAGGAACAGCCATGGGGTCTAACATGGCACCGACCTATGCCAACATTTTTATGGACATGATGGAGGAGGTGTCTATCTATGTGTCCCACCACTTCCAATGGGTCTTGAGGTGGTGGCGATACATAGATGACATCTCCCTCATCTGGACTGACACAGAAAGTTCACTAAAAGAGTTTCATCAATTTCGTAACTCCTCGGATAGTGACATTCAATTTACCATGGTGTATTCAATTTTTAGATGTTACAGTGATGGCCATCGACAATATTCTGAAAACTAAATTACATGTGAAAGACACCGATCGCAATACACTCTTAAGATATGAAAGCTGTCACCCTAAAAATATGATCAAATCATTACCTTACAGCCAGATGATTAGGGTAAAAAGGATTACAGATGATCATGATGATCTGACTAAATCATTGGATGTCATGACCTCCAATTTTTTGGAGAGAGATTATCCCAGATCATTAATCTCAATGCATAGAGATAAAATTTGTGAGATACTGAGAGATAAATTATTCAAAACTTCAAAACAACATAGACCCAAACGAATCCCCTTTATCTCCACATATAATGAATTAAGTGGGGACATCTCTAGGATAATGAACAAACATTGGCCTATTTTGAGAGATAGTTATGAACACATTGATGAACTAAACAATGGACCATTGATGTCATATAGACGAACACAAAACTTTAGAGATAGACTGGTTAAGACAAAAGTTAAAGAATGCAAAAGTGCTTCACAGTCTCTATTACAACCACTGAAATTGGTTAATTTTCCCTGTTATAACTGCGTAAACTGTACATATATGTGCAGAGGTAATGTCTTCATACACCCTCACACTGGGAGAAACTTTAATATCAGACACACACTCACTTGTGATTCTGATTGGGTTGTCTATGCGCTGTGGTGCCCTTGTCAATTAGTATACGTAGGTGAAAGTACCTGTACTTTTAAAACTCGCCTAAATAATCACAGATTTTCAATTAGGAAGAAAAAACTAGATTTGCCTGTTGCGAAACACTTTGCTGAGAAAGGACACACTGAGAGAGATCTAAAATGTATGATCTTTGACCATATTCCACCATTACATAATGGTGGTGATAGACATATGGTTTTACATAAGAGGGAATTGAAATGGATATGAATACATTGAGACCTAACGGACTCAATGTAGAGTTCAATGTGGACAGGATTACTGTGTAACGTTTTGTCTCCCCTTCTTCCCCATGTTTTCTTGTTTATAGGTCCTTATTGGTCATCTTTTTTGGTGACATGTTTTTATTATATTATTCTTTATTAGTATATATTTTTTTGTTATTAATATATTTGTTTTGTATCATTCTAGATCCCAGCAGAACTTCGGGACCATCTTCTTATCATCATTGGTCTACATGTATTCGCAAAATTGATTGCTGATGTTAGGTTTAGTTCCAACCTATACAATAAAGATAATTTTAAATATACATTGCTTATTTCTTGTCTCTAATGGTGATAGTCAGTAGTAGATATTACTTTGATTACCCAGGCATAAACATTTTATTGATGTAAATATCGCTTTTGCGGATTTGGTATTGCATCCATGAATATAGGTCTGTTACACGTTTGTGATCTTTTGGACTCCCCATGTACATGAAAATGTGTTTGGATGAATCCTATAGATCCTGGCGACTAGAACCCTTTCGACCACGGAAGTGTGGCCAGGGATCTGGTATACAAGCGTGTGGACCTGTAGGTGCTCTTTATCCACCAACATACGAGAATCACTAAAGATATCGCTATATCAGCACTGACTATCCCTATGAGCTTATTTTAGATCAAGTTTTGATCCTTTTCCTGGTTGGGACTATACACTATACCAGCAGCGATTGCGCTACAACACTTACCTCTTTAATCACACAGAGCCTCATGATTGGTGGTTGCCTGACAACGGTGGACGCTTTGCGAGTGAGGTGCTCGGGGCGGAGAATGCGTTGTCATCATTACGCTCCTGAAGCATCCTGTTGCATAGCGACGTAAGACTTCCGGTCTTCTAACCGGATGTCGGCAACATATACACGCACCCACACATTTTGCTATACCACGCTTTGTGTATTGATTGCTGTTATATACATAACCTGTACGCGATTTGCATTAAGAAGGTCCTGAAGCTCTGATTGGTGAGTGGAACTAGCGTGATTAGTTCTGAGACGACTGCTGTATATATGATTATGCTGTAATCACGTAATGTTGCATATTTATTATGCGATACTGTTGTTTATTATATTTGTATTTGCACTTGCACTTTATGTATCAATGTTTCGATTGTATTTGATACCATACATACACATAATACTTTGTATTTTTTACACCTTGCACTTTATTTGTATTTTAATGAGATCAATTATGTAAATGTTCTTTTGCTCTTTATGAACCGTTATTACTCAGTATGTCACCATGCTTGATAAAGGTCCTGATGTTGGACAGAAACGTCGCTGTTTGATGGCTGAATAAACCACTTATTTTTCACATTTTGGAGTGCTGCAAGATTTCTACTTATATATATATATATATATATATATATATATATATATATATATATATATATATATATATATATATATATATATATACACTACCGTTCAAAAGTTTAGGGTCACTTAGAAATTTCCTTATTTTTGAAAGAAAAGCACAGTTTTTTTCAATGAAGATAACATTTAATTAATCAGAAATACACTCTATACATTGTTAATGTGCTAAGTGACTATTCTAGCTGCAAACGTCTGGTTTTTAATGCAATATCTACATAGGTGTATATAGGCCCATTTCCAGCAACCATCACTCCAGTGTTCAAATGGTACATTGTGTTTGCTAACTGTGTTAGAAGGCTAATGGATGGTTAGAAAACACTTGGAAACCCTTGTGCAATTATGTTAGCACCGCTGTAAACAGTTTTGCTGTTTAGAGGAGCTATAAAACTGATCTTCCTTTGAGCTAGTTGAGAATCTGGAACATTACATTTGTGGGTTCGATTAAACTCTCAAAATGGCTAGAAAAAGAGAGCTTTCATGTGAAACTCGACAGTCTATTCTTGTTCTTAGAAATGAAGGCTATTCCATGCGAGAAATTGCCAAGAAACTGAAGATTTCCTACAACGGTGCGTACTACTCCCTTCAGAGGACAGCACAAACAGGCTCTAACTAGAGTAGAAAGAGAAGTGGGAGGCCCCGCTGCACAACTGAGCAACAATACAAGTACATTAGAGTCTGTAGTTTGAGAAATAGACGCCTCACAGGTCCTCAACTGGCAGCTTCATTAAATAGTACCCTCAAAACGCCAGTGTCAACGTCTACAGTGAAGAGGCGACTCCAGGATGCTGGCCATCAGGGCAGAGTGGCAAAGAAAAAGCCATATCTGAGACTTGCTAATAAAAGGAAAAGATTAATATGGACAAAAGCATACAGACATTGGACTGAGGAAGATTGGAGAAAAGTGTTATGGACAGACGAAGGGAAGTTTGAGGTGTTTGGATCACACAGAAGAACATTTGTGAGACGCAGAACAACTGAAAAGATGCTGGAAGAGTGCCTGACGCCATCTGTCAAGCATGGTGGAGGTAATGTGATGGTTACATAGTTACATAGTTACATAGTTAGTACGGCTGAAAAAAGACACATGTCCATCAAGTTCAACCAAGGGAAGGGAAAAGGGAAGGAAAAATTTCTACACATAGAAACTAATATTTTTTTGTTCTAGGAAATTATCTAACCCTTTTTTAAAGCCATCTACTGTCCCTGCTGTGACCAGCTCCTGCGGTAGGCTATTCCATAAATTCACAGTTCTCACTGTAAAGAAGCCTTGTCGCCTCTTCAGCTTGAACCTTTTTTTCTCCAGACGGAGGGAGTGCCCCCTTGTTTTTTGAGGGGGTTTTACAAGGAACAGGATTTCACCATATTTTTTGTATGTGCCATTAATATATTTATATAAGTTAATCATGTCCCCCCTTAGTCTTCTTTTTTCAAGGCTAAATAGGTTTAATTCTTTCAATCTTTCCTCATAACTTAAATTCTCCATGCCCCTTATTAGCTTCGTTGCTCTTCTTTGTATTTTTTCCAACTCCAGGGCATCCTTTCTATGAACTGGAGCCCAGAACTGAACTGCATATTCTAGATGAGGCCTCACTAATGCTTTGTAAAGTGGCATTATTACATCCCTGTCTCGCGAGTCCATGCCTCTTTTAATACACGACAATATCCTGCTGGCCTTTGAAGCAGCTGATTGACACTGCATGCTGTTATTGAGTTTATGATTTACAAGTACACCCAGATCCTTCTCAACAAGTGAATCCGCCAGTGTAGCGCCCCCTAGGACATATGATGCATGCAGGTTGTTGGTACCAAGATGCATAACTTTACATTTATCTACATTAAACTTCATTTGCCAAGTGGACGCCCAAATACTTAGTTTGTTTAAATCTGCCTGTAATTCATGAACATCTTCCATAGTCTGAACTATATTACATAGCTTGGTGTCATCTGCAAAAATAGAAATAGTGCTATTAATCCCTTCCTCTATATCATTAATAAATAAGTTGAATAATAGTGGTCCCAGCACTGAACCCTGGGGTACACCACTTATAACCGGGGACCATTCAGAGAAGGAATCATTGACCACAACCCTCTGGATACGGTCCTTGAGCCAATTCTCAATCCAATTACAAACTATATTTTCTAAACCTATAGTCCTTAATTTACCCATTAGGCGTCTATGGGGGACAGTGTCAAATGCCTTTGCAAAGTCCAAAAACACTAAATCCACAGCGGCCCCTCTGTCTAGACTTCTGCTCACCTCTTCATAAAAACATATCAGGTTAGTTTGACAACTTCTGTCCTTAGTAAAACCGTGCTGGCTGTCACTTATAATGCTATTTATTGTCACATAATCCTGTATATAGTCCCTCAATAGCCCCTCAAACATTTTCCCCACGATGGATGTTAAGCTTACTGGTCTATAATTACCCGGGGAAGACCTAGAGCCCTTTTTGAAAATAGGCACCACATTTGCCCTGCGCCAGTCCCTTGGCACTATACCAGTCACTAGAGATTCTCTGAATATTATGAAAAGGGGGACAGAAATAACTGAACTAAGCTCTTTAAGAATTCTAGGGTGTAACCCATCTGGTCCCGGAGCCTTGTGCACATTTATTTTATTTAATTTAGCTTGGACCATCTCTACATTCATCCAATTCAGTATATCAACTGATATATTAACAGCACTGGCACCGGCTACATCAGCTGCTCTTTCTTCTGTTGTATATACAGAGCTAAAGAACCCATTTAGTAACTCTGCCTTCTCTTGATCCCCTGTGATCAACTCCCCATTACCATTATCTAGGGGTCCTACATGTTCAGACCTTGGCTTTTTTGCATTTATATGCTTGAAGAATTTTTTAGGATTTGTTTTACTATCCTTGGCCACCTGCCTTTCATTTTGTATTTTTGCTAATTTTATTACATTTTTACAGATTTTATTAAGCTCTTTATATTTTACAAAGGCTACAGCTGTACCCTCAGATTTGTATTTTTTAAATGCCCTTTTTTTGTCATGTATTGCCCCTTTCACAGAAGGTGTAAGCCATGTGGGGTTTAATTTGAGTCGTTTATACTTATTACCTGTAGGAATAAATTTTGCACTATAATAACTCAAAGTAGATTTGAAAATCTCCCATTTATCATTTGTTCCATTATTTGACAATAGTTCTTCCCAGTCTATATCCTGAATTGCCGCCCTCATCCTGGGGAAATTGGCTTTCTTAAAATTAAATGTTTTTGCCCTCCCAGCCTGCGTTTGTTTTTTACAGTATAGGTAAAATTTAACTATATTATGATCACTGTTACCGAAGTTTTCACGAACATTGACATTCCCAACAAGATCTGCATTATTAGAAATGACCAGATCCAACAGAGCTTCACCTCTAGTCGGGTCTTCCACAAACTGGCCCATAAAATTTTCCTGCAACAGGTTGAGGAAATGTCTCCCCTTTGCAGTTGAAGCCGAACCATGACACCAATTAATATCCCGGAAATTAAAATCTCCCATTATCACTACAGTACCCGCCTGTGCAGCCCGCTCCATCTGTTTATATATCTGACCTTCCATCTCCTCAGTTATATTGGGGGGTCTATAGATTACACCAAAAGTAATTTTTTCAGTGTTTACCTCCCTTTCTAGTTCCACCCACAAGGTTTCAACCTCCTCACAGTCTTCACCCACTATTGTCTCTTTCACACTCGCCTTCATATCACTTCTCACATACAGACATACACCACCACCTTTCCTATTTGTCCTGTCTTTACGAAAAAGTGTAAAACCCTGTAGATTTACAGCCCAGTCATGTGAAGAGTCCAGCCATGTTTCAGCAACACCAACTATATCTATATTTTCTTCCAGTATCAAGGCCTCCAGCTCCCCCATTTTGCTTGCTAGACTTCTGGCATTTGTGAACATACACTTTAACTTGCCTGTCAGTTTTTCACTTTTATTATCAGAAATGTGATTTGACATTAATCGTTCCTTTTTATTTACACTGATGTTTTGTAACGAAAGGATCTCCTTATCTTGTTGTCTAGTCCTCTCCCCACATTCTGTTTCTCCCCCCACCAATATAGTCTGACCCCTCTCTAACCTGGCTACCCCTTTTTTTTCTACATTGACCTCCCTCCTCAGCCCTAGTTTAAATACTCCGCCACCCCAGCTAGAATTCTCTCCCCCAGCACAGCGGACCCCCTTCCATTTAGGTGCAAATCATCTGCAGAATACAGTTTGTACCCCAATGAAAAGTCAGCCCAGTGCTCTAGGAACCCAAATCCTTCTCCTCTACACCAAGACTTCAGCCATGCATTTAACTCCCTAAGCTCCCGCTGTCTTTCCTGTGATGCGCATGGCACAGGCAGTATTCCTGAGAATACAACCTTGGAGGTCCTTCCCTTCAGCTTGTAGCCTAGTTCTTAAAAATTATTCTTAAGGCTCCTCCACCTACCATTTATTCTGTCGTTGGTACCGACATGGACCACGACAGCTGGATCATCACCAGCCCCTCCCAGCAATTTGTCCACCCGTTCCACCACATGCCGAACCCTGGCACCAGGGAGACAGCAAACCATTCGGTTGAGGCGGTCTTGGCGACAAATTATTCTATCCGTCTTCCTGATTATAGAATCCCCTACAACTATCAATTGTCTTGGCTTACCTGCATTACCATCCCGCCGACTACTAGCTGGGCTGTTCTCCCGGCTGTTAGGGAGATCAGTATCCACTAGGGCTGCCTTTTCTGAGACTGACACCCTCGCATCATCACCCAACCTGGCAATTTTGCTTGGAATGCCAGAAACCGGATCGGCCTTCCTTGTCTTTGACCCCTTTCTACTGCCCCTAACTACATTAACCCAGCTACTTACCTGATCCTGCTCACCCATGTCTTCACCCTCCAGTTCTAACCCACTAACTGCATGCTCTGTGAGCAGCAAGCTCCGCTCAAAATTGTCTATCCTCCTCAGTGTTGCATTTTGCGCCTCCAGATCTCTAATGCGAGCTTCCAGGTGAACAACATGCTCACATCTGCCACAGAGATATTCACCCTGGAACTCCGGCTCCAGTCGTGTATACATATGACAAACTGTGCACTGAAGAAAACCTCCAATCTTGCTATCCATTATCCAAGTTACACCAAAACAGCGAACAATTGTCAAAGTAAAAGAAAAGAAGAGTACTTACTGGGGCTTCAACTCCTCTTTTCAACTCCGGTTTTAGAACTCCACTTAGTTCACAAGCCACTTAAACCACCAAGCTCAGAAAGAGCAAGCTCAAAATGAGGTCTGCTGACTAATTTATACCACCTGTGTCCAGTTAACCCCTTCCCCCTCGTCAGCTGCTCAGCTGGAACGAATCTGCAAGGGAGAAAAAAATAAAATAAAATTTACAAATTTTTTTTTTTTTAAATTGTGTGAGTTTTTGCTATCTTCTATTTGCTAGTAATCAAAACAGATTCACAAACACAGAAATACAGCAACACAATACAGAAGTACAGCAACACAATCCGGTTTTAGAACTCCACTTAGTTCACAAGCCACTTAAACCACCAAGCTCAGAAAGAGGGTTGCTTTGGTGCTGGTAAAGTGGGAGATTTGTACAAGGTAAAAGGGATTTTGAATAAGGAATTCTATCACTCCATTTTGCAATGCCATGCCATACCCTGTGGACAGCGCTTGATTGGAGCCAATTTTATCCTACAACTGGACAATGACCCAAAGCACACCTCCAAATTATGCAAGAACTATTTATGGAAGAGGCAGGCAGCTGGTATTCTATCTGTAATGGAGTGGCCAGCGCAGTCACCAGATCTAAACCCCATAGAGCTGTTGTGGGAGCAGCTTGACCGTATGGTATGCAAGAAGTGCCCATCAAGCCAATCCAACTTGTGGGAGGGGCTTCTGGAAGCATGGGGTGAAATTTCTCACGATTACCTCAGCAAATTAACAGCTAGAATGCCAAAGGTCTACAATGCTGTAATTGCTGCAAATGGAGCATTCTTTGACGAAAGCAAAGTTTAAAGGAGAAAATTATTATTTGAAATAAAAATCATTATTTCTAACCTTGTCAATGTCTTGACAATATTTTCTAGTCATTTTGCAACTCATTTGATAAATATAAGTGTGAGTTTTCATGGAAAACACAAAATTGTCTGGGTGACCCCAAACTTTTGAACGGTAGTATATATATACATATTGTTTCCACCTCCATGCTTGACAGTGGGGACGGTGTTCTTTGGGTCATCGGCAGCATTTCTCTTCCTCCAAACACGGCGAGTTGAGTTAATGCCAAAGAGCTAAATTTTAGTCTCATCTGACCACAGCACCTTCTCCCAATGACTCTCAGAATCATCCAGATGTTCTTTTGCAAACTTCAGACGGGCCTGTACATGTGCCTTCTTGAGCAGGGGGACCTTGCGGGCACTGCAGGATTTTAATCCATTACGGCGCAATGTGTTACCAATGGTTTTCTTGGTGACTGTGGTCCCAGCTGCCTTGAGATCATTAACAAGTTCCCCCCGTGTAGTTTTTGGCTGAGCTCTCACCTTCCTCAGGATCAAGGATACCCCACGAGGTGAGATTTTGCATGCAGCCCCAGATCGATGTCGATTGACAGTCATTTTGTATGTCTTCCATTTTCTTACTATTGCACCAACAGTTGTCTCCTTCTCACCCAGCGTCTTACTTATGGTTTTGTAGCCCATTCCAGCCTTGTGCAGGTCTATGATCTTGTCTCTGACATCCTTAGAAAGCTCTTTGGTGTTGCCCATGTTGTAGAGGTTAGAGTCAGACTGATTAATTGAGTCTGTGGACAGGAGTCTTTTATACAGGTGACCATTTAAGACAGCCGTCTTTAATGCAGGCACCAAGTTGATTTGGAGCGTGTAACTGGTCTGGAGGAGGCTGAACTTTTAATGGTTGGTAGGGGATCAAATACTTATTTCTCCGTGAACAATGCAAATAAATATATATCATTTTGACTATGTGATTTTCTGTTTTTTCTTTTTTTTTTATATAATCTATCTCTCACTGATAAAATTAACCTAGCCCAAAAATTCTAGACTGTTCATGACTTTGACAGTGGGCAAACTTACAAAATCAGCAAGGGATCAAATACTTATTTCCTTCACTATATATATATATATATATATATATATATATATATATATATATATATATATATATATATATGATTTTGTTCTATGTGTACATAAGCAGAAGGATAGATAGAGCCCTGACAGTTATTACTTAATATGGAACACAGAAAGTTTTGATAGCCCAACCTAAAGGTATGCATGTTTTTTTCTACCTGGCAGTGAACTGTTGCTCATTAAAACTATTGTCTCCATTTACTCTTTTTCAACCAGAGAAAAGAACATATCCCGAAGTAAGTCCTTTATGACTCTCGGTGCAGAACATGTGGTACCATTTAGTTCCACAATTAGATATGACATGGTCATTGTAACAAGAAGCCGGTTAACTAAGACCTGTATGTATTTGAACATTAGGGTATGTTCACACGCAAAGCAAAATACGTCTGAAAATACAGAGCTGTTTTCAGGCGAAAACAGCTCCTGAATTTCAGACGTTTTTGCAAGTACTCGCGTTTTTCGCTGTGTCTTTTACGGACATAATTGGAGCTGTTTTTCAATGGAGTCAATAAAAAACAGCTACAAAAATGTCCCAAGAAGTGACATGCACTTCTTTGACGCGGGTGTCTTTTTTCGCTCCGTCTTTTGGCAGCGACGCGTAAAATTACACCTCGTCTGAACAGGACATCGTAAAACCCATTGCAAGCAATGGCCAGATGTTTGCAGGCGTAATGGAGCCATCTTTTCAGGCGTACTTCGAGGTGTAAAACGCCTGAATTACGTCTGAAAATAGGTCGTGTGAACATACCCTGAGAGAAACATATGAACTCCCATGCAGACAATGCTCATTTGACTACTTATAGACATTTGCTTACTCTCAGTAGAGGCAATGTTACGAGTGCAATAAATTCTGCTCTTTTTCTATATGGAAATGTTTAATACTAACAAAGACCTGCTGTTTACGATTAGTAGAGGGTGCATTTCATAGTCACATATTTATTAATGTGAATTTGGAGACCACAGGGTCTTGGAATGTTAACTTTTTTGTTCACGACATCAGCTTTTCAAAGTAAAAGAGACTCTATATTTGGCTAAAATATTCAGCCGGATTGTTCTTGGTTACTTGCTTGTGAAAAACAATGAAAGCATCCCAAAAAACAATGGCGCGTTTTATTGGTAACATATGTATAAATTGGAAGACTTTCTCCTGCTACCTTCTGCTGTGATCGCCTGGTGACAGTACATAGACATAGAATCTTAGTGAGTAAAGCTTTTCTCCTCTCAGGAATTGTGGTCAGTATGTGGCACCGGTCCGAGGTAAGGGTGGAGTTTGTTTGTCTATACTAGATTCTGGCTACCCACACAGGTACGTGCTGTGACACCACACAGTCGTCCACTATAACACCCCACAACAGTATCCATTTAATGTTCAAAACTGCAACCAATAGAATTCTCTCAAAGCCCAAATCACTCCCATTTGTATACCGCATTATTGGCTCAAGCTTCTATTTGTAAGGATTTAATTTTAAACTGTTTGCAACTGTTATTTTTGTGTCAAGATGATAGTTTATGTATAAATAAAACAAACAACATTTGAGGTCAATGCTCTAAACAGTAAATTTACTAAGTTACCACAAGTCTTCTATACAGCACATAAGATACACATCTATCAAAATATATTTCATCTTCATTTATTTATTCAGCGCTACCATACCGCTAGTATAATGTGTCAATTTAAAATATAACTTCACCTATTTTGGCATTTTATCTGGGTAACCGGAATATTAGAAATGCACAATCTTTTCATGAACTAGTCCAGTAATATTATATATAGAGCTGTATTTATTTGACAGAAGAACTTACTGCCAAAAATGATGTGGATCCAAACTATAATCTCGAAACAAAATCAAGGGCATTTAACGAAGAGCAATTGATCCCCATAAACAATGACTTCTAATGATGCTTGCACCAAGCCAGTGTTAAAGGGCTAGTTCACATATGTCCAGCCCTCCCATCAGATTTCCGTACTGCTTGGCACAAAAAATTTAGACCTAAGTTTGATATAGGAAAACCGTGATGGCTCCACATCCTTAAATGTAGAAAAAACACAGTCATATGAAACTGACCTAAAAGATGACCTCTCCTGACATGTCTGTTTTTAGTATTTGCTTGTAATCCACATAAAATTATTATTCTGGAGTCTCCTGTCTTAGAACTCTATGTTTTGCGCTTTCTATGTTATTTCTTCTAAAAATGTATGAATAAATTGGCTAATGGGTGTTACCACTTAGGGGAGTGTCAATACACAGGCTTACACTGTCCAATCAGTGCTGACAAGGTATTGACGAACCCCATTGAGAAGGGGAATGGTACCGCCCAGTTGGCAATTTAGGAACGGCACAACGCAGAGTTCTAAGAAAACATGTTCCAAAATGGTTATTTCAGATGCAAAACAAGTATTTACTAAAATAGAGATGTCAGGAGAGGTGACAGATACTCTTTAAACTATATGAAAAACAGCCGTATACAGAGTTGACTATGAAGAAAAGTTGAAACAGCTCTTCAAGTTTCAAAAATACAAAAATGGTGTTTATTCACCCATGCAGCGATGTTTCAGCCATCACACTGGGGCTTTTCTCAAGCTTGGGAAAAGCCACAGTGTGATGGCTGAAACATCACTGCGTGCGTGAATAAACACGATTGATGGTTATGGAATCAGGAATAAGGATTCTATAGAGACCTGCACCCAAACTGGATTCTTTATGCTTGGTGCTGCTGTTGGACCTGTGTTTTAGTTATTACCCGTATACAGAGTGATACATTAAATAAAATTAAACATTAACAGTATTTCAGAATTAGTCCTATTCTTTTTGCCCTGATCTATTCAAAACCATAGACGAAACTTAAGAATACTGTTTAAGAATATTCTATGGACTTACGAATACTATTAAAGAAGACCTATCAGCTGTTTTTGTGGTGCTAGTTTTCCATATGTGTACAGAAAGTTCATTGTATAGCGATGTAGACATTTTTTTTTTTTTTGCTATGTGCTGAGTGGAAAAGAGCTGTATTAAAAATCTGGGACAATATAGATTCCGCTGGCATGTCCAATGGTATTTGTCATGTAAACAGCTGCAGCCAATTGAATATAAGGTAGTGATGAGTGACTGAGAGAGAAGACTGGGAGTCTCACAAATTATTCATCATGTTCTGTACATACCCACACACGCACACCATAAAGACACAGACTACATAGATTCCTATACTGCCCATGTCCTATAATGATAACCAGAGTACTCCTATTAACGGATATAGAGTGTCCCCATAAAAAAAAAACACCAACTTTTAACTGGTTCCTGACCGCCCATGGTATTTATACGGCAGGCAGTCCAGGTCCTGTAGCTGGCTGCCCGAGCGATCATTGTCATAACACTGACCCTGACACAATTACCACAAAATAGACAAGTAATATATCAAATAGACAATGACAATCACAAATAAAATGTGTATTTTAGGGTAAAACTATATTATTACAAGAAAAAAAATAGCTGAAAAATAAAATCATATTTTTTCACTAATATTTTCAAACTATAAGTCTAAAAATTCTAAAATAGCAATGTTTAAAAATTATGGGGAAAAAAACCCTGCATTGTCTACAAAAAAAATTTTGTAAAAATAACATCACTAGCCCAACAAATAAAAAAGTTATAGCAATTTAACTAACGTGCTAAAAATGGCTAAACAGTGTCCTGAACCGGTTAACAAATTTTCCATGGTTGATATCTTAAGGGCTTTTCCACACGTAATAGAAAATTTCTGCAGCAATTCCGCTGAAAGTAGCAGGCATTCCGCTGCAGAAAAAACGCAGCATTTCCTGCGTATTTTACTGCAGAATATGGTGCGGATTTTGCTGCGTTTTTCACAATGCTGGTAGATGGTGACATCTTCTCTGAAAAGCGCAGCAATTCAGTACACTTTCAGCAGCAGGAATTGCTGCAGTACGAAAAACACGCACCGCAGGTCAATTTCTGGTCGGAATTTTTACACAGGGTGTGGATGAGATTTGTGAAATTTCACCCACTTTGCTGTTACTTTATTCTGCTGCGTATTTTCCATCCACAATTCCGGTTGGAAAATACGCAACAATTCCGCTACGTGTGGACAAGCCCTAAGGCCCCATGCACACGACCAAAAAAGCGTCCGAAATTGCGGACCGTAATTACGGACCAATGCATATCTATGGCTGACGGACATCTTCCCGTATATTTACGAGAAGGTGTCCGTGCCGTAGAAACCTTCCGTAAAAAATAGGACTTGTCAAACTTTTTTATTTTACGAACCGTGCTCCCATACTTTATAATGGGAGCACGGCTCGCAAATGTGGGCGGCTGTGTGCGTGGGGCCTAACAGTCTCCTGCTCAATTGTGTTTCCTGTTTGAACTTTGATGCACTACTATATGTAATGGAAAATACTATTTTTTTCCCAACAAGTTGAAAAAGTGGCATGCGTTTTTATATGGTTGCGGAGGTAAACCAAGTCAAGAAACTTCAATAGATGACTGATCATTTGGTGAAGTTCATTTTTAAAAGCCACAACACTGTGGTGAATTGGAAAATAACATTTATTATTACATTCTCAGTTGAAATACATAGTGGACGGTTCCTTATCGGTTTTGGATGATGTAGAATTAGTCCTGTCTGTAACCATATGCAGTGGATATAAAAAGCTAAAATGCCAGGCTTTTGTCATGTCAAAAAATCAGTACAAGATGAATAATTTCAGAACTTTTTCCGCCTTTAATGGGAACCATAATCTGTACAATTCCATTGAAAAACAAACTGAAATCATTTAGAGGGAAAAAATAAAAATAACAAAACTACAATAATGTGGTTGCATAAGTGTGAACACCCTCTTATAATTGGAGTTGTGGTTGTGTTCAGAATTAGCCAATCACATTTAAACTCATGTTAAATAGTAGTCAGTAAACAGCTGCCATTATTTAAAGGGATTCTGAGTAACCCCATATAAAGTTCAGCTATTCTATTAGGATTTTCCTAACATTTTCTTTGTTGTATGTGACAGCAAAAGCCATGCTCCGTAAAGAGCTTACAACACATCAAAAGGATCTGATTGTTAAAAGGCATCAGTCAGGAGAAGAGTACCAAAGAATTCCCAAGGCATTAGATATACCATGGAACACAGTGAAGACGATCATCAAGAAGTGGATTACATTTGGCACAACAGTGACATTACAAAGAACTGGACGCCCCTCAAAACTTGATGAAAAGACAAGACGAAAATTGGTCCGGGAGGCCTACAGCAACATTAAAGGAGCTGCAGGACTTTCTGGTAGGTACTGGTTGTGTAGTGCATGTGACAACAATCTCCCGTAGTATTCTTCATATGTCTGGGCTGTGGGGTAGGGTGGCAAGATGGAAGCCTTTTCTAACAGAGAAAAACATCCAAGCCCAGCTCTGTTTTGCAAAGACCTACATCAAGTCTGCCAAAAACATGTGGGAAAACGTGTTATGGTCTGATGAGACCAAGGTTGAACTTTTTGGCCATAATTCCAAAAGGTATGTTTGGCGCAAAGCCAACACTGCACATCACCAAAAGAACACCATCCCCACAGTGAAGCATGGTGGAGGCAGCATTATGCTTGGGGCTGTTTTTCTGCAGCTGGAACTGGGGCTTTAGTCAAGGTGGAGGGAATTATGAACAGTTCCAAATATCAGGCAATATTGGCAAAAAACCTGCAGGCCTCTGCTAAAAAGATGAAGAGGAATTTCACCTTTCAGCACGACAATGACCCAAAGCATACCTCCGAATCAACAAAAGAATGGTTTCACCAGAAGATCAAAGTTTTGGAATGGCCCATCCAGATCCCAGACCTGAATCCTATTGAAAATCTATGGGGTGACCTGAAGAGGGCTTTACACAGACAGATTTGGAGCGCTTTTGCAAGGAAGAGTGGGCAACAATTGCTAAGTCAAGATGTGCCATGCTGATAGACTTCTAGCCAAAAAGACTGAATTCTGTCATAAAGTCAAAGGGTAATTCAACAAAGTATTAGTTTAAGGGTGTGCATATTTATTCAATCACATTATTTTTGTTCTTTATTTTAATTTTTTTACCCTAAAAGATTTAAGTTTGTTTTTTAATACAATTGTACAGATTATAGGTGACATTAAAGGTGGAAAAAGTTCTGAAATGATTCATCTTGGACTGATTTTGTAACATGACATTAACCTGACATTGTAACAGGGGTGTGTAGACTTTTTATATCCACTGTACATGTTGATATTTAGAGCGTGAATGCTGTAATTCAGATTGCAAGAATACAGTGTGCATTTCAATTACCACAACATTCTCAGAAACCTATATATTTTTTTTTGTACTTTCGTTGCTGGCTCTTTTAAAAGCATTGTCTCACAAACGTTTTTAAATGGAAACCAAGCCAGCGATCAGCTATCACCAGGGAAAGCTCCCTCTCTGCAATGGCCACCGCAGGCGAAATGTAGCATCATGTTCAGCACGTCTCTGAAGCTCCTTATACTTTTTTGACACTTTGACATGTGTCAGAAAGAGTCGTGCAGGGTCTTCAGAAAAATAGCTGTCCAACATTTCATTGAACATCTTCCTGATATCTCTCAGGCAAATCCTTCACATACCATGTAAGCGGCGCAGTTAAACTGGCAAGGGTGATCTGTCGGTGTGCAACCTGTGTGGTCGCACAGGGCACATCAGCTGGTTTTTCTGAAAAGGGCACCACCAATGACCCGGCGTCTGAGATTTGTGATCACCGCGATTCTTAATTGTATAGCAGTATTATTTAAACATTGTATATTACTATTATTAGATTACTTTATGTATAGAGCTGGTACTTCGTCACTGCATGGTGGTATTATATTTGAGGCCTGCTTAGTGAAATGTACTTAGGCATTTTGTGTCACTGTACAGTATATTCTTTATTAGCGTATGGTGGTTGTAGCACTGTACAATTTTGCTATCAAGACAACTATATAAGTGTGTTATTTGGACTTCCTATTGCACTGTTATTTATGTCATATTGTATCATGCTGTTATTAGGTACCGTATGGTATATTTATTTGTTCATTGTGTAAGCGCACCTGCCACGACCAGGCAATCTCATCCAGATGGGTCCCTGCACTACACATTATATCTGTGCAGTAGGAGACTCATCGTTCTCTCTTTGGCCTAGGTCTACAAAATGTATTATGGAAAGGCAGGAATCAGCTTGAGGCTGGGTTCACACGACCTATTTTCAGACGTAAACGAGGCGTATTATGCCTCGTTTTACGTCTGAAAATAGGGCTACAATACGTCGGCAAACATCTGCCCATTCATTTGAATGGGTTTGCCGACATACTGTGCAGATGACCTGTCATTTACGCGTCGTCGTTTGACTGCTGTCAAACGACGACGCGTAAAAATACGGCCTCGTCAAAAGAAGTGCAGGACACTTCTTTCAGACGTAATTTGATCCGTTCTTCATTGAACTCAAAGAAGCACAGCTCAAAATTTACGGCTGTCAGAGAAGCCTCGCGAGGAGGAGCATTTACGTCCGAAACGAGGCAGCTGTTTTCTCCTGAAAACAGTCTGTCTTTTCAGACGTAAAAGCCTGCTACCATGTGCACATACCCTTATTCTGCGCTAATTAAAAACAGCCTTGGACAGATGGGAGGGGTGCATGCAGTGGCGTAACTACCACTATAGCAGCCGTAGCGGCTGCTACGGGGCCCGCAGCATGAGGGGGCCCGTGCCGCCCGCCGGCACGGCCCCCCCATGGACGGAGGCTCCGCTAGCAGCTGTTATGGCTGCTACAGCGCGACGCCACTGAAGGGGTTGTCCCTACAAAAGACATGCATCCCCTATCCACAGGATAGGGGATACATGTGTGATCTTTTGGTCCCCCGATAAGGAGAACGGGGGACCAAAAGTCCCCCGAAGTTCTCCATGACAAACCTTGGACTTCCGTGGTCTGTCTTCAGCTCCATATAAATGACTTGCTCACCGGTCGCGCTTGCGTGACCAGCGCTCTTTTCATTTTTATTGAACTGCGCAGATGCCGGAAGTCCGAGGTTTGTCATGGAGAACTTCGGGGGACTTTCGGTCCCCCGTTCTCCTTATCGCTGCCAGCGATCACACATGTATCCTGTGGATAGGGGATACATCGCTATATGGCGTTATCTACAGGGGGGTCTGTATGGTGTTATCTACAGGGGGGGGTCTGTATGGCGTTATCTACAGGGGGGGTCTGTATGGCGTTATCTACAGGGGGTCTGTATGGCGTTATCTACAGGGGGGTCTGTATCGGGTTATCTACAGAGGGGGGACTCTGTATGGCGTTATCTACAGGGGGGTCTGTATGGCGTTATCTGCAGGGGGGGTCTGTATGGCGTTATCTACAGGGGGTGTCTGTATGGCATTATCAACAGGGGGTCTGTATTGTGTTATCTACAGGGGGCTGTATGGCGTTATCTACAGGGGGGATTTTGGGCTGTAAGACGTTATCTACAGGGGGCTGTATGGTGTTATCTGCAGGGGGGGCTGTATGGCATTATCTACAGGGGGGCTGTATTGCATTATCTACAGGGGGGCTGTATGGCGTTATCTACAGGGGGCTGTATGGCGTTATCTACAGGGGGGCTGTATGGCGTCATCTACAGGGGGGCTCTATGGCGTTATCTACAGGGGGGCTGTATGGCGTTATCTACAGGGGGCTGTATGGCGTTATATACAGGGGGGCTGTATGGCGTTATCTACAGGGGGGCTGTATGGCGTTATCTACAGGGGGGCTGTATGGCGTTATCTACAGGGGGCTGTATGCGGTTATCTACAGGGGGGCTGTATGGCATTATCTACAGGGGGGCTGTATGGCGTTATCTATAGGGGGCTGTATGGCATTATCTACAGGGGGGATTTGGGGCTGTAAGACTGTATCTACAGGGGGGCTGTAGGGCGTTATCTACAGGGGGCTGTGTATGGCGCTATCTACAGGGGGCTGTGAGTGCTGCTATCTATAGGGGGCGCTGTGTGGTGCAATCTATAGGGAGGCACTATCTACAGGGGAAGTTGTGTGATACCCAGCGGAGGGGGGCCCCAGTCAAGAGTTGTCTATGGGGCCCAGTCTTTCCTAGTTACACCCCTGGGTGCATGACAAAAATAGAGGCAGTTACCACCCCCAAAATTCTGAATTTATAGTGTAGGCCTAGGCCTGAGCGCAGTCTTCTGTATAAAGTCGCCTTGTCGTGGCAGGTGGGCTCATATAATTTGATCAAAATGAGCACTAAGAACCACGCATTTATAAGTATAGTAAATATAGCAGAAATGTAATTTAAATTAATCCATATAGTTCAATGGTTGCATATATCTCAGAGCCTGCAGAGTGCTTCATAAGGCCAGCCCTGCATGCAGGTGGACATATGGAGTGTCCTCCCTTGGATAAATCTGCCCCTTTGTGTTTTAGGGAAATCCTAAAAATGTAAGAATTGTTATTTATTATTTGCATTCTGTTATGATTTGATATGAAATAAACCATTATAGGATAGCACTATTACACGATACAAGTCTGTATGAAAGTTTGCCTGTGTTCAACAAGTTTAAGGGGTTTTCCAATCCCTAAAAATGTATGGCCTATCCTCAGGATAAGCCATCAATATCTGATCGGTTGGGGTCTGACTCCCAGCTGTTTTGAAGGGGGTGCAACGCTTGTACAAGCGCTGCTTCCCTTTCATTTCTACTTGCTCACTGTGAATTGTCGACACAGATGTAGCGGCGATTCACAGGTATTGTGGCCTTCTCCCATTGAAGTGAAAGGCAGAAGAAGGCTGCAATACCTGTGAATCGCCGCTACATGTGTGTCGACGATTTACATTGAGCAAGAGAAATGAATGGGAAGCAGCGCTGGCACCATCCCTGCACCCCTTCAAAACAACTTATCGGCAAGGTTCCCGGGAGTCGGACCCCAACCGATCAGCTAATGATTGTCTATCCTGAAGATAGGTCATCAATTTTTAGAGACTGGAAAACCCCTTTAACCAGAGGCTGTTGATTATTATTTTTTTGCTAAACTAGTTGTAGGAAGTGTGAGACTGAAATATTTACTTTAATTGACCACTAAGAAAGTTAGTACTCTTAATTCTAAATCTAGATGTGGTTCATTTCCTTAGAGACCCTGAAGTCACCCTTAACAGAGCAGCTTTATAGAATTAAATCACAGGTCAAACAGGTCTTGATGATACAAATTATAACATGCTCTCAGTTTTCTTTTACTGGCACTAAAATATTTTATTAAAATACTGTTTACATCAACTCAAAACAAATATTGTGAATTTTGACTCCTTGTGCTTTGTTTTACTTTAATTTGTAATTAACCCCTTCCCACCGCAGCCATTTTCCATTTATCACTGTTAGCTTTGTTTTTTCCTCCCCACATTCTAAAAGCTATAACCTTTTAATTTTTTTCGTCAATATAGCCGTATGAGGCCTTTTTTTTTGCAGAATGAGTAGTAGATTTTCATGGCACCATTTATTGTACCATATATTGTACTAGGAAATGGGTAAAAAATTATTTGTGGGATGGAATGGGGAAGAAACAGCAATTTCTTTTTTTGGGAGTTTCGTTTTTACGGCGTTCACCGTGCAGTAAAAATTACATGCAAACTTTATTCTGCGGGTCAGAATGATTACAGCGATACCAAATTTATATAGTTATTTTTATGTTTTACTACTTTAACCAGAAAAAACTAATTGTCAAAAATAAAATGTGTTTTGTTTCGTTTTCGCCACATTCTGATAAGCCATAACATTTTTATTTTTAGTCGATTGGGCGGTATGAGGGCATATTTGTTGAGGGGCGAGTTTAAGTTTCAATTGGTACCATTTTGGGGTACATGAGACTTTTTAATCACTTTTTATAGAAAAAAATGGTGGGAAATGAGGTGATTAAAAGTAGTGATTCTGGCGGTTTAATTAACTTTTACGGCGTTCACCTTGCAGGTTAAATAATGTTATATTGTAATAGTTTGGACTTTTAAGGACGTGGCAACATTAGTTGTATTAACCTCTTCACACGCTGCATGTCCTGCAGAGGGCTTGCTTCCCGCACCAGGACGTACAGTTGTGGAGCGGTTCCCGGCTCGCACTGTCCTAACGGACAGTGTCCGGGAACCAGGAGGTCAGCTGTCCCCGACAGCTGACACTCCAGTCTTGCCGGTCAGTGGACCATCGCCACTGATTTAGGCAAGTAACCCCATAAATGCGGCGACCGATTGCGATCGCCGCATTTAAGGGGTTTGAAGCACATCGGCAGCCCCCACAAAGTGATTGTGGGGGCTGAAGATGTTTGTTGTGGCAATCGGAGGCCAGACAATGACTAACGGGTTGCCATGTACGGAGGACTCGGAGGAGCAGCCTCCGGCCGGTTCTCCTAGGCTTCCTGTCAGTGTGACTGTCACGTCACAATGAGAGTTAGAATACATTACACTATGTAGGTAGTGTAATGTACTCTAGCAGCGATCAAAGCTACAAGTCTAAATGTCCCCTAGTGGGACAAGTAAAAAAAAATAAAAAAAGTAATAAAAATGTTTTAAAAAAGTGTAAAAATAAAAGTTCTAAGTTATATAAACAAAAAATGCTTTTTTTCCTATAATAAGACTTTCATTATAAGAAAAAATGAACACGTTAAAAAAGTACACATATCTTGTATCACCGCATTCGTAACGACCCCAACTATAAAACTATAATGTTATTTTTTCCCACACGATGAACACCCCAAAAAAATCTATAAAAAAACACCAGAATCGCTATTAAGTCACCCGGCTTGCAAAAAAATTTAATAAAAAGTGATAAAAATGGTACCAATGAAAACTAGCTTCTGGCTCTCAGAGTATGGCGATGCATAATGTGCAGTATTCCAAAATCGGATAAGATCGGGCGTCATTTATCAGTGCGACACCGGCCACATATTTATGAATTATTATTTATTTACCGCATTATTATACCCTCTTATTATGCCCTGATGTACCCAGCACAGATTACATATGCCCCCACAATATAAACTGAAATACCAGCAATACCCCAAACAGAACTATTACCAAGCAAAATCTGCGCTCCAAAAGCCAAATGGCGTCCCTCCCTTCTGAGCCCTGCAGCGTTCCCAAACAGCAGTTTGTGCCCACATATATGGCATCACCATACCTGAGAGAACCCGCTTAACGTTTTATGAGGTATTTGTCTTCAGTGGCACAAACTGGGCACAACATATTATGAACTAAAATGGCATACCAGTGGAAAATTGCAATATTCACACCATCCGCTGTCCATTAACCCCTTTGCGCACTATGACTTAATAGCACGTCATGGTGCGGGGGTTGATGTATGGAGCGGGCTCACGTTCTGAGCCCGCTCCATACGCTGCGGGTGTCAGCTGTGTATTACAGCTGACACCCAGGACTAATGGACAGGAACAGCGATCGTGCGGTTACAGAAGCCTGTAAAAATAACAATATACTGCAATACATTAGTATTGCTGTATATTGTTCCAGCGATCCAATGATCGCTGGTTCAAGTCCCCTAAGGGGACTAATAAAATGTGTAGAATAATTAAAGTTATTAGTAGTGAGAAAGAACTTTTCCCATTTTTCTTTTAAAGTAGACACAATTCCCACTGACGTAATGGGGGTGTGTTAGGGGAAGGGGAGGTACCATTGTGGGTTTATAGAGGACTTGGAATTCCCTGCCAATTGACGTCAGACGCCAGGAAACAGGCGCCAGATAAGAAACTACAGACCTACCTGAGCGATTTCTTGCCACTGCAAGCACGCTTGCAGACATACAGCCTGTTTGCTTTGCTCCAGCACTCCTGAAAATTTGGATCTAGCTGGATATGGCCCCTCTCCCCTGAAGAATCATGTGGCCGTGAGGAAACGCGTTGGGAGATTTTAACTATACTAAGAGAGTTCACAGAGGAGATCCTTTATACATACAAGGAGAGCTTTTTCCTGATCCATCGGACAGCAAGCTCTAAAGGTTGTCAGAGAAAACGGATGACATCCATACGGGTAGGGGGGCACTGAGCCCCATACCCTTGTACCTGTTGGTCACTCATTATTACCTGTTGGTTACTAACTTGAAAGGATCTCTAGACACGAAAATTGATGAACACTCTTTATTCATTATATACACGCATGAACTGCTGTTAATGTCGTATCACCTCACGATACTGGATACAGGCTATGAATGAGCATCAAAACTTCAGTACACCTTTTTATATATTGTCTGTACAATTGTGTTTTTTCTAAAGTAATTTTTTAAGAGAAACAAGTAAAAGCTATATTTTATATACAAAAAACTCCAGATCTACTTTTCTTTTCTAAAGTAATGTAAAAAAATAAACAAAATTGGTTTCGCTACGTCCGTAAAAGGCCGAACTATTACAATATACCATTATTTAACTCACACGGTGAACACCGTAAAAAACTTAAAGAATTCAGCTGGTATTCTATCTGTAATGGAGTGGCCAGCGCAGTCACCAGATCTCAACCCCATAGAGCTGTTGTGGGAGCAGCTTGACCGTATGGTACACAAGAAGTGCCCATCAAGCCAATCTAACTTGTGGGAGGGGCTTCTGGAAGCATGGGGTGAAATTTCTCCCGATTACCTCAGCAAATTAACAGCTAGAATGCCAAAGGTCTGCAATGCTGTAATTGCTGCAAATGGAGCATTCTTTGACGAAAGCAAAGTTTGAAGGAGAAAATTATTATTTCAAATAAAAATCATTATTTCTAACCTTGTCAATGTCTTGACTATATTTTCTAGTCATTTTGCAACTCATTTGATAAATATAAGTGTGCGTTTTCATGGAAAACACAAAATTGTCTAGGTGCCCCCTAACTTTTGAACGGTAGTGTACATATACTTGTTGTGTACTTACAGTGGCGGCATAAGTCTAATAATTGTACTGATGGAAATGTCCATCAGATACTCATAATGATTTTTCAAGCCACCTATTGAAAAAGTAGCTGTCATTTCATTTTGTTCTATTTTTCTGAAGGTATTTTAATCTTGCGTTTCGGCATCATATGCTTTTCCTTGACCGTTCAATAATCCAGAATACTTGATCATAAAGCACCTTTTATCTATAATTGAAGGAATTTTTACAGTATATTGAACACTACATAATATGCAGTGCTTATAGTACACTAAATGTTAATTATATCATAACCAAACTGCAATATTATGCCATAAAAGCTTACAAAAACATGTAAATACCCTTCCCCCCAAAAAAATAAAAATAAATCTGACCCCAAAGTACAAACTGAGTGACAAAAATAACAGTTATGGCACTTGCTCATAGTATTAGGTTAAAGCACCTGGGCATTGATTTGACTTTAAGGCTGGGTTCACACGACCATGTTATGTCCGTAAAGTACGGAACGTATTTCGGCCGGAAGACCCGGACCGAACACACTGCAGGGGGCCGGGCTCCTAGCATCATAGTGATGTACGACGCTAGGAGTCCCTGCCTCGCTGCAGGACAACTGTCCCGTACTGTAATCATGATTTCAGTACGGGACAGTAGTTCCACGGAGAGGCAGGGACTCCTAGCATCGTACATCACTATGATGCTAGGAGCCCGGCCCCCTGCAGTGTGTTCGGTCCGGGTCTTCCGGCCGAAATACGTTCCGTACATTACGGACGTAACATGGTCGTGTGAACCCAGCCTAAAGAGGCTCTGTCACCAGATTTTGCAACCCCTATCTCCTATTGCAGCAGATCGGCGCTGCAATGTAGATAAAAGTAAAGTTTTTTTTTTTTTTTTAAACGAGCATTTTTGGCCAAGTTATGGCCATTTTTCTATTTATGTAAATGAGGCTTTCTAAAGTACAACTGGGCGTGTTTACAGTAAAAGTACAACTGGGCGTGTATTATGTGTGTTACATCTGGGCGTGTTTACTTCTTTTACTAGCTGGGCGTTGTGTATAGAAGTATCATCCACTTCTCTTCAGAACGCCCAGCTTCTGGCAGTGCAGACGGACAGCGTGTTCTCGAAAGATCACGCTGTGTCGTCACTCACTTCCTGCCCCAGGTCCTGCATCGTGTCGGCCACATCGGCACCAGAGGCTACAGTTGATTCTGCAGCAGCATCAGCGTTTGCAGGTAAGTAGCTACATCGACTTACCTGCAAGCGCCGATGCTGCTGCAGAATCAACTGTAGCCTCTGGTGCCGATGTGTCCTCGCTCGTCCGACACGATGCAGGACCTGGGGCAGGAAGTGAGTGACGACACAGCGTGATCTCTCGAGAACACGCTGTGTCTCTGCACTGCCAGAAGCTGGGCGTTAACGAACAGAAGTGGATGATGCTGATTCGTCAGCATCATACACTCCCATTCCCAACGCCCAGCTAGTAAAAGAATTAAAAACGCCCCGATGTACGCACATAATACACACCCAGTTGGACTTTTACTTTAAACACGCCCAGTTGGACTTTAGAAAGCCTCATTTGCATAAATACAAAAATGGTCATTACTTGGCCAAAAATGCTCGTTTTTTAAAAATAAAAACGTTACTGTAATCTACATTGCAGCGCCGATCTGCTGCAATAGCAGATAGGGGTTGCAAAATCTGGTGACAGAGCCTCTTTAATTTAGCAAGACAAGACAGAGCTGTAAATGTAATCATAGAGTCCAATTTATGCTGAAAATTGCCATTACATGTGAGCAAATTTAATATTATTCAACTTCTTCAGGAAAACACAATTTTAATTATCTTTGTCCTCTCCGGCATTACAGTGGAGTCAATGAAAAACGTCTTCAATTACGTCCCAAGAAGTGTCCTGCACTTCTTTTGACGAGGCTGTAATTTTACGCGCCGTCTTTTGACAGCGACGTGTATAATGACAGGTCATCGGCACAGAACATCGTAAGACCCATTGAAAGTAATGGGCAGATGTTTGCCGACGTATTGGAGCTGTTTTTTCAGACGTAATTCGAGGCGTAAAACGCCTCGATTACGTCTGAAAATAGGTCTTGTGAACCCAGCCTAAGGGTATGTGCACACGAGAAGTGGCTTTTACGTCTGAAAAGACAGACTGTTTTCAGGAGAAAACAGCTGCCTCGTTTCAGACGTAAAAGCTCCTCCTCGCATTATGCGAGGCGTCTTTGACGCTTGTAAATCTTGAGCTGCTCTTCATTGACTTCAATGAAGAACAGCTCAAATTACGTTGCAAAGAAGTGCCCTGCACTTCTTTGCCGAGGCAGTCAATTTACATGTCGTGGTTTGACAGCTGTCAAACGACGACACGTAAATGACAGGTCGTCTGCACAGTACGTCGGCAAACCCATTCAAATGAATGGGCAGATGTTTGCCGACGTATTGTAGCCCTATTTTCAGACATAAAACGAGGCATAATACGCCTCGTTTACGTCTGAAAATAGGTCGTGTGAACCCAGCCTAAGGGTTTTTACTGTCCGCAGATATCCGATTCGATGGCTACGGCTACACATCTGCAGCTATCCGCAATTGCGGAAGCACCCATAGACTATGTGCGAGTCCATGCCACAAAAGAATAGGACATGTTCTATAGGCTGCGGAAAAGAATAGGACATGTTCTATATTTTGCGGATCATTTCTACGGCCGAGACACACATCCATAAATATATGGAAAGGTGTCTGTGGCCAATAGAAATGAATGGGTCCACAATTTCATCCGTATTTACTAATTCCGTAATTACAGATGACTTTACGGTCGTGTGCATGGGGCCTTAGAGCAATTGTACTTTTGTATCATACTAATATATAAAAGGCAAGCCACGTTGCTAACGACTCACTTATTCTCTGATAGGCTGCAGCGGTCACATGGTGTAACCACTTCAGCCGATCAGCGGGAGGTTGAAGCAGACATACATAGTGCTAACTGTAACTGCAGAGGCATGGCTTCTCAGCCTGCCACTCATCTCCCTACATGGACTATTCTAAAGAGAACCTGTTACCAGGAACTTCACCACTAAATGCACAGCACCCACAGGAAGGGTGCTGTGGGTCTAGTGGTGAAAATACTGGTGACAGGTTCCCTCAAGTAATGTGTTGTTTTAGTGAGCAGATTTATCCAAACTGCCCAAAAGAAAAAACTTTGTTGCCCATAAAAAATCACAGCACAGCTTTCATTTTACCAGAGCCATTTAATTGAAGGAAAGCTGAGCTCTGATTGGTTGCCATGGACATGACATCATCTAGAGACAGACCGCAAAGTAATGCAAGTACATACACACCAATATTCCAATTCAGTTAGCTTACGGATGTCATGTAACCCTGTTAACTGAATGCCAAAGGTCGCATGATATGTGTGTGCGTGTGTGTGTGTGTGTGTGTGTGTGTGGCGTGAATACACTGCAGACGACAACATTACTTTACTACTTTAAACAATACCAAACCCAGGGGGCAGTGATGGCATACCGAGGGAAATGTGATGGCATACAGGGGACAGTGATGGCATACCAAGGGGACAGAGTGGTGGCATACAGGTGGCAGAGTGATGGCACATTAGGGGGCAGACTTTGTGACTACAGCCTTTTGTATTATTTCACACAATAGGCTTTATTGCCAGTTATACAATAAAACTATAGCTATGAAAAACTGTTAAATCTTTGGATGTGTTCACAAGTCGTGGGCAATTATCCTTTACTGCAAAGTAACCACAACGTGTAAACACAGCCTTAGGATTCAATCAAAATATGCCTGGGGAAAGTTTTATGCATTACAAGTATTTTCAGGTCATCACCTCCTGTAATCAATTCACCCGGTTATTTTGTCCAGCTTAAAAGCTTCTTATTCCTGCCTGCGTCCCTGAGCAGCTGTTATGCACATTGTATTTACCACTAAACAGCCTAACAATTCCTCCTTTTTATAGTTGTTTTACAAATGAGCAATAGAAAAACGACAAAGGAACATGGCTGTATTACAGCTCCGTACAACTTAGGGGTAGTATGTAGCTGTAATATGACGTCCATAGCATATGTTCCCTCACTAAAACTCTGTATGCCTCAGATTTCATGTCATTTGTATCGTATCGTGTTCAATCGGACACCCCATTATGGAGATACTTTCCCTAGAAGCAATGCTGTAATATAGCACCGTACAGAGCACCATATGGCAGCACACCAGGTGCCCATGTCCCCATAGTACAGAGCCGCAGGAACTCCATGCGTCATAGTACAGTCTCCTTGCACACGAGCACTTTGCCATGTGCATGAGGCCTAAAGTGAAGGAAACAATCTGAAATGACACTCAAGGGCTCAAGAAAATTTACACAAGGATTCCCTAAATGCTACAATGAATTTCTGTTATTGGAAGCAAACCTGTAGCTATACAGGCCACTGTTTGATTTTAAAAGGGTATTCCCAACTTAAACATTTATGGCATATCTGATAGATGCGGGTACCAGCTCTGGGACAGATTTCTTATAAGCAGATTTCACCGGCCGGCGCATTCAAGCGGAGAATGAATGGAGGGGTGGCTGGGCATGTGCGATGCTCTTTCCATTCATTCCTATGGGAGTTATGGAAACAGCCGAGCCCAGAGCTTGGACTTGCATCTATCAGACATTTACAGCATGTCCTGTGAATATATCATAAATGTTTACATTGGAAATACCCTTTTAAGTTAGGTCAAGTGGGAAGTGAGGAACAAGCATAGTTAGTGCTTGTCCTGAATGTCATCTTCATTTAGACAAGCTGGAATTCATTGTACATAGTATTGTAAAAAAAAAAAAAAAGTAGTAGCTGGTTACTGTATGAGATGTTATGGAACATTCTGTTTTTGCAGGCCCTAAGGAACCGCAATAATGTGTGGGGCTGATGTAGATGTGACAAACAGAACATTATAACAACAGTAAAGTGTTTAGTGGATGCCCAATAGCATAAAAGATGATCAGAAACAAATCCATGTGAAAAATATTAAGACATCTGCACAACTCAAGCTAATCCCGAAATGTTCTGGTCATATGCACATTACACACATTATTTTGGAGAAACCAACATGACGAGTAATGCCGCTAGATCATGGCGGGAACTAGTATGGCGAAACCCCCAGGAGTAGTATAGAAATAATGAGATATACATGCCCTTATCTGTCTAGTAGTAATTGGTTGCTATTTCCATATGAAGAGAATGTAAGGATAATGACGTTTAGGTTGCTGATGATCATAAATAATAAAGAAGGTAACTGAACAGAGAGGACATCTTTAATTGGGCATATAGATTGGATAAGATTGTGGGAATAAAGTATATGGCATATAAAGAGTTATTACCAGCATCTCATTAGATATACATATTGTCCTTGAATATTTGCTCAGGCAAATGAATTTATTCTGTGGTTTAAGATGTCAAGCGCAATTCAAATCTATGGTTTGCAAATGGAAGATTCCATTTTATGCTATTTGTAAAACGTAATTTTATAGTTTAGGTCTCCAAGACTAACAAAATTCATCCAAGTATAGTCACGCTTTTTAGTGTAACTTATTGCATTCATTAAACTAGACTTAGATTGTCTTAATTATATGTTATCAACAATTATGATATGTATCACATGCCACGGGCTCAGTAAAACATTCTCCAGTTTTGGATTAGCGCCAGCAGAGGTGTCAACTTCCATACTTCCTTGTCACCAGCTGAAGCTCTCGTTTTGCAGAACAAGATGCAGCTGTGTGTGCAGAATAATCGAAATTCTCCCATGTATTTTTTTTTTATGCACAGTTCACACTGAATAGTGTATCCCAAGGCTTTAGGAAAGAATCATTTTAAATATACTGCATGCCTATGAATACACATTATTTGCATATGTCACAACCCTTCCGTAATACATGGATATGATATAATCACGAGTGCCGTATTCACAGCTATCATTACTTTGTTTTTCTTTCATGAAGTTTATTACCTTCAATTAGATTGTCTAAGAACAAATTGTGTGAAATTTGAGAGTAAGAATACCTTTAATGTAAAAGCAACATTTGTTTTTATTGTCTTAGATTTCTAATAAAATGCCCTATTTTATCTTAAAAACATGAAAGTATTCCTATATAATACTGCTCAGCTCCCAGCAGATTTTAATTGACGCCGTAGTCTATTATAATAAAACCTTAGAATTTCTGCAGTTAGCGGTATTTTTATACAGATATGAGCAGATGATTAACCTGTTCATTCCGTTGCCAAGTAAATGTTTTGAAAAATCTGATTAATAATGCAGACTGGCATGGGATGACGACTTAACAAATGACAAGATACTTTTCTCCTTCTCTGTTGTCGGCATAGTGCCAGTCTAGTTTTGAGTTGAACAGCGGAGTCAAGTGAGAGAGACTGGTTGCTATGATACCTTATTTAACAACCAAAGTCTTTTACATGAGGTTGTTGGGCACCACATCGCTAGCACCCAGCCTGTTTAAGACCACAGTCCAAGAACAAATTGTTACTAAGCTGAGCGAACAGAAGGAGCTTGGAAACTGGTGGTAATTAAAGGGGTTGGATAGACCATCAATTTATAGGGGCTGGACAACCCTTTTTATTACTACCCAAGACTAAAATTCTAGTAAATCCGAGGGTGTCCTCTGGCCGGCTGCTGCTGTCTGTGTTCTCAGGTCCCTGGCAGCAGTTGACCAGGCTGGGAACTTGTATAGATAATGAATCACTGTTATCTCATGTGCAGTGAATTATTTTCTACACAAGTTCCCAGGAGGGCCATTAAAACAGCTGCCTAGGATCTGAGTGTACAGTGTACAGACAACCAGAGGACATCATTGATCATTGGGAACCATGTAGCTGATACTTTGTGTGGTGTTACTGCCTCGATTTTGGGCAAAAGCTCAATTTTCAGCTTTGGTCTGGAGTGTCACTTTTAGGGTATGTTCAAACACAAAATCAAAAACGTCTGAAAATGCGGAGCTGTTCTCAAGGGAAAACAGCTCCTGATTTTCAGAAGTTTTTTTAATCAAAGTCGCGTTTTTCGCACCGTTCGGCCGTTTTTGGAGCTGTTTTTCTATAGAGTCTACGAAAAACGGCTCCAAAAACAACTGAAGAAGTGACATGCACTTCTTTTTCGCGGCTGTTTTTTTACGCGGCCGTTTTTCAAAACGGACGCGTAAAAAACGCCCCGTCGGAACAGAACGTCGATTTCCCATTGAAATCAATCGGCAGCTGTTTGTAGGCGTTCTGCTTCCGATTTTTCAGCCATTTTTCAGGAAGTTTACGGCCCAAAAAACGGATGAAAACACTCCGTGTGAACATACCCTAAGGGTCAATGCACACAATGCGTATTACGTGCGGTTTTGCCGCTTGTATTTGCGTGCGGCAAAACCACAGCGTAATACAGTACTAGCATAGTCAATGAGATTCCAGGAAATCTCATGTACACGCTGCAGTATTTTTCTGTAAATTGATCTGCGGTGCGGATTTTAAAATCTGTAGCATGTCAATTTATCTTGTGTTTCCGCTTGCAAATTGTATAAGCCTAGTGCAAAGGAAAATCGCACCAAAACCTGCAGCATCAAAACGCGCTGAAAAACGCATCAAAACATAAAACCGCACCGTAAAACACATTGAAAAACGCACGATGCGTTTTTTACCTGCGAATTTCTTGTGTATTGCTGCGGTATTGACTGGTATTTTCCGCAGCAAAATACGCAACGTGCGCGTGTAACCTTAGGGCTTGTCCACACGTAGCAGTATTGCTACGCAGCAGAATACAATAGCAGCAAAGTGGACGAGATTGAATAAATCTCATCCACACGCTGCGTACATACTGAGCAGAATGACCGCTCAGTAATGGACCTGTGGTGCAGAGTTTTATTGAGCATGTCAATTGTATTTGCATAATCGCTGCATATTTGCTGCGGGTTTTCCTCATTGAATTCAATGGGTATGGTAAAACCCGCAACAAATAGCAGTTGTTGCGTTTTTTGTGGCAGGTTCACAGAGATTCCGCTGCAAAAAAAATACACGGAAAGGCAGACGGAAACCATAGCTTCCGTTTGCATCACCATTGATCTCAATGGTGACGAACACTTTGATAATGGTTTCCGTTTGTCCCCGTTGTGAAAGGGTTTAATTTTTTTAACTGAATCAATAGCGCAGTCAACTGCTGCCTTACTAATAACATTTTCTGTAATAATACAGTTTAACAAATACATCTTTTTAAACTGAATATATGTTTTGAATTAAATGGGAGCTGTATGAATAAGAATGCAGTAAGTCCCCCTAATGGTAACTACAGGCAGTTAGACTTTATCATTGATCTCTATTGCTATACTTAGGGATTTGGATGTAATGATGGGGGTAGGGAAACAGACAAGTGAGCCCTAATCTACCCGCCACTCAGTCCCTGCCTACTTGCAACGACCCGCCCTAGGCGACGGGGTACAACTGGGCGACGGTCCCTACGCTCAGTAAGTGCACGACAGACAAACAGACAAGGGTACACAAAGCTAAGGGAAATGGGGCAGTTGCCCACGGCAACACCGTGAGCAACAAGAGTGGTGAACGAGCCGAGTCAAACCAGGAGTGTACGAGGTACCAAATGCAGAGCAGGAGAGTAGTGAACAAGCCGAGTCAAACCAGGAGTGTACGAGGTACCAAACGCAGAGCAGGAGAGTAGTCAGTAAGCCAGGGTCAGTATGAAGCAGGGTCAAATAGTGCAGAAGCTGCAGCAGGGCCAGGAAACCAAACGAGAAGAATCACAAGCAAGGAGTAACAGGAAAGGCAGGTATAAATAGACAGAGGGCGGGAGCTAGCTCCGTCTGGCCAGGCTGTGATAGGCTCTCCCACTCCTAAGCCTGCCATCCTGAGTGGTGGAAGATGGAGTCAGTCTCACAGACATAGAAGCAGGTGCAGACTGATTACCTATGGGCGTAGACACAGAAGCTGTGCCTGGCAGATCCTTTACATTGGATTTCTGTATTCTAAAAATCTCTCGCCCTTAGGCTATATTCACACGACAGTGAAAAAAAATGGCCATTAAAAACTGATCAACTAAGTTTTTCATGGCCGTTTTGCTTCAGTGTGTCTCTAAATTTTCATCCATTTCCAGTCTGTTTGTCCGTTTTTAATGGCCGTTTGACATCCGTTTTGCTTTCGTTTTTCATTGGCGTTAAAAAAACTGATGAATTTCATTTGTCTTGCTTTTTTTGTCCCAACCCCCTGAAAACACCCAAAGGAAGGTCATTGTCATGATTGTTTCACAGCCCCCCTGTATATGATGCCACACAGCCCCCCTGTAGATGATGCCACACAGCCTCCCTGTAGATGATGCCACACAGACCCCCTGTATATGCCACACAGACCCCCTGTAGATAATGCCACACAGCCTCCCTGTAGATGATGCCACACAGCCGCCCTGTATATGATGCCACACAGTCTTCGTGTATATGATGCCACACAGCTCCCCTGTAGATGATGCCACACAGCTCCCCTGTAGATGATGCCACACAGCCTCCCTGTAGATGATGCCACACAGCCTCCCTGTATATGATGCCACACACCTCCCTGTATATGATGCTACACAGACCCCCTGTATATGCCACAAAGCCCCAATGTAGATGATGCCACACAGCCCCGATGTAGATGATGCCCCACAGCCCCGATGTAGATGATGCCACACAGACCCCCTGTAGATGATGCCACACACACCCTCCCCCACCCTCCCTGTAGGAATTTTCAGGGACTGTCTCTGTAAATTCTGGACAGTCCCGGAATATTCACTACAGTTGACCACTATGTACAATACCCCCTGTACTAGCGCCACACTACCCTTGTAGTGAGTGCAACAATGCCCTACATACTCACTGATGCAGCACCGTCTCTCATCTTCTCCACGTGTAGTCTCTCGTCTGCACGGAATCTGCCAAGGCGGCGCGATGACTTCATCGTGTCGCCTTTGCAGGACCCGTGAAGACGAGAGACCACACATGAAGAGGACGGCGCTGAATCGGTGAGTATGCCGCTGATAGCCAGCAAGGGAACTAGTAGTTCCCTTGCTAATCCCCATGTCACAGATCCGTTTTTAACGGTTGTTACATGTATTAACAGCCGTTAAAAACTGATCCATTTACTTCTATGGGGGCCGTCTGGCCGTGAAAATGGCCAAAAATAGGATATGTTAAAAAAACGGCCGTGTGAATACACTTATAGAACATCATTGTTCTGAAAACGGCCGTGTGACGGCATCACAGGACCGTTTTTCAACTGTCGAGGGAATAAGGTCTTATAAAGACATATTATGAAACATATACTGTAGATTAACAAAATCAAAACGTTCTTCAACGGTCAACACTGGCATTGTTCACATAGGTCAATTCTGTGCAGGTTGTGTTTTTTTAAGCCAATGCCAGAAGTGATAATTCACTGTATTTTAACGATATATATTGTGCTCCCACAAATATGAACATTTGAAAATTCACTGAAGTGATAAATGAGTAAAATGTATAATTTTTATTTCATAGCTATCTAAAAACAGGGGTACAATCACCACTGTGAAAAGCCCAACCGTGTATTTAAAAACGTATTAAACACAATACTCCCAGTCCTAGTTCGTTTGCGAACCCTTTGTGACTGGGTATGTAAACAGAGATATCAAAATATGGAATCAGCGTATAACATTGGTAAAGCAGTGGTTTGGACCCTCGTTCACACAGGAGCCTGCAGAATGTGGGGAGAGGACTAGACAACAAGATAAGGAGATCCTTTCGTTACAAAACATCAGTGTAAATAAAAAGGCCCGATTAATGTCAAATCACATTTCTGATAATAAAAGTGAAAAACTGACAGGCAAGTTAAAGTGTATGTTCACAAATGCCAGAAGTCTAGCAAGCAAAATGGGGGAGCTGGAGGCCTTGATACTGGAAGAAAATATAGATATAGTTGGTGTTGCTGAAACATGGCTAGACTCTTCACATGACTGGGCTGTAAATCTACAGGGTTTTACACTTTTTCGGAAAGACAGGACAAATAGGAAAGGTGGTGGTGTATGTCTGTATGTGAGAAATGATATGAAGGCGAGTGTGAAAGAGACAATAGTGGGTGAAGACTGTGAGGAGGTTGAAACCTTGTGGGTGGAACTAGAAAGGGAGGTAAACACTGAAAAAAATACTTTTGGTGTAACCTATAGACCCCCCAATATAACTGAGGAGATGGAAGTTCAGCTATATAAACAGATGGAGCGGGCTGCACAGGCGGGTACTGTAGTGATAATGGGAGATTTTAATTTCCGGGATATTAATTGGTGTCATGGTTCGGCTTCAACTGCAAAGGGGAGACATTTCCTCAACCTGTTGCAGGAAAATTTTATGGGCCAGTTTGTGGAAGACCCGACTAGAGGTGAAGCTCTGTTGGATCTGGTCATTTCTAATAATACAGATCTTGTTGGGAATGTCAATGTTCGTGAAAACCTCGGTAACAGTGATCATAATATAGTTAAATTTTACCTATACTGTAAAAAACAAACACAGGCTGGGAGGGCAAAAACATTTAATTTTAAGAAAGCCAATTTCCCCAGGATGAGGGCTGCAATTCAGGATATAGACTGGGAAGAACTAATGTCAAATAATGGAACAAATGATAAATGGGAGATTTTCAAATCTACTTTGAGTTATTATAGTGCAAAATTTATTCCTGTAGGTAACAAGTATAAACGACTCAAATTAAACCCCACATGGCTTACACCTTCTGTGAAAGGGGCAATACATGACAAAAAAAGGGCATTTAAAAAATACAAATCTGAGGGTACAGCTGTAGCCTTTGTAAAATATAAAGAGCTTAATAAAATCTGTAAAAATGTAATAAAATTAGCAAAAATACAAAATGAAAGGCAGGTGGCCAAGGATAGTAAAACAAATCCCAAAAAATTCTTCAAGCATATAAATGCTAAAAAGCCAAGGTCTGAACATGTAGGACCCCTAGATAATGGTACTGGAGAGTTGATCACAGGGGATCAAGAGAAGGCAGAGTTACTAAATGGGTTCTTTAGCTCTGTATATACAACTGAAGAAAGAGCAGCTGATGTAGCCGGTGCCAGTGCTGTTAATATATCAGTTGATATACTGAATTGGATGAATGTAGAGATGGTCCAAGCTAAATTAAATAAAATAAATGTGCACAAGGCCCCGGGACCAGATGGGTTACACCCTAGAATTCTTAAAGAGCTTAGTTCAGTCATTTCTGTCCCCCTTTTCATAATATTCAGAGAATCTCTAGTGACTGGTATAGTGCCAAGGGACTGGCACAGGGCAAATGTGGTGCCCATTTTCAAAAAGGGCTCTAGGTCTTCCCCAGGTAATTATAGACCAGTAAGCTTAACATCCATCATGGGGAAAATGTTTGAGGGGCTATTGAGGGACTATATACAGGATTATGTGACAATAAATAGCATTATAAGTGACAGCCAGCACGGTTTTACTAAGGACAGAAGTTGTCAAACTAACCTAATCTGTTTTTATGAAGAGGTGAGCAGAAGCCTAGACAGGGGGCCGCTGTGGATTTAGTGTTTTTGGACTTTGCAAAGGCATTTGACACTGTCCCCCATAGACGCCTAATGGGTAAATTAAGGACTATAGGTTTAGAAAATATAGTTTGTAATTGGATTGAGAATTGGCTCAAGGACCATATCCAGAGAGTTGTGGTCAATGATTCCTTCTCTGGTCACCGGTTATAAGTGGTGTACCCCAGGGTTCAGTGCTGGGACCACTATTATTCAACTTATTTATTAATGATATAGAGGATGGGATTAATAGCACTATTTCTATTTTTGCAGATGACACCAAGCTATGTAATATAGTTCAGTCTATGGAAGATGTTCATGAATTGCAGGCAGATTTAAACAAACTAAGTGTTTGGGCGTCCACTTGGCAGATGAAGTTTAATGTAGATAAATGTAAAGTTATGCATCTGGGTACCAACAACCTGCATGCATCATATGTCCTAGGGGGAGCTACACTGGGGGAGTCACTTGTTGAGAAGGATCTGGGTGTACTTGTAAATCATAAACTCAATAACAGCATGCAGTGTCAATCAGCTGCTTCAAAGGCCAGCAGGATATTGTCGTGTATTAAAAGAGGCATGGACTCACGGGACAGGGATGTAATATTACCACTTTACAAAGTATTAGTGAGGCCTCATCTAGAATATGCAGCTCAGTTCTGGGCTCCAGTTCATAGAAAGGATGCCCTGGAGTTGGAAAAAATACAAAGAAGAGCAACGAAGCTAATTAGGGGCATGGAGAATTTAAGTTATGAGGAAAGATTGAAAGAATTAAACCTATTTAGCCTTGAAAAAAGACGACTAAGAGGGGACATGATTAACTTATATAAATATATTAATGGCACGTACAAAAAATATGGTGAAATCATGTTCCATGTAAAACCCCCTCAAAAAACAAGGGGGCACTCCCTCCGTCTGGAGAAAAAAAGGTTCAAGCTGCAGAGGCGACAAGGCTTCTTTACAGTGAGAACTGTGAATCTATGGAATAGTCTACCGCAGGAGCTGGTCACAGCAGGGACAGTAGATGGCTTTAAAAAAGGGTTAGATAATTTCCTAGAACAAAAAAATATTAGCTCCTATGTGTAGAAATTTTTCCTTCCCTTTTCCCTTCCCTTGGTTGAACTTGATGGACATGTGTCTTTTTTCAGCCGTACTAACTATGTAACTATGTAGACCCCTGATGATAAGTATAGAAACGCGTAGGGTCGGGTGAAGTGAGGGAATTTTGCGTAGGGGGCAGTGGCATTGTTGTGCATCTGTACATTGGGAGAATCTGGTGCGGTTAACGCAGGCTCCTGTGTGAACGAGGGTCCAAACCACTGCTTTACCAATGTTATACGCTGATTCCATATTTTGATATCTCTGTTTACATACCTAGTCACAAAGGGTTTGCAAACGAACTAGTACTGGGAGTATTGTGTTTAATACGTTTTTAAATACACGGTTGGGCCCTGTTTTTAGATAGCTATGAAATAAAAATTATACATTTTACTCATTTATCACTTCAGTGAATTTTCAAATGCCAGAAGTGAATTCAAATACAAGAATATTGAAAAGAAGGTAGCAGGTCTAAAAGTATTGCTCACATTTCACCCAGTCCCGATTTCTGAAATTTAATTAAATCTGCACTTTCTGAGCAATGTCTAAAGAGAACAGTTTAGCACATTTCAGTTAGGGTATGTTCATATGGCTTATTTTTAGCCATTTTTCGGGCCCCAAAAAACGGCTGAAAATACGGAGGCTGAACTCCTCCAAACATCTGCCCATTGATTTCAATAGGAAAAACTGAGTTTCGTTTCAACGCTCCGTAAAAAAGAAGTGCATGTCACTTCTTGAGCTGTTTTTGGAGCAGTTTTTCATTGTCTCAATAGAAAAACAGCTCCAAAAACGTCCGTAAAAAACACATCAAAAAATGCTTAATGCATAAAAAACGGCAGGAAATCAGAGGCTGTTTTCCCTTGAAAGCAGTTCCGTATTCTACAGCCGTTTTTCATTTGCCGCGTGAACATACCCTTAGTCTTTCAACTTGAAGCTGTTTTATTTACGTTTTGTTACAATCCTCATTGCTCAGAAGGTTAAGCTACAGTCCCAAATAAAACTAGCATGCAGTAGCGTAGCTAGTGGGTGGGCAGGGGGGCAGTGGCTTCGGGCCCACTGAAATGGTGGGGCCCACTCACGGCGATGGTGGGGCCCTCCGCTCTGCGACTGCCGCTCCCGCCGCTCTGCTCTTCTCCCGGCGCTCCGCTCTTCTATCGGCGTTCCCGTCGCTCTCACCATAACATTGCGCGGCCACACAGTCATTCAAGCTGGCAGACGTGCGCGCACGCAAGTCACGTCTGCTAGTGCACGCTTCTAACGCTGCCCGCGTGTGAAGAGAGGGTGAGCAATCACCCCTCCCCGATGTTTCCCGTTCTGAAATTATACAGGGATAATGGCTGCTTTAAACAGGGATGATGGGGGTTAATACCGGGATGATGGCTGGACTACCCATCATCCCTGTATAACCCCCATCATTCCTGTATATATCAACCATCATCCCTGTATATAACTGTATATAACTCCCATCATCACTGTATATAACCCCCATCATACCTCAGAGGCGTAGCTAGATTCTCCTGCACCCGGGGCAAAGATTCAGATTGGCGCCCCCCCCCCAACTTATTTCCCGACATCTCCTTCCCCCTCGCCATGTTTTCTTTCCCTACCAATCAATGAGATGTAATTTTTTGTTCACAATTTTTTTAATATAACTTGAGTATAAAAGCATTTGTACATTTTACAAGCGATGTAGTTCTATAATGTAATTAACATAAAAATAAATTAACAGAAAATAAATTAAAGAGGCCACACACCGCCCCCTGTAGATAGCGCCACACACAGCCCCCTGTAGATAGCGCCACACACAGCCCCCTGTAGATAGTGCCACACACAGCCCCCCTTGAAAATAGTGGCACACACAGCCCCCCTTGTAGATAGTGCCACATTACAAACAGATAGTGCCCATTTACAAAGGGGCAGCGGGCTGCTGCCCCTTTGTAAATAGCGCCACACTCCCCCACCCCCTTTTAAATAGTGCCACACTGTGAACAGACCGGTGAGCGGTAGCCTACCGCTACCACTGTCCGCTCTGCCTGGTGTGACTTACCGGAGGAGCCGTGGAGGTCATTCGGCGCAGGCAGCGTCGGAGTTTCTTCTGACTAGGGTTGGTGACAGCCAGGGGGCGGCCTTAGCTTGGATGGCGCCCTGTGCGGGACTCTCTATAGCCGCCCCCTACACAAACCAAAAATTAACCACATAGACACGCTGGAACATATATACTGTACATACATAAAGACACAGATATTTAGACATACAGGCAAATATACATACACACATCAGGAATATATACAAACAGGTAAATATATAGACGTACAAACACATATATACACACACACACACACACACACACACACACACACACACACACACACACCGGCAGATAAATACACAGACAGGATCATATACAAATACATAAAAGGCACAAATATACAAGCACAAAGACACATTCACAAACAGACCCATATATACGCACACAGGCACATATGTGCACACAGATAATGTAGTAGATGTTACCTGCAGTCCTATGTAACACCACAGATAACACACAGTGATAACTCTGAGTACAGATAATGTAGTAGCTGTTGCAGTCCTATGTAACACCACAGATAACACATTGTAGTAGAGATGAGATTGTAATTTAGCACTATGTGTTATCTGTGGTGTTACATAGGACTGCAGGCAAAAGCTACTACATTATCTGTAATCAGAGTTATCACTGTGTTATCTGTGGTGCTACATAGGACTGCAGGCAACACTACTACATTATCTGTACTCAGAGATATGACTGTGTTATCTGTGGTGTTACACAGGACTGCAGGTAACAGCTACTACATTATCTGTACTGTGTAGCAGAGCTGAGATTGTAATTTAGCACACAGTACAGATAATGTAGTAGATGTTCCCTGCAGTCCTATGTAACATCACAGATAACACAGCCATATCTCTCTGAGTACAGATAATGTAGTAGTATTATCTGCAGTCCTATGTAACACCACAGATAACACAGAGATAACTCTCTGAGTACAGATAATGTAGTAGATGTAAGAGACAAACACATGCAGAGACAGACACACACACACACACACACACACACACACACCATGTCTCCTCTCCTTGCTGACAGGTCAGGACGGGCTGTCTCCTCTCCTTGCTGACAGGTCAGGACGGGCTGTGTGTGGGCGGAGCTTCCTCTCTGCTTCTCGGCAGAGCACAGGCAGAGCTGGGAGGCTGTAGCACTGGAGTGGACCTGTCCCCTGACCTGAGTCATCTGACCTCATGTCACTGACGTAAGGTCAGGTGACTGGACTGGTCCACTCCCTGGCCGTCACAGACCCCAGTCAGAACGCCGTACTGTCCTGGCTCTTCCTAAGCTGCTGCAGGTGTCCCACATACGGGGCGCCTGTCAGCAGCGATCAGCTGCTCTTCGGCGCCCCCCTATCAGTATACTCCAGGCTGCGACCGGGGCACATGCCCCCCTTTCCCCCCCCTAGCTACGCCCCTGCAATAAACAACCTGGTTATATACAGGAATGATGGTGTTATATACAGGGATGATGGTTGATATATACAGGGATGATGGGGGATATATATGGGGATGATAGCTTGAGCAGCCATCATCCATGTATATAACACTCATCATCTCTGTACAAAACCCCCTATCATCCCTGTATATACCAGCCATCATCCCTGTATATAACTGTATATAACCCCCATCATCACTGTATGTAACCCCTATCATCCCTGTATATACCAGCCTGGCTGGTATATACAGGGATGATGGAGGTTATATACAGGAATGATGGCTGGTATATACAGGGATGATGGTTGATATATACAACGATGATGGGGGTTATATACAGGAATGATGGCTGGTATATACAGGGATGATGGTTGATATATACAGGGATGATGGGGGTTAGATATGGGAATGATAGCTGGAGCAGCCATCATCCATGTATATAACCCCCATGATCTCTGTAAACAACCCCCTATCATCCCTGTATATACCAGCCATCATCCCTGTGTATAACTGTATATAACCCCCATTATCATTGTATATAACCCCCATCATACCTGTATATACCAGCTTGGCTGATTTATACAGGGTTGATGGAGGTTATATACAGGAATGATGGCTGGTATATAGAGTGATGATGGTTGATATATACAGGGCATATGGAGGTTATATACGGGGATGATAGCTGAAGCAGCCATCATCCATGTATATAAACCCCATCATCCCTGTACAATACCACCTATCATCCCTGTATATAATTGTATATAACCCCATCATCCCTGTACACAAACCCCTATCATCCCTGTATATACCGAGTAACATGTTTTCTCTATGAGTATATTAAAGTGTTTTTCTATCTTAATTATAATAGTTGCATGCTGTAGGCCTAATTGTGAATGTTCTGGGATTTGTATATGATAAGGTTTATGTGATGGATTAGAGACAATGTTCTCTTTGCTTATATTTGGCTAGTCTACTGCTTTCAAGTATCAAGTTGGTTTGTATGTATATCTCCTTTTGATATACCGCTGACCTGGTATTATAGTCGGCTATTAAACTTCTATAGATTAGGATGTGTCTCTGATATTGAGATGGCTGCCGTGTCTTCTCCTGTTAATCATTCTTAATATAATAGTCCCCTTCTTTTCTACTGTTTTGCATAATAGTATTATATAATAGTAGATAGCATTTAAACGAGGCTATACATGTGTAATATACTTAAGACGGCCTTTTATACTGCTCTCAAACATTTATTCATCATGGATAATATAGCAGCATTTACAGTACAGCAATCCTGCTCATTCACAATGCTAACCACTATGATTAGGTTGTACCTCTGCAGTTGTAAAAATGCATTGGGGGGCCTACTGGGTTATGGCCCACTCAGATATGTTTGGCCCACTCTGTTCTAAACCCCTAGCTACGCCTCTGCTAGCATGATATGATGAGTTATGCCTCTGTTGGGCTAATATAGTCCTATTACCACTTTGAGGGTATGTTCACACGCACTGTTTTCAGATGTAATTCGGGCATTTTACGCCTCGAATTACGCCTGAAAAAACAGCTCCATTACGCCTACAAACATCTGCCCATTGCTTTCAATGGGTTTTACGATGTTCTGTTCCCACGAGGTGTAATTTTACGCGTTGCTGTCAAAAGACGGCACGTAAAAAGACGTCCGCGTCAAAGAAGCGCATGTCACTTCTTGGGACGCTTTTGGAGCCGTTTTTTATTGACTCCATTGAAAAATAGCTCCAATAACGTCCGTAAAATACGCCGCGAAAAACGTGAGTAGTTACAAAAACGTCTGAAAATCAGGAGCTGTTTTCAGGCGAAAACAGCTCCGTAATTTCAGATGTATTTTTCTACTGCGTGTGAACATACCCTAGGTGTGTACGTCGGAAGCTCTACGTAATGTGCACTAAGCCTTAATAAATCTTCCCCAATGTTTTCTGAAAAGTGTCAGGATTTTTTTTTAGATCTGATCTTGTATTGTTATTAGCCAGCGATAGTTTAATCAACAGGTTATGTGCCTTGCTGATGAGTCTGGGCAACTCTGCACCTGAGGAGACACAGTATAAGGCCGGATTACCACGTAGCGTAAACGTTACGGAATTATGTGCGGAAATTCCACAGCATTTACAGTAGAAGCAAAGTGAATGAGATTTAGAAAATCTCATGCCCACGCTGCGGAAAAAAAAATGCAGAAAAGTGGTGCAGAAAATGTTCTGTGGTGCGACTTTCAATTCCGCAGAATGTCAATTTATGCTGCGGGTTCAGTGCAGATCTGCTGCGTGTTTGACACATAGACTTCAATGAGGAGAATAAATTCTGCGGTTTTTACAGCGTTTACGCAGTGTAAACGCAGTAAAAACTGCTGGAAATCCGCATGTGCACATATACTTTGCTATAATCAATGTTTAAGGGTATGTGCACACACACTAATTACGTCCGTAATTGACGGACGTATTTCGGCCGCAAGTCCCGGACCGAACACAGTGCAGGGAGCCGGGCTCCTAGCATCATACTTATGTACGATGCTAGGAGTCCCTGCCTCGCTGCAAGACAACTGTCCCGTACTGAAAACATGATTACAGTACGGGACAGTTGTCCTGCAGCGAGGCAGGGACTCCTAGCATCGTACATAAGTATGATGCTAGAAGCCCGGCTCCCTGCACTGTGTTCGGTCCGGGACTTGCGGCCGAAATACGTCCGTCAATTACGGACGTAATTAGTGTGTGTGCACATACCCTAACACTTCATCCGCAGGTAAAACCACTGCGGAAGAACTTCAGCGTTTTCACAGCAATGTGAGCAAGAAAAACGCATTATTTGGTGTGGATTTTTGTGATAGATTTACCAGTGTTTTTCTTGAGATTCTGCTGCAGCTTATCCTGTGTGTGGGAACATATCCTTAAGGCGGGTTTCCACTGGTTGGATACGCTGCGTAAAAACTACACAGCGTTTACGACCTGAAAACCACAGCACATCCTGTTCAAAAAAATGCACCACGCCAAGGTGCGGTTTTTCGGGCGGATTTTCCGCTACGGTAAGCAGTGTAGAAATAAAAAATAAATAAAAAATGCCCATACTTAACTAGGCCATTGTCATGGTGACGCCATGCTCCTTTGCCGTCCGTCTGGCCTCCCTGGATTATGCTGCAGCCCATGTAACCGCTGCAGCCAATCACATGGGATGAAACATCATCCTAGGAGGCCAGACTGGAGAAAGAAGCAGGGAGTTCTGGGTAAGTATGAATTTTTATGTTTTTCTGAGTTGCGATTTTTGCGGCGGAATCAAAAGTCGCAACACTTGGTTTCCTGCTGCTTTGCATCCCCACTGAATTCAATGGGGAAAATACGCAACAGAAAATCAACAAAAACGCAGCATAAATTGACATGCTGCAGAATTAGGCTATGTTCACACGCTTAACAAAAAACATCTGAAAATACGGAGCTATTTTCAAGGGAAAAAAGCTCCTGATTTTCAGCCGTTTTTTAAGCAACTCATGTTTTTCGCTGTGTTTTTTACGGCCGTTTTTGGAGCTGTTTTTCTATGAGTTTTCTATTGGTCAATGAAAAACGGCTCCAAAAACGGCTCAAGAAGTGACATGCACTTCTTTATCGTGGGCGCTTTTTTACACGGCCGTTTTTCACGGCCGAAAATAAGCTGTGTGAACATACCCTTAAATTCTGCACTGCAGGTCAATTTATTAACATTTACGCTGCATTTTTTCCGCAACGTGTGCATGAGATTTACTAAATCTCATCCCCTTTGCTGCTACTGTAAATGCTGCAGAATTTCCAAACAGAATCCCGTTTCGGAAATTCCACAGCGTTTACACTACGTGGGAACCTGGCCTTAGGGTATATTCCCATAGTGCTGATTTTCCCCCTAAACCCCGTTCTAGCTTACTCGGCTCCGCTGCCTCTCGGCCACTTCCTGGTTAGGCCGTCAGGAGTTACGGAAACAGCCGAGAGCTCGTTGAGCTATGCTGTTTCCGAAACTCACATAGAAGTAAATAGGAGTTACTGAAACACCGTAGTACATCGAGCTATACTGTTTCCGGAACTCAGTAGCTACGGAAATAGCGTAGCTTGCTATGCAATGCTGTTTCCGTAACTCCCATTCACTTCTATGGGAGTTACGGAAACAGCGTAGCTCAGTAAGCTCGGCTGTTTCCGTAACTCTCGACCACCTAAACAAGATGTGGCCGGGATGCAGCGGGAGCCGAGTAAGCTAGAACGGGGTTTAGGGGGCCCCATTCTAGAGATAGGTGTGGGTCCCAGATGTGGGACACGCATCTATCGGACATTTAGGGCATATCCTGTGGATATGCACCAAATGTCCAAGATGGGAAAACCCCTTTAAACAGAAGAAATATATAAAGAGAGGCCTTATAGTCCTGCTCTCCTGGATCCAATTATAGTTAAGGCTTAAAAAAAAGCAAGCAAAGTCTGCAGTATACCTTTAGGCTGGGCTCCTACGTAGTATAAACGCTGCGGAATTTCCACAATGGAATTATGTGCGGATGTTCTGCAGCATTTACTGCAGCAGCGTAAAGCTTAATAAATTGACCTGCGGTGTGGAATTTAATTCTGCAGTATGTCAATTTATGCTGCATTTTTGTTGGTTTTCTGTTGTGGTTTTTCCCCCTGAATTCAATGGGGATGCAAAACCTGCAACAGAAAGCCAAGTGTTGTGACCTTTGAGGAGTAATCCCAGATTTTTCTGCCTGAAAAAAACTTAGTGTCAACTAGGCATTAGGGTATATCTAGGGCCGCACAGTCTATGAGGCGAGATGAGCATCTCACCTCAGGCGGCGGCCTGCTGCCTCTCTGAGGGGGTGGCAGCGCCACTGAAACCAGCCGCCGTCACCCCCTCCTGCACTATAACTGTACCTGCGTCTATAGGACACAGATACAATTACATGCATACGCACTGAATGGCGGGACACAGAACGTGCCCCACTATTCATCGCTTTTAAACAACGTAAGCGACGCAACGTTGAAATGCAATCCGCGCCTTTTAATGGAGCAAGCGGAGCGATGATATTATCACGCTGCTTGCGTTGTTCAGCCCCAGCAGACCTGTTCAGAAGAGAGCAGGCCTGCATTGCAAGAGGACGGCACGGGAACGGGTTTAGGGGAGTATGAAAATATGTTTTTTTTCTGTTAAAAGTGTGAGGGGCTATATGTGGAACACTATCTACAGAGGGTGGGGGCTATATGTGGAGCACTATCTACAGGGGGTGGGGGCTATATGTGGAGCGCGGAAAAGCTGCTGTACTCAGAAAGAAAAAAAAGATTATATTGACCTAGATCTCTATGCGTCTGCATCCTGCCCAGCCTCCAGGGATGACGATTCATCCCATGTGACTGCTGCATCCAATCACAGGCTGCAGCAGTCACATGAGATGAAACGTCATCCCCGGAGAAAATAGCTCCGTAATTTCAGCCGTAATGGCATGTGCAGGTGTCTTTCGCTGCGTCCATTATGGACGGAATTGGAGATGTTTTTCCATGGAGTCAATGGAAAACGGCTCCATTTACGTCTGAAGAAGTGACGGGCACTTCTTTGATGCGGGCGTCTTTTTTACGCGCCGCCTTTTGACAGCGGCGCGTAAAAAAATGACCGTCCTCACAGAACATCGTAAGACCCATTCAAATGAATGGGCAGATGTGTGCCGAAGCTTTGGAGCCGTATTTTCGGACGTAATTCGGGGCTAAAACTCCAGAATTACGTCCGTAAATAGTGTGTGTGAACCCAGCCTAAGAGTATTTAAATATCATTGCAGATTCACTGGACATTCATAGAATACTTCACATATGAACATCACTTGACTGGACACAAATCTCAGAAGGGAAGCAAAAGGAATCTCAAAAAAAAAAACTGATGATGACTTATTGCTTTTTTTCTCTTCTAAAGATTACTTATTTAAAACTTGGTATTGTTTCAAACTTAGAGCCTGCGAATGGGTTAGGAATTCAGAGCTAAGGGCCGGTTCACGTCAGTGTTCGCTTTCCGTTCATGGTTTCCGTCGAGGTGACTTCAACGTAAAGTCAAACGTAAACCTTAGCTTCCGTTTGCATCACCATTGATATCAATGGTGATGGAAACATTGCTAATGGTTTCCGTTTGTCACCATTACGGCAGGTTTCCATTTGTCACCATTACGGCAGGTTTCCGTTTGTCACCATTACGGCAGGTTTCCGTTTTTTTCTACGGAATCAATAGCGACGGAACCCCTGAACGGAAAGGAAACGCTGATGTGAACCGGCCCTAAACAACAATTATGTTTGCCTCATTGTACACTTTTTTACATGTGTTTAGAAAATAACTAATGATTCTACATATATTTGGTGTGCAGGTTGTTTAATAAAATACTATGGGAGGAAGAATGCTCAGTACTACCTCGACACCACAGTGATACAAAGTTATTCATTAAAATGGTAAAAACAGGCACACTAAGCAGAACTTCACTAGGCCATGTTCACACAGAAAAAAATCAGACGTGGATTTGGCTGAGATTCTACAGCAAAAATCAAAGGCAGACCCTTGGATTTCTGCAATGTTTTTACAGTTAGAACTGCCGCGTTCCCCTACGTAGATTTGCACCATTCATTAAGGTTATTGTGCGTGTAGCTACCTGGTGCTGTTTCCGCATGGAATACTCCATGGAAACCACAGCAAGAATGCCGTGCACTGAAAATTCTGCTCCTGTAACTAAGTTTCCCATTGAAAACAATGGGAAGCATTTTACAAGCAAAATTCATGCAAATTCCAGTACAGAATACATGTCGGAATCAGCGTGTATTTTCCTCCGAGTGAGCGAGGCCTAAAAGAACATTGTTTAGAAAACATACTTGGCCGTATATGCCTGTGAAAATCGCCAAATTCTTACCTCCATTTTAACTCACAGATATTTTGTACAATGGTTTACGATTTCTGTATAGTATATGCCCCCTAAAATGCTAATCGTAAAGATGCCCTGATCTGAGGAGGTACTGTAAAGGATCTGCCAGACACAGCTTCTGTGTCGACGCCCGTGGTTAATCAGTCTGCATCTGCTCCTAGGTCTGATAGAGTGACTCGATCTGCTACCACTCAGGCTGGTAGGCTGAGGAGTGGGAGAACCTATCACAGCCTGGCCAGACGGAGGTAGCCTGTGATTCTGTCTGGTTTCCTGGCTCTGCTGTTCCTGCTAGTACTATTAACCTCTGCTTCAAATTGACCCTGGCTTTACGGACTACTCTCCTGCTCTGCGTTTGGTACCTCGTACACTCCTGGTTTGACTCGGCTCGTTCACTACTCTTGTTGCTCACGGTGTTGCCGTGGACAACTGTCCCATTTCCCTTAGCTTCTGTGTACCCTTGTCTGTTTGTCTGTCGTTCACTTATTGAGCGTAGGGACCGTCGCCCAGTTGTACGCCGTCGCCTAGGACGGGCCGTGCAAGTAGGCAGGGACTGAGTGGTGGGTAAATTAGGGCTCCCCTGTCTGTCTCCCTACCCCGACATTACAGGTACTGTCCTATTGGCATTTTTCTATTAATGTGAATCATACAGCATCTAAATAGCTAAATTGTGTTTAAAAATTGAATTTACAAGATTTAAAAAGAAATTAAAACACAGCCAATAAGAGTATGTATGTTATTAAAGGCTATCTATATCACATATTCACCCTTTAACAAGATTAACAAAATAAATATTGAATTAATCTACATAAAAAGTTGGGTAACTTTGAACAGTATTTACATTGTATTACTTATGTTCTACTGATCTGAAGTTACAGCCAGTGTTATAGTTCAGAGATGCATTCAAAATTCTGATTGGAAACACTTACAGAGGTTCTGTCACCACATTATAAGTGGCCTATATTGTACATGTTACGATCGGCGCTGTAATGTAGATTACAGCAGTGTTTTTATTTAGAAAAATGATCATTTTTGACGGAGTTATGACCTATATTAGCTTTATGCTAATGACTTTCTCAATGGACAACTGGGCGTGTTTTACTATATGACCAAGTGGGAGTTGTGGAGAGAAGTGTATGACGCTGACCAATCAGCGTCATACACTTCTCTTCATTCATTTACACTGCAGATAGCGATATAGCTATATCGCTATATGCAGTCACATAAACACACTATAACGCTACTCATGTGTCATAAACAATGAATATACATTACCTCCAGCCATGACGTGATGTGTATTCATTCTCCTGACCACTTCTGTATCGTCTCTGTGATTTACAGCACAGCACAGCGAGATCTCGCTGTGAATGACAGGTTACATCGTAATCTCGCGAGACTACACCTGCTATGCTGTAAATCACAGAGACGTGCAGAAAAGTGGTCAGAAGAATGAATACACATCACGTCCTGGCTGGAGGTAATGTATATTCATTGTCATGACACATGAGTAGCGTTATAGTGTGTTTATGTGACTGCACATAGCGATATAGCTATATCGCTATCTGCAGTGTAAATGAATGGAGAGAAGTGTATGACGCTCATTGGTCAGCGTCATACACTCCTCTGTACAACGCCCACTTGGTCATATAGTAAAACACGCCCAGTTGCCCATTGAGAAACTCATTAGCATAAAGCTAATATAGGTCATAACTCCGTCAAAAATGATAGTTTTTCTAAATAAAAAACACTGATGTAATCTACATTACAGCGCCAATCACATAATTTACAATATAGGCCACTTATAATGTGGTAACAGAGCCTCTTTAATGCCCAATGCGTTGTTTTACTTTTCACCAAGTGGGCGTTGTAAAGAAAAGTGTATGACGCTGACTAATCAGCGTCCTAAACTTATGTTCATTAATGCCCAGCTTGTTTCACAGCATAGCGTGAGCTCGCGAGATCACGCTGTGATGGGACTTCCTCCCACAGGTCCTTTACCGGATCATGGAAGACTGAACAGACATCGCCTCTAGCCACTGCAGATTCGGATAAACGTCCTGGCATGGCTGGAGGTGATGTCTTTTGACTCTTCCGTCGCTCCGGTGAACGACCTGTGGGAGGAAGTCCCATCATAGCGTGATCTCGCGAGATCACGCTGTGCTGTGAAACAAGCTGGGCATGAATGAAGATAAGTGTATGACTCTGGTTGGTCACCGCCATACACTTTTCTTTACAACACCCACTTGGTGAAAAGTAACAAAAACGCCCAGTTGGGCATTAAAGACAAATTGGCATAAAAAAAAAAAATGATCACAACTTGGTCAAAAATAAACGTTTTAAAATAAAAAAAAACTTGTTACCTACATTAAAGCGCCTATTAGATTAGATAGGATATAGGGCAGTTATGAACTGGTGACAAAGCCTCTTTAAGAAGCTTGCCTTCCGTAAATCAGATTAAAGTACAGTGTCTGGTGTAAAAACTATACTTACCAGAAAGCAAATCACCTGAGCAAATTCTGTGCAAGCTTTTAGACAGCAGGGAATTCTGGGAGATTTTTGCTTATAAGCCTGAAGAATTGTGAATGTAGCTCTGGACTTTAATACAGGCTGTTACAGGTGTCCCGTAGCCTGTGGGATTAAGCTGAGGTGCGGAGTCTAAGGGGAGCCCTGGTCTTCACCCTTTAACCCCTGTACAGGGATCTGGACTTCATGGCAGAGGAACCCCAGGTAGCTAACACCAGAGTAGTCTCCCGTGGTTATGGCCAACATAACAGGTGTAGAGACAGATATACTGGTCAGGTGTAGCAGAAGGTCAGGGCAGGCTGCAAGGTACAATACGAGTCATGTAGCTAATGGTCAGGGAAGGTGGCAAAAGTTTGTCATGGGTAGCAAGGCAAAAGGTCAGGTCAGGCGGCAGGGGCGTATGGTCAAGATACAGGCTGAGGTCAAAACAAGCGAAAACCAATAAATGAGAAAGCAGCTATTCTAGGAACACAGGAACACTAGAGAACCAAAGAAGTGAAAATTAGAGGGACTTACATACCAAGGCAAGCTGGGTGAAAGATAATAGGATCTAGTGCAGAGCAGTAGAGGCAAGAGTGGCCGCCAGACGGCGAGCAGGTAGGAGGGGAGTGGCGTGGACCAGGACGTCGGGAACAGGTATTTATAATGCGGGGAGCGGGTGCCATTACAACAGGATCAAGATAAATTTAGCAATGTATTTACAAAGATATTTAACTTCTTACGTTGATCAATTCTATACTGTATATAAACTTTAAAATAGTGTTTATAGGTGAATGCTTCAAGCTATTTTCTACACATTGGGTCACATTTATCAATGCAATTGTGCAAATTTTACCGGCTCCGTGGGGTGCCGTATGTAGGGATACCTCCGCACACATGGCATTCGATGGTGCATGCCACAATTTTTATTCTGTTTCATTCATACGGCCTCCAACAGAAAACAACACTGTATATCTCTGTATGAAATCGGAGGCATATGGAGGTACAGTAAGGGCCCATAAACTTGCATGGACACATTATTATGGCTCCATACACCTCGTAGATTGTATGGAGATATAATATGGCCATATGGATGAGCCCTATGTTTCATAAATGCCTCCTGGTCAGAACTTTATAGGAACCTATAATCAACAGTTTGAAATAGGCTATATCTATGATTATAATTATTATAAATGCAATAAAGTGTATTCCTTATTAGTGAATCTATATTATATGTTATGTATTTATATAATTAATAATCATTGTAAATATAAGATCATTTTATAAATTTATATATATATATATATATATATATATATATATATATATATATATATATGTATATATATATACACATATAGTTTTGTAGTATATTTATGATTTACATTTTCATATTACTTTTCTTTGGTCAATAAAAATCCAGGTCTAGTAGCTTAGCATATTGTAATTTGCGGTAGACATTATCCTCCTAGCTGGGTTTATTGGGGTTAATGCAATTACCTGTCATTAACAAGGATCATGGATTTATAAACATGTGCTCATGCTTTAGACTGCCGCTGTTGGATCTTACATCTTTCAGCGTAGTATGGCACAGTGCATGTACGTATCATTAAAGAAAATTCTGCCAGCATAATAATTTCTGAAGTTGAACGTGTGAAATTTAATGAAATTATTATTTTGTATTACCCTTTTTCTACGGAACAATTGTTTTTTGTTGGTTTTATTATGACCTCACATACTATATGTAAATGGTGTTTACACTGTAGTTCTACAAAACTAGGAGATGACATTGTAATTCCATTGGACCCATTAGATGCTTACAATGTGGCCTGATTTTTAGTGTGTCTGTTCACACCATGTACAGTACATCTGTTAGTGCTCTCTGTTTTTCACAGTGGAAATTATTTAATTATCACTTCTAATTCTGGTCTGATATCACATTTCATAGCAGTTAAAACTTTTTTTCCACTTGTTCTCATTTAGTTTAATGAATTTCAATATCAATTATGACATAGCTAAAAAAAAAGTTTAGGATGGTAAAACTACTACTATGAAGGTACACTTACCATGAAACGAGAAGCTAATAGAAATAAATGATATTGTTCAAGAAAACCCTGATGCAAATGTGAATGGAGCCTAAAGCATAGATTCACATACGGCAAATTTAGTTGCAGAAATTTCTGCGACTGAAAATCAGTTTCATTCACCTGAATGAGGTTGTTTCTGCAGCAGACACATTGATTTCTGCAAGCTCTGCTTAGATGAATGGGACAGTCATAGATATTTCTACGACAAATTTATTGCATGCGCATTCACTCTAAAGGCACGGCCAGACGTGGCGGATTTCCTCCGCAGCTGTCCGCATCAATGCCGCACCTAATCCGGGTTGCGGATTACGGCTGCGGATCTGCCCAAAATGTGCAGTAAATTGATGCGGACTAGCTGCTGCGGACTGCTTAAAAAGTGCTTCCCTTCTCTCTATCAGTGCAGGATAGAGAGAAGGGACAGCACTTTCCCTAGTGAAAGTAAAAGAATTTCATACTTACCGGCCGTTGTCTTGGTGACGCGTCCCTCTTTCGGCATCCAGCCCTACCTCCCTGGATGACGCGGCAGTCCATGTGACCGCTGCAGCCTGTGATTGGCTGCAGCCGTCACTTAGACTGAAACGTCATCCTGGGAGGCTGGACTGGAGACAGAAGCAGGGAGTTCTCGGTAAGTATGAACTTATATGTTTTTTTACAGGTTGCTGTATATTGGGATCGGTAGTCACTATCCAGGGTGCAGAAACAGTTACTGCCGATCGCTTAACTCTTTCAGCACCCTGGACAGTGACTATTTACTGACGTCTCCTAGCAATGCTCCCATAATTCCGGGAGCCCCATTGACTTCCTCAGTCTGGCTGTAGACCTAGAAATACATAGGTCAAGCCAGAATGAAGAAATGTCATGTTAAAAAAGCAAGACACATCCGCAGCACACATAACATGTGCATGACATCTGCGGACTTCATTGCGGAATTTAGAATCTCCATTGAAGTCAATGGAGAAATTCCGCCATGAGTCCGCAACCAGTCCGCCACTGCTCCGCAACAGACAGAGCATGCTGCGGACACCAAATTCCGCTCCGCAGCCTATGCTCCGCAGCGGAATTTTACGCATCGTCTAAACGAACACTTCTAAATTTAAGTGGAAGTCAATGGAGAAACGGCTCCGCTGCGGATTAACGCTGCGGAGTGTCCGCAGCGGAATTCAAGTGAAATTCCGCCACGTGTGAACCCAGCCTAAATCTCAAATGGGGTGGGATAACGGAGATCAAGTACTAAGGAAGGAAAACTACAGCACACTTTTCTCAAAGTTTCAAAAGAGTCAAAGATTTTATTCTACCATAATAGCGACATTTCGACCCAAGTGCGGGTATTTTTCAAGCCTTGAAAAAGACCCACACTTGGGTTGACACGTCGCTATTATGGTGGAATAAAATCTTTGGCTCTTTTGAAACTTTGAGAAACGTGTGGTTTTCCTTCCTTGATGCCTGACCTGGCTGTGACTCTAAGGGCATGTTCACACGTGGCGGAATTGCTGTGGAATTCCGCTGCGGACAGTCCGCAGTGGAATTCTCCAGCGGCCGTTTTTTTACATTTGTTTCAATACATTTTTAGGCAAGTTACTTCAGACACTGCGGAAAACTCCGCTGCGGACCATAGGCTGCGGTGTGGAATTTTCTCTGCAATGCAAAAACTGAAATCTGTGGCAAGTCCACTGAATTTTCTGCAAAGTCTGAATTACCTGTCAAATATGCAAATGTTGGTGCAGATTCGTTGCGTAATTGCCCCAAATCTGCACCAACATTTGCAGCGGAAAAACTCTGCCAAGAGTGAACATGCCCTTAGGCTGGATTCACACGAGCATGTTCGGTTCGTAAAGGACAGAACGTATTTCGGCCGCAAGTCCCAGACCGAACACACTGCAGGGAGCCGGGCTCCTAGCATCATAGTTATGTACGACGCTAGGAGTCGCTGCCTCGCTGCGAGACAACTGTCCCGTACTGTAATCATGTTTTCAGTACGGGACAGTAGTTCCACGGAGAGGCAGGGACTCCTAGCGTCGTACATAACTATGATGCTAGGAGCCCGGCTCCCTGCAGTGTGTTCGGTCCGGGACTTGCGGCCGAAATACGTTCCGTCCTTTACGGACCGAACATGCTCGTGTGAATCCAGCCTTAGGGTAGGTTCACACGGCTTATTTTCGGCCGTTTCTCAGGCCGTAAACGGCCGAAAAACTGCCAAAAAATCAGAAGCAGAACGCCTCCAAACATCGGCCCATTGATTGAATTGGGAAAAACGGTGTTCTGTTCCGACGGGCCTTTTTTTTCCGTGGCCGTTTTAAAAAACGGCCGTGAAAGAGAAGTGCAGGTCACTTCTTGGGACATTTTTGTAGCCGTTTTTCATTGACTCTATAGAAAACAGCTCCTAAAAACGGCCGTAAAAAACGCAGCGAAAAACGCACCGAAAATTGCGAGTGGCTTAAAAAACATCTGAAAATCAGGAGCTGTTTTCCCTTGAAAAAAGCACTGTATTTTCAGCCATTTTTGAGTTTGCGTGTGAACATACCCTTATGCTGCGTGCACCGGAAGTATAATGCAATGGCTTAGCTACCTTCCATGAGTATTGGACTGTGATCTGCTGTTGCACTCTCTATTTTCTGAGATAAGGTACTAGTGATCATGGGCACAGAAATTTTTCTGGAAGACTAAAGTAATTCCATTTTACTCCAAGCTAGCCTTAACACAGCCCAAAATGACTGCCTGGAATTTATCCACTGAAAATATTGCTGCAAATTCGCAGCAATTACACAATGAATCTGCAGCAACATTTGCATATTAAATAGGTAATTCAGACATTGCGGATATCACAACGGACTTGCCGCAGATTTCAGCCTTTGCTTTGCAACGGCTGAAATCTGCAGTGTAAATCCGCTGCTTCTCCATAACAAACTGTGCATGCTGCGGTGTGAAAATTCTGCACCGCAGTTTAAATTCTGCATTGATATTTTCCGCAACGTCTGAACTAAGTTACCTAAGAAGGTATAAAAAAACAATGGAAAAAAATGCTGCTACGAATTTCCACTGCGGACTGTCCACAGCAGTATTCAACAGCAATTTGTCTGAACATGACCTTAAAGGGGTGTCCGGTTTAAGCAAATGTTATTTTTTTGTATGAATTAAAAGTAATATAATTTTCCAATATAATTTCTGTATCAATTCCTCACAGTTTTCAATATCTATTCTTGGTGTTATCCAGTAGAAACATTCAGTGTTTTCTTCCAGTGGATACAATTCTGTCCATGGTCATGTGATGATTACACAGGTCATTACAGTAAGGGCTTGTCCACACATAACGGAATTGCTGCATAATACAGTAGCAGCAAAGTGGGTATGAATTAATAAATGTCATCCACACACTGCAGAAAAATTCCATCCAGAAATTCACCTGCGATGCCTAATTTTATTTCCGCACATGTGAATTATTGCTGCAGAAAGTGGACTGATTTCCTGCATTTTTTCCCCATAGAAATCAATGAGTGACAACAGTTTAACAGTTCTGCAGCAATCTACAATGAACGGCGTAGTTTGCTGCAGAAACACTGTAGAATTTCTTACAGGGGGTGGAAATGACATGACCTGCCTAGGTAGAGTCGTGTGTTAACCTTAGACCATACTATCCCCCACCCCCATTTAGTAACGACACATGACACCGAGGTTGGATGTGAAATGGCCACAGCAGCCGTTTATTAATTTCACAGTTTTATAAAAACAATTTAAATCCGAAACATTCGGATAACTAGTTAGGAATCCACCCGAGAATTCCTCCTAATAATTCACATGACCCAACATGGGTCAGAATCATAAATAACAATTAAACGTTAACATTAACCCGAGCAGAGGAAGTCCTTGAAGCCCCTTCAGATGTTCCTTTCAAGAACACACCGAATTAGCCATCTGCAAACCACTAATTACCTCCAGCCGTAAACCAGCTCGGAAGCACCGTTCACCTCTGCAGATGGCTCCAACCACTAGAAGTCCACTTCAAGGGGATAACACCCGATGAAGCCCTCAAGTGATATACCGACCACTAGAAGTCCACTTCAAAGGGATAACACCCGATGAAGCCTTCAAGTGACATACCTTCTACCAGAAGACCACTTCAAAGGGATAACACCCGATGAAGTCTTCAACCATGTACCTTTTTTGGGGGACGCATACCCCCGATGCGACCCCCCCACCATTTTGTACTGACTGGCCTCAAGGACTCCCCCCGCCAGCTGCCATGACAACAGAACCTACTCCGGAAAAAAGAAAAACATGTTAAATAAGCACACAAAATAACACACAACGCTCATAGACGGACGTACATAAGACCTAAGGAGTAACAAAACAAGGGTGGGAGGGTGGGAGCTTTGCTTAGTGTGTGTTACTCCTCCCGCTGCTTCCGGCTCAATGCCGAGAAACAGCGGGAAGCGCAGTAACGGCCCCCCCGTCCCCCTTAACTCCTCCCCGTCCCTCCTTCAGCTCCTTCAACTTTCCCTCACCTCATAACATTAACCCTTTCCCTACCAGGACGGTCATGTCGGCTTCCCTTAAGCCTGCAGCTGCGTCCAGCCTCTTCTTGACCTGCCTAGGTAGAGTCGTGTGTTAACCTTAGACCATACTATCCCCCACCCCCATTTAGTAACGACACATGACACCGAGGTTGGATGTGAAATGGCCACAGCAGCCGTTTATTAATTTCACAGTTTTATAAAAACAATTTAAATCCGAAACATTCGGATAACTAGTTAGGAATCCACCCGAGAATTCCTCCTAATAATTCACATGACCCAACATGGGTCAGAATCATAAATAACAATTAAACGTTAACATTAACCCGAGCAGAGGAAGTCCTTGAAGCCCCTTCAGATGTTCCTTTCAAGAACACACCGAATTAGCCATCTGCAAACCACTAATTACCTCCAGCCGTAAACCAGCTCGGAAGCACCGTTCACCTCTGCAGATGGCTCCAACCACTAGAAGTCCACTTCAAGGGGATAACACCCGATGAAGCCCTCAAGTGATATACCGACCACTAGAAGTCCACTTCAAAGGGATAACACCCGATGAAGCCTTCAAGTGACATACCTTCTACCAGAAGACCACTTCAAAGGGATAACACCCGATGAAGTCTTCAACCATGTACCTATTTTGGGGGACGCATACCCCCGATGCGACCCCCCCACCATTTTGTACTGACTGGCCTCAAGGACTCCCCCCGCCACCGCGAAACAGGCCTTGACCACCTTAAGCCTGTGAGTTCCTCCACACCACCACCGCCCTTTCTATGCCTTCTGCTATAGCCAAGCTCCAAATATCAATGCCAACCTCGGTCAGATGAACCCCGTCACTTCTCCAGAAATTCCCCAATCCTGACTCCAAATCCCTATGCCTCACGCAAATGCCCCCGTTCTTCGCCACAAAACGGGACACCACCCGGTTAACTTTTATCCGAGCCTTATTGACTCTCTCCACCGATCTAGCTAACCGCCAATGCTTCCTTGGGACTATGTCCGACCACACTACCACCAACTTGGGATAAGATACCCACAAACACAACAAATCATGTTTGATATCCCGCACCAACTCACGAAAAGGGCGGACTCCTAAGTCATTCCCACCCACGTGCAACACTAAAACCTCCGGAACCCTATCAAGCCGCACATATGTCTGGAATTCCGCCAACACCCTGTTCCACGACATACCTCTAAACCCCAGCCAATGCACAACCGCATCCTGTCGCGGAATGCGCAACTGGCGACCATCCGGGCGGACGTCCGCCCTCAAAGCCCCCCAGTGCACGTACGAATGACCCATCAACCACACCAGACAAGGAGGCGAATCTGAAACGGAAAACACAGTTAGGCACCACCATAACATTCGCAAGCATAAACAACAAAATTACAACATATGGGGGCGGACATAGGACTTAAACCTTTTAGACTCCCAACGACCAATACGCCTCACCCCCTCATCATCCAACCCCCAGCGCCCTGCTTCCGTTGCTGCGCCAATCCGGAAGGAATGAGATGAATATGAGCCTGCCGCAACCCCCACCGCCGTCAAACATTTTTTAAAAACAGCTCCAAACTGAAACCTGGACAAGAACGACCCGTCCACATGACGTAACAAAGGCAAATCTGGAGACCCCCTGTTTTTTGTAAAACCCCGCATGCACTCTACTGGGCACATGACCGACCCCGGGAGAGCGAACAAAACTATCAGTTTTCCCTTCCCTAATTGGTCAGTTTTTGATCTACGCAACCATACCTCCAGCCGATCTGCAAAAAGGCTCACCTCCCCAGATCTCAGCCCCCCTGCCTGTTTAGTACTTGGCGACACCAACTCACCTATTCTAAATGCTCCGAAGAACGCCAACGAAAAAGCCAACCGAAACAAATCCCTTTCATCTGAAGAACGACATACCGATGCTAATGAACCGCCCAACAAGCCAAGCAAAGCAAACGACACCGGCCTTCTACTATCCGCCTCCAACCTACCTCTGCGCAACCCCTTCAAAGCCTGCGATACCATAAATTCCTTCGATACATCCCGCAAGCCCCGCAACTTAAGCCCAAACGCCACCGCGGATATGAACCGGTTCACCTTCGCTACTGAAAACCCCACCTCCCAGGCATCCCCTAACCAATACAAAAGTGCCACCAACCTGTCTCTATCCGTATTGACATCACCCAACTCTCTTACCCACTCCTCCCACTGCCTCCAACAAGCAGCATAAGCCCTCCACGTCGTGCGCGCCAAAGACCTTTGTAACAGCTGCTCTACGGGACCGATACCAGATCCCATAGATGATCCGGACAAGCCAAACCGAGACGTTCCGCTCCCGGGGCCAATTGCCGAAACCGGTCCCACTGCGAGCGAGAAAGAGCATCAGCAACACAATTCCGTACACCCGGGACATGCACCGCCACCACCCACGCGTTCAACGACAAACACACCAACACTAAATGTCGCAACAATTGAACTACCGGAGGAGAGGACGCCGTGATGTTATTAATGGCAAGCACCACCCCCATGTTGTCGCAGTAAAAACGGACCTTCTTATCCCTGAGCCTGTCCCCCCAAATGGTAGCCGCCACCACGATGGGAAACAGCTCGAGCAGGGCCAGATTCCGCGTCAATCCACTGGACACCCAGCTAGCCGGCCATTGACCTGCGCACCACGGACCTCCCCCGTAAGCTCCAAAGCCACCCGCCCCAGCCGCATCCGTGAAAATATTCAGATCACTCGTATCCTGCGCTGGGGCCATCCATAGCGAGCGACCATTGTACTGGCCCAAGAAGTCATCCCAAACCTGAAGATCAGCTCGGTGCTCCTCCTTGAGCCGCACAAAATGATGCGGCGCCCGCACTCCCGCCGTTGCCGCCGCCAACCTTCTACCAAACACCCTCCCCATCGGCATAATCCGGCATGCGAAATTCAACTTCCCCAGCAGCGACTGAAGCTCCCGCAGCGACATTTTCTTCCTTCTACAAGCCCGTCGGCACCTCCAGCCTCAAAGCACCCAACTTATCCGCCGGGAGCCGACACTCCATTGTCACCGAGTCAATTTCGATTCCCAAGAAACAAATCGTCGCTACCGGGCCCTCCGTTTTTTCCGGCGCCAAAGGGATCCCAAAATCCCTCGCCACCTTCTGCAGGGCATGAAGCAAGTTACCGCAAACCGGCGAACCCCCCGGGCCAACGCACAAAAAATCATCTAAGTAATGGATCAACGAATCGACCCCGGATACTCCCCTCGTAACCCACTCCACGAAGCTACTAAACGCCTCGAAGTATGCACAAGAAAGAGAACACCCCATCGGAAGGCACCGATCCACGTAAAAGGCCCCATTCCAAAAACAACCCAACAGCCGTTGGCTTTCTGGATGGACCGGCAACAACCTGAACGCCGCCTCGATGTCGGTTTTTGCTAGCAGCGCCCCCGGACCCGCAGCCCGCACTAACCCCACCGCCTTATCGAATGAGGTATAAACTATGGAACACAACTCGTGATCAATCCCGTCATTTACCGACGAACCTTTGGGATACGATAAATGTTGAATCAAACGAAACTTTCCGGGCTCGCGTTTAGGGACAATACCCAAAGGGGACACAACTAAATCTTTCACCGGCGCCTCCCCAAATGGCCCCGACATGCGCCCCAACGAAACTTCTTTTAACAACTTTTCCGACACGACTTCCGCCTGCAAGTAAGCCGATTTTAAATTTCTCCGCGTAACCGGAACCTCATAAGGAGGCGGAGGAATAACAAAACCAACACTAAACCCTTCATAAAGCAACTTAGCTGCCGCCCTATCCGGATACTCACTTAGATAAGGGGCCATCCTTTCCACCCTCACCGGCGACACCCCCTTGACCAGCCCCGTGCTGGTTCCCTGACCTCTTTTTTCGCAGACATTTTGCCGCCCCGTGTGATGCACCATTACACTCGGAGCACACGTGCTTGAACTTGCACGTGGCCCCGAACTTGCACTGGCCTTCATTGAATTGCCAGCAAAACCCCGCCTTTCCCCCGCCGCTTTGTCCACTCTGACTAGACTGGCCTCCCTGGCCACCGCTCCCGGGAAAGGGCTGCCTAACCGGAGCCGTAACCCGTAACCAGAGAGCAATATCCTTCTGGTCCCACCGAATCGCCGGCCGAACCGCCTTCCGCTGACGGAATTGCTCATCATATCGCAGCCACGCCTGACCCCCATACGCCCTATGAGCCTCCCCAATAGCATCAAAATAACAAAATAACGCCGAACAATTTTCCGGCGCCTTTTCCCCTATCACACTAGCCAATATGGCGAACGCCTGCGACCAATTAACGAACGTCTGCGGGATAAGCCTATACCGCCGCCGTTCCTCCTCATCCTTTTTACTCTCATCCCGCTTGCTCTTATCCAAATTAAATTTAGCCAGCGGCAAGAGAGAAAAAATTTCAACATATTCATCTTTCCAGATCCGATCACGCACCTCCTGCTTTAAATGCGCCCCCAACGGACCCTCAAAACAAACATACACCTCCCCCCGAGCACGATCATCCATGCGCACTCGATCGCCGTCCTTCTGTGCCTCAGTCTGTAACGACACCGCGACCGCCTCTCTAACCGCCACCACAGGACGCGCCTGCAACGATCCCACGTCCCTGGGGCCTTCCCAAACTACCGCAGGGGACACTTCCGTTACTACCGGCGCCGCGGCCCTATCCAGGCGCCCCACCAGCTCCCGTAAGCAACCCACTAAATCTGCCAAACCCGCTCCGTCGCGTCTGCCCGCGCCACTACCGGCCCCCGATGCTATGCTAGCAGCCCCCCCGCCGACACCCGACATAAAAATCGCTGGATAAGACAATAATGGAGTTATACACTCACCGGGCTGCACAGGCGCTGTGTTCCCGTCAGCCGGACCATCCTGACCTCGACGATACACGTCCAGTTCACCTTCCTCCAATTCTTCTCTCGCCGACGACTGTCCCTCCCAACGACATCTTCGGAAAGGGGATGAGGACGCGCTGACCGATGGGCCGGCAACCTGCCGCCCGACCGCCGGGACCCAGACTTCCGACCGGACCTGTTGCCTCGACGTCGCTGCAGATCTAGTCGCCCGTCTAGACGATCCTGACGAAGCCTGCCCCCTGGCCGGAACATCACCATGCGGGGCGGCCGTACCTTGCTCTCGACATCTTCCATCTGATGGGGGAGGGGTGACAGGGAGCCCAGCCTGCGACTCCCTGCTTACCGCCGGACCCCGTCGCGGCCTGGGATTCCTGCCAGGACGCAGGGCCTGGGAAGGGGCGGTCCTCCCAGCTGCCTGGCCTGCAGCGTCCGGGATCGGGCTCCCTCTGCGACGCCGTGTCCGCGGGACTACCTCCGGACTAAGGCGCTCTGGAGGTCGGGACCGCCGAGAGGGACGGGTCGACACAGCCTGCATCGCCGTCACCCCTGGCACCGCTCTCTGCCTGCCCAGCGCAGGAGCGGTTGTTGCCGACTCCCCCCCCGCCGCCATAGCCATGCTCGTAAGGGGGCCGGGGGAGGGGAGCCTGTCCCTTACAACAGACCCCGAACGCCGTGCCCGGCGTGGCGAAACGGCGTCCGGGATCCGCGTTAATGCAGCCACGGTCTCCTCCAGCCATCCGGGACCGTGGTGCACAGCAGCGGCACGCAGCCGCTCTAAAATCAGGGCCTCTGCCATTACTAAAAAACCGGGCAACGGGGAGCTTTGCTTAGTGTGTGTTACTCCTCCCGCTGCTTCCGGCTCAATGCCGAGAAACAGCGGGAAGCGCAGTAACGGCCCCCCCGTCCCCCTTAACTCCTCCCCGTCCCTCCTTCAGCTCCTTCAACTTTCCCTCACCTCATAACATTAACCCTTTCCCTACCAGGACGGTCATGTCGGCTTCCCTTAAGCCTGCAGCTGCGTCCAGCCTCTTCTTCACAGGAAGAAGAAGAAATATCACCATCATACAGCCCTTGAAAAAAAAACACAGCAAATGTCTACTATTTTCCGCAGTAAAAAATGCATGAAATTGTGTGGATTTTCCACTAATTCTCTGCTAGTTGATGCATAAATGCTGCAGAAATTCTCCACAGCAAATCCGTTACGTGTGGACAAGCCCTAACAGTATGTGTATTAGGGTATGTTCACACGTAGTCAACAAAAACGTCTGAAAATCCAGAGCTGTTTTCAAGGGAAAACAGACCCTGCTTTTCAGACGTTTTTTTACCAACTCGCATTTTTTGCTGCATTTTCACGCCGTTTTCGCTGCGTTTTTTACGTCCGTTTTTGGAGCTGTTTTCATTGGAGTCTATGAGAAAACAGCTCCAAAAACGTCCAAAGAAGTGTCCTGCACTTCTTTTTACGAGGCGTAATTTTGCGCGTCGTAATTGCCGTACGACGCGTAAAATTACGCGTCGTGTGGACAATAGAGCGTTATACCCATAGAAAGTAATGGGCAGATGTTTGACGACGTATTTGAGACGTATTTCCAGACGTAAAACGAGGAAAAATACGCCTCGCATACGTCTGAAATTTGGCCGTGTGAACATACCCTTAGAGCTGTGCCTTCTAATGATCCCAGCACCTGTGTGTCCATCACATGACCATGGACAGAATTTTATCAACTGGAAGTAAACAAAGAATGTTCCTACTGAATAACAACAAGCGGACATCTCGAAAACCGCAAGGTATTAAAATAGAAAGTATGTTGGAAAGGGGCGGAGTTTGACTCTTGGCTGGAATGGCTGCTTGATCCCTTAGCTCCTGCATCCTTCTGGCTCTAATGCGGCACGCTGCGACTAATACCTGCTAAAAAATCCTCCATAAGCATCTCTCACTATTGCCTGCTCGGAGGGGCCTATTATCGTGGTTCTGGTTCGATCTGCTTGCGGTGCTTTGTGGAAACACAGCTTTTTCCTGTGTGATGGCCTGGCAATCTTCCATGCATCTAGTGTCATCCTGCTACTGAGTGGATTCATCCTATATTATAGTTCCGACGACGACCCACGCCACTGGTAAGAACTTTTAAGGTTCATTTCTCTTCCCGGGGCATATTTACCGACTGCAGCTTACCACGCGGCCGCATCCCCGGCCTCAATTAGTAACGAGACGCTCTGGCCGGAACTTCCTGATATTCCACATATCACCACTTTATTGTGTCTGCTTCACCCATAAGGATTACATCACAGCTCCGATATCTACCCACGTCATCGACAAGGATTTCCGTGCTATGCTTTCCTTTCCTGGAGCGTACTTACAATCTGCGGCCTAACACGCGGCCACATACCCAGGCTCAATTAATACCACGGCTCACAGGCCTGGTTTTCTGGGGCTCGCCACGCCGCCGATACTACACGCTCTAACCTCCCGATTGCGGAAGACTTCTGGCGGAAGGAAAGTGTTTACTGCATGGTATGAAGGATCATTCTGCTCCAACTGCCTTCTGTTTTTTCCCAGTGGATGCATACAAGGCTTAATCCAGATTGCTGCTGTAGTGTCAGGTACGAATTTACCTATTGTTTGATGTCCAAGGACTTGGTCATAATTGTGGCTGCATTTTTTATATTCTACCCTCCTTTGAGACTTTAGGGGTTTAATTACTTCTGACTGCTATTGAAGATTTTGTCTTTTTTAAAAGGACAGAACTTTGTTCCATCAATTTGCAGTATGTTCAAAAGAAGGAGCAATTCTGTATGCTCCAGAAAACTGACTACTCATTTCCATACTATGGAATCTCATTATGATGGTACTGAGGGCTCGGACCCAGATGGTCTTGCTGCCCCAGACTTGCCGCTCGTCTCTAATGTCACAACGTAAGCTGTTACCGCTGCACCTGCCTCTCCCGGTGGGGCTCCATCCTAACCTGACAACAGAGATAGGAATAAACGCCCTCCGGAAATATCTCCCTCAGCATCCCCGACAAGCAAGGGTCCTGCCAATAAAAGGCATGTCACCTCGAAACCTGGAGATGCGATGAACTCTACGATTGACTTGGAGGGTTGTACTCTGTAATGCTTTCCATCCTCTTCTGCTCCAATTATGGAGGATACCCTTAAGAACATGTTGCTCATCCTACAAAACAACATTTCCAAGCGGTTCTCTACCCTAGCTAATAACCTCCAGTCGAATATTGATGCCATTGGGACTAGAACAGATCATTTGGAGCACAAAATGGCAGAGTTCTCCACTGCACATAATGAGCTGGTGGGCGCACACAATTTATTGGAGGATGAGGTACAGTGGCTGAGATCTAAAGTGGCGGATGCAGAAGATAGATCCAGGAGGAATAACATTTAAGTTAGAGGCATCCCAGAGGATGTCGCCACTTATGATATTGACAACTATCTCAAACGCATGTTTAAAACCTTATTTCCTACTCTGTCTGACCAGGACCTCACGCTTGATCAGGCCCATCGGATCCCTAAATCCAAGACGGCACCTGATAAATTTCCCAGGGATATCCCGGTGAGAGTGAATTTCTTCCTCATCAAGGAACGACTGATGTTTGAAGCCCACAGAAGTGAAAAACTACCCGATCCACACTCTAATGTGGTGCTATTCCCAGACCTCTCTGTGACAACTCTGCAGGCCAGTCGACAGTTTTCTCCACTCACACAAGTCTTTGGAGATGCTCACATTAAACATAAATCTGGATTTCCGGTTAAACTCAAGGAATGGCATCACGTTGGTGCTGTACTCCGTGGAAGAAGGTATTTCCCTCCTGGAAAAATGGAACATCCTTCAGCACATTCTGGTACCGATTGCATCCAAGGTTCGCGCTTCTTTTAGGCTGGTAGAGGACTGGTCCATGGCAGGTCCCTCAAGAGGCAAAAATTGATCTACTGAGTATACTAGAAGGTTTCCTGTAGCTCTCCTTGTTATTGTGCTCAAGGATAATATGATATCCTTTTTCTTTGTCCTCTCCCCTGATCTACGGTGCACTAGTGCACTAAGACTGTTCCTGTTAGCTTGCTTCCTAGGCAATGTGTTCGGTTTAATGTATTGTTACATATGTTTGCATTCTTTTTTTATTTTTCTGCCGGTTTGTCTATTATCAAATATTGTAGCTGCTCATGCTTATTTCTCACTAATGTATGCAGTTCTTAAATTGCTCTTGTGCTGGTGTCTCCACTCATTCACACAGCTATTCCTGTCTCGCCCTGATGTCGCTTAAATTTTCCTCCATTACCACGCGTGGGCTTAACAGCCCATTTAAAATGTAGCCTGCTATGGAGAGAAGCTCGTTCTTTAAAATATGACATACTTATGCTTCAAGAAACCCACTTTCACAAATCCAAGTCCCCTACTTGTACTAATAAGGCAGTCCCTCATATTTTTCTCTCAGCCTCTGCGAAACGCAAGGGTGTTCTTATAGCAATCAAGAACAAGGCTTTGAGTTCCAGAAAGTAGTGTTGGATCCTATGGGTCGATTCCTCATTCTTGTGTGCACTATTAACAATGTTTTATACATGATAGTGAATGTTTACAGTAGACCAGGGAGATTTTTCTCCAAATTCTCATTAAAGCTTCAAGCCGTGCGGCAACGTGGCCTTATAGTTGGAGGTGATTTCAACACTATTCTGGACAGGGACTTGGACTCTACTAATACTAGCAGATATAATGATTAATTTTCTCAAAAAATCTCTGAAGAGGGCTTGTTTGATGTGTGGAGATGCCAGCACTGTACTGAACGGGACTATAAATTTTTTTCCTCACCGAGACCATCATACTCTCATATTGATTTCTTTCTGACAGACAGGAATGTCCTTCTTCTAGCAAAGTCCTCCTCTATATGGGTTATTATGTGGTTTGATCACACTCCTATATCCATGGAAGTCGTGGAAAGTTTTATTTCCCCTCCCCATCACAATGGAAACTTCATGTTTTCATTCTATCCCACCCTAACTACACTCACTACATGAATTAAAGATGCTTTTGTGTCATATTTTGAGATTAATTCCCCCTCGGTTTCTAATCCATATTCTTTGTGGAACGCCCATAAGGCGTTTATGCGAGGCATTCTCATTCAAGAGGGTGCCCATGCCAAGCATGCCAGGGAAAGAGAGGTATCTGATGAGAGGAACTGATGAGAGGAACGGACTTGAATATCCCACCTTGAATTCTTAAGTAAAAAGTCCCCTTCAAATGAACGCGTACAAACCATCCGTGGTTTGCTAATGCATTTATAATCCCTGCTAGCAGCTAAATTTGACTTTGTTTTAAAAAATATATCAATTAAATTCATACGTACATAGCAACAGAGCAGGCGCACTTCTAGCTCGTAGACTCAAACATTTCTCAAACAATTCCAAAATAGCGTATTTGAAAGGAGATAGAGGGGTAAAAATAATTGACCCACGATAGTTAGCAGAGCGTTTATTATGAATCTTTATATAATTTATCTTTGGTTCCAAACACCCACCAGCCCTCCCAGCAAGAGATTGAATCTTTCCTAGCTTCTCTGTAATTGCCAGCAATAGATCCCACCACTCCCGATAGGTATCGGTGCCAATTACACTGACAGAAGTCTCTAACGCTGTATATTCTCTGAAGCCATTTAAAGCCCCTGGCCCGGACGGCTTTACTAATAGCTATTATAAAAAGTACATCAACGTTTTATCTCCGAATCTGTAAGCAGTATTTTTATAAAGCGGCAGCTGAGGGTGCTTTCCCAGCAGAAATGCTCTCGGCAACCAAGGTTACACTGCCCAAACCAGGAAAGTCCCCTAATACTCTAGCTAATTTTAAACCGATATTGCTGCTTAATTCAGTTGTGAAAATCTATGACAAGGTTCTCTCCACTAGATTGCTCTATGTTCTTCCAAACCTCATATCAACTGACTAGGTGGAGTTTGTCGCTGATCGACAGGCCGTGGATGGTACTCATAAGTTTATTAACTTGATTCAATGGGTGGAACATTCAAGAACGCCTTCTCTGCTATGCAGAGAAGGCATTCGATAGGCTTCACTGGGGGTACCTCGCAGGGACATTGGAAAAATTTTGTTTATCAAGTTTTGTTAAATCTGTAATTTTAGCCCTGTGCTCTTCTCCTTTAGCTCGGGTGTTATCCTCGTGTTTCTTATCAGACTCTTTCTCGATCAGTACTGTAACGAGACAGGGATGTCCCCTCTCTCCTATTATATTTGCTCTCTTGATGGAACCATTGGCAGCTTCTATTAGGGGAAAACCCAATTGTGCATGGGATTCAGGTGGGTCGGGTTTATCACAAGATAGGATTGTATGCAGATAATGTTTTACTTACAATTACTGATCCTGTGTCCGCATTAGGGAAAGTAAGCACTCTTATTCATAGGTTTGGGGCAATTTTGTACTATAAAGTCAACGAATCCAAATCCCAGGTCCTGAATATGGGAATCGATTCTCATACGCAATCTCTCCTTAAGTCCCGATTCCCTTACGAATGGAATGAGAATTGTATTCAATACTTGGGCATCAAACTTTCTTTCCCAAGCACACTGTTATTCTCCCATAATTACTCCTCCCTTATACCAAAGATTTCTCATATGCTGAACAATTTCTCAACCTCTCTGGTGTTTTGGGCCGGTAAAATAGCAATAACTAAAATGATGATACTGCCAATAATCTTATATATTTTTCATACAGTGTCCATCCCTTAACCCTCCTCTTATCTCCCCAAATTGCACAAAGTGATAACCTCTTTCATTTGGAGTGGGAAATGTCCCAGAGTTTACGTCTCTACTATGGTTAGACCGTTGCAGGGGGGAGGAATGGGGGTCCTGGACCTTCATAAATATTTTGTCTGTCATGCTTGATCAAATTAATTCTTGGTGGTCTCTGGCGTGTGATAAGAGATGGGTAGATATAGAATGCTGTGCTCTAGGCCCCCCCCCCCTTATCTCTGCCTTGACTAGCTCTTCTTCTCCGGCCCCGTAAGCCATGCGTTCCCCTGTTAGGGCTGCGAGTCTCGCTTCTGGCTTGGAAGTACCTTTTACGTGAATCCCCTATTAACGATTGTGTATCTTTAAATGACATGCCTCTTAGGTTTTTGTATAGACTATTATTAACAACATCAATGTGGATTCCTGGGAGGGAATATCCTTTGTCTCTTTCACAAGTCTGTATTAATTGTATTTCTCTCAATTATGCAAAAAATAACATTAATTTGCTGAAACCGGACAACCTCTTTAAGTCTATCACCTGCCCCCTTTGTACACTTTTTTTTTTCTGAACACGTTCTAAATTCTGTGCTTATTACACTCTTAATATGTTTTATCTAATTTGAATGTAAATTTTTTTTATACAGAGCTCTAAATCCTGCAGCCTCCACTAGATAGTGTTTGGGAGCTTATTGCATACTATTTATGCTTTGAACTTCAAGGTGTTGTCCGGTTTCAGCAAAGTAAGGCTAAGTTCACATCTCGTTTTTACTGTATGTCTGATATGCACGTTTTGAAATGAAAAAGCAGTGTCAAAACGTGTACCACAGCGTGTACATTGATTTCTATGGTCGGGACGGATGCCCTAATGGTGTAGTGTGTGCTTATGGTCCATCCTTTTTTAATTTTTCTGTGTCCTGAAAAGTGTGGTCTGCTATGCTTTTCAGTACTTTTCCAAAACGTACACCACACATATATGTTTTTATTTGTATTGAAGTCAATGGCGACGTTTGGACGACGTATGCAATCTTAAACCTTACGTTTGCACATGTAAAATGTATACAATTTTATCACCATATATGGGAAATCTTGACTTTACAAAGTTTGATTTAGCTCAAGAACAAAAAAAGTATAAGTTTAAGTAAGAACGGACACAAACATCTAAAAACGTATACGATGTATACTACAAAAAACATCAGCGTATGTTACAAATGCATACGTTTTTGTACGTTTAAAAACCTATACGTCTTCTTATACCACAAACGTGTGCACAAAATTAAATGTTAACTTATGAGTCTAATGCCTTTTTTTCCTGTTTTTACTTCCAGTGGATACAATTCGGTCCATGGCCATGTGATGGAATCACAGATGCTGAGAACTTTAGAAGATACACAAACTGTAACTGTAAAGATCCCAGCACCTGTGTGTCCATCACATAACCGTGGACAGAATTGTATCCACTGGAAGGAAACAATGAATGTTCCTACTTAATAACAACAAGCAGTGATTTTGGAGACTGTAATACAAGAAAATTGTATAGCTTTCAATTGTACAAAAGATAACATTAGTTTGCTGAAAGTGGGCAACCTTTTTAATAATATAACAGTATGAAGTAAGTTCATAAGCTGCCCCTAGTGGCAGCAGCAGGTAGCCAGGAGTTTTTATGGAATTAGCAGTATGACTGTCACGGCCGTGGTCTCGGGCCGTTCCTTACCTTGCGACTGCCGTGACCACAGACTGTTAGCATCCTGTCAGTGTCTCCCTCCTAGGGGACGCCAGCACTCGCGGCCATCCGGCTCTGCTCTGTCTGTTAAGGCGCCGCACTCGGCCCCGGCCTTAAAGGGCCAGCGCGTGCACATGTTCCCTAATTAACCCCTGACTATCCTGAACTATAAGAAGGGCTCCGCCCTTCCACTCCCTGTCTGAGCGTTGTTGTAGTTTTCCCATGTTTGTATTGCAAATGGTCCCTTAGTGTTTTCCTGCTCCCAGTGTTCCCGTGTCCTGCCTCCGATCTCCTGTATCCCGTGCTGTGTATTGTTCCTGAGCCTGCTGTATTTGAGCCGTGCCTTGCCTGCTGGAATACACCACGTCTTGTGTCAGCTGCCAATCCGGATACCATCCGCCACCTCTGGCGCAACCTGCCACGTCTGCTGGAATACACCACGTCTGGTTTCATCTGCCATCCCGAATACCATCCGCCATGACTGGCGCAACCCGCCACATCTAGCCCCATCTGTGCTAGAGCCCTTGCCGCCGCTGGACTATCCCAGGTACCCTTGTGCTACACTCCTTCCATAGACTTTTGCATAGACTGTGAGTTAGTCAGCTGCCTCTCCGCTACGGAGGAGTGGCCTAGTGGGTTCACATACCCCTAGATCGTGACAATGAGTTTTTAGGGTATTTGGAGCTTTGTGTGAGAAAACCTAAACCTCGGCCACTGTAAATATATATTAAGAAATTGAGTAGTACACGTTGATGGACTTAAAAATGATATGATGATAAAAGGTGGAGATTTGCTTTCAGATTTAGTGTTCCCTTAACAACAAAAAAAATAAGTCGAACTGAATATGTTTTATAATTGTCCTTGGTTTTTTAAAGTATGTGAAACATAAATTTCTAATCTTGTTTTAAAAATTAACAGAGATCTTTGCATGTTCCCCACACAGATCTGCTCTCTCTTTCTTCCATTTATCTGACCTTTTAGATAACACACTGGGTGGCCTACCTAAGACGAGACAGTTAACCAATAGTACAACCACAGGGCAGACCAGATGCAGATCCAGAATTTACTTTCTCATAATTCATCTACAGTGTATACATAAAGTAAAGTAACCTATAAGTATGCAACAACCACTTTATAATTTTATGTATTTTTCTGTATTTTATTTCGAAATTTTCTCAATAAAAGACAAATAATAATAAAATGTTAAATGACAATTCAAAATGTCAAAGTATTTACTAATGGATATGATGATATATACCAGAACAGTTTGACTCAAATGTAGTAGTAATTGGGAGAAACTACTTAATAAATCATTTATATTGCCACAACTAAAGAAAACTATATTTTCATTGTAAATGTATTTTTTTTCCTTGTGGAAATACCTAAATAGCCAAGTTCCCAAGTCAAGATGCTATGTAACCACATATCTCTAGTTTTAATATGTCTGAGATCAATAACTTTTTTATTTTTCCATTGATGGAGCAGTGTGAGGGCTTATATTTTTTGAAGCAAGCTGTAGGTTTTATTGGCATCATTTTGGGGTACATACAACTTTTTGATCACTTTTTAAAAAAAATTGGTAGGCGAAGTAACCAATAAGAACAGTTCTAGATTTTATTTTTATTTTTTTAACGGCGTAGCAATATCAGCGTGACAGCGCCTATGAGATTAGGAAGGAGATTGGCCATTACAAAACTACTGACAAATCCTCTTTAAATCTGACATTTTTTATTTCGATCTGTTTTCTTTATAAGCATGAAAATATTTACCAACAAGTGGGAAACAACATCTGTTGCACAATAAATTACATGGATTAATAATCCAGAATAATAATCTACAGCCGTTTGTAGCAAGATTAACGTGGGACAGAGATCTGGCGCACGTGTGAAAGCAATCTGAAGCCGATGCCCAAATCAGGCTTTCCACAGCGTTTGCACCAGTGTTCTACCAGTGTTCTACCCTATGGTACACTCAGGAGATTTCAAGATTGGCTGTAAATGATGCAGGAGGCGTCTGGCACATCAATCAAAGGAAGCTGGAGGGATTAGTGCCGAGATCATAGGACACTTCCTTGTTCAAGATACGCCCAGTGGACACTTCTTCATTAATATGCATACAGAGCGGGAGAGATTATTATGGTATGTTTCTTTCTAGTACCAATATTGCAGTTACAGAAGTTTAGGGGGCATAGAATAGCCGATCGGTCCCTTAACCCTTTTTGGTATCTATTACTGGCTGTGCCTGGTTCACCGTGCGGAATTAATAACGTTATATTTTAATATTTGTATAGTTATGAATGTGGTTACAACAATTACGTTTAGTTTTTATTGTTCATTTTATGTAAAAAATGGGAAATGGGGTTTATTGAACATTTTTTTTTTTTTCTATATTGTTGAAAAGTTGAATACATTTATTTGTATATTTTATTTTTAGTCCCACTAGGGGACTTAAACATGCAATTGTTTGATTGCTTGTATCATACAATGCAATACTTATGTAATGAAGTGTATTGAGCTTTTACCGGCAGACATTACCTATAAGAGTGAACAATATATAACTTCCCAAAACGTTAGACTTTTTGATTTAATAAAATGTATTTGCATGTATTTCTCTCTCACTGATGCACCTCTTAGCATTCATACTCAGAGATCGTCCAGAAGGTGGCAGCTTCTGCTCCAATTCAAGTCTTGTACCGGTTAAGTATTTTTTAAAATGTTTTAATTTTGTCTGTGCTTTGTTATGCAGTCAAATTAAGGATTATGGGGGAATTTATTAACCTTTCTACGCCAGTTTTCTTATAATTTACGGCAGAAAACTGGCATTAAGTGGAAATGTATTCCAGCTCCTAGCTGGCGTATACTTCACTCTATGGGGCGCCGTAAGGTACCTTGTCCACCCTTTCCCTCAGACTTCCCTTCCCCCTCCGATGGACAATTAAATAAAAAAAAATTAAATAAATGTATACTTACCTCACTGCTCCTCTTCTCCCCTCTGGGTCCCCTCAGGCTGCCTCAACATGCCGCATGGCTCATGCAACTTATCGATGCCGGGCAGCATCAGGACGTTGTATGTGATGACGTTGAGTGCTGCATCACATTTAAGGCCCTGGTGCTGCTCGGCCTCAGTACCTTGTAGGAGCCATGCGGCATGCTGAGGGAGCCTAAGAGGACCCAGAGGGGAGAAGAGGAGCGGTGAGGTTTGCATGCGTCTCTTTTATTTTATGGCCGATGGGAAGGGGGGAATAGATGGCACACGGCCGTAGTCCTTTGCCTCTTAATAAATGTGTTGCAATTTACTCCAACTTTCTTTCTATTAAGACTGACATTTGAAAAACCAGTCCTAATAAATTCCCCCCTATATGTTTTCCTATTTAATATGAGTGCTTGTGTGCTGCTTATACACTATCTTTTCTTACCGTAGATTGCTTGTTTACATTAGTAATATACTGTGTCACCACAAACTCTTGTCCTTAGTCACTTACTGAATATCATAAACCACTTCTTCAAAATAAGAACCTGCAGTGTTTGAGGTGTATATTAAAGTCCCCCCCCCCCCTTATTCAATGAGTCAGCTACAGTGTCTATCGTCATACAGAGCCAAACCACAGTGTACCCTCAAAAGCTAGCCACATTTCACCCTATTGCAGCCAGTGTGTGCAATAAAGGCCATTACTATAATTACCTGTTCCTGTTCCCACCTTGACATTAAGTGGTGTAGGCTGTCTGCGGCATCACGCAGGCTGGCACAATAACATCATGTCATGGCACTGCACTGCATGGAAAGAGGGCATCTATCTAGTAGGCCACAGGCTAAATATAGCTTATGAATTATAAGGTGAATGGCAGGCAGTGAGCTGAATGCTCCTTTCCACTAACCAGATAACCAGTACTCCTAATCAAAAGAACCTACCACGTAGAGAAGGGTGGAGGCCTACGAGGTCCCTAAGGTAGTGTGTACCTAATGTACTAGCCTTATAATTAGGCCCTGCTTATAATACCTCAGCTGCTGCAGAATCTCTTCTAAATGAGGTTCTGCCTCACAATCTAATTTAGGTATCTCAGACACACATAAACATATGAAGCCATTTAACCTATCAGCATTTTTTTGGGTGAACATATATACTCAATGCAGATGTCGCCCTTGGTCGAATCAAAACCCAGTTCCCCATTGCTGCAAGTTAACAGTGCCAACCATTGAGGCATTGTGATTAATGCAAAATGCATTTATCCTTGTCAAAAATTAGATCTGCAGCGTTTGAGATGTGTGTTATCTTCTGTAGGAGCTGGGCACCCTACTGTATAATACACACTAGAGCTGCTGAAGAACATTGTTTTAAAGAGAGAGATCACTACATGTCCAGGGGCGGACATACCGCATGTGCAGCCGGTGCAGCTGCACAAGGGCCCCGCGTGGGAAGGGGGCCCGTTCCTCTGCTGGCCGACTCAGTTCTCAGCTGCGCGATGCTGAGGACTGAGACAGAGGCCCGTGGACCACTGGCGTAGCTATAGGGGTCGCAGCGGTCGCAATTGCGACCGGGCCCCGAAGCCAGGGGGGCCCACGGCCCCCCGCACCACATCAATAAAAAGTTACTATAGTAACTCGGGCCGCGGGCCCCTGTTACTATAGTAACATACTTTACTTACCTTCCTGGTTCCGGATCGCAGCGGAGGTCCTGACGTCAGGCGCTGTGCGCAGCGCATGACGTCACAGCGCTATGCCGCCGCGCACAGCATCGAGACTACAGAACTCCCGCCGCGGCCGAAGAGGAAGGTAAGATAGCCCTGACTGGCGGGGTCCGACTCCTGGGACCCGCCAATCAGCTGTTTTGAAGGGGCCGCAGCACTCGTACGAGAGCTGCTCCCCTTCATTCCTGTCACTTCATTCCGGTCACACTGTGAATCGGTTTCGGCGATTCACAGTGTGGGCGAGTAGTGAAATGAAGGGGAAGCAGCTCTCGTACGAGTGCTGCGGCCCCTTCAAAACAGCTGATTTGCGGGTCCCGGGCGACACATCAGCTATTGATGGCCTATCCTGAGGATAGGCCATCAATGTTTAGGGACTGCACAACCCCTAAGCCTACGATGTAGCAGGCTTAGGGGGCCCATGAGACAGGATCACAGATTGTGTGATGCTGTCTGCTGGGCCCTGTATCTAAGCCAATCACATGGTAGGCTTAGATACATGGCCCATGCGTGATCCTGTCTGCTGGGCCCTGTATCTAAGCCTACCACACTGTAGGTTTAGATACAGGGCCCCAGCACACAGTAATCTTATACTGTATAAGATTACTGTCTGCTGGACCCTGTATCTAAGCCTACCTTGTGGTAGGCTTAGATACAGGGTCCCACAGACAGTATCACACATGGGCCCTGTATCTAAGCCTTAGGGTATGTGCACAGACACTAATTACGTCCGTAAGTGACGGATGTATTTCGGCCGCAAGTACCGGACCGAACACACTGCAGGGAGCCGGGCTCCTAGCGTCGTACTTATGTACGACGCTAGGAGTCCCTGCCTCGCTGTGGGACAACTGTCCTGTACTGTAATCATGTTTTCAGTACCGGACAGTTGTCCGGCAGCGAGGCAGGGACTCCTAGCGTCGTACATAACTATGATGCTAGGAGCCCGGCTCCCTGCAGTGTGTTCGGTCCGGTACTTGCGGCCGAAATACGTCCGTCAATTCCGGACGTAATTAGTGTGTGTGCACATACCCTAACACATGTGTTACTAATCATTTTTTGTGTGTTTTCTTACAGGTTCGGTCGTTGGACTACGGCGGATTCCAGGACTACTTCGATGACAGCTTTTTTTTTTATTAATAAAATGGTTAATGAGGGTTGTGTTTTTTTTTTTTATTTCAATAAAATATTTTTTCTATGTCTTTGTGGTTTTTTTTAAACTATATTACTACCGCCTTAGTAATGGCCGCCGGCTGATTGACAGCATCCATTGCTAAGGCAGGGCTTAGTGTTAGCCGGTGCAGAGGCTAACACTAACCCCCTTTATTACCCCGGTACCCACCGCCACCAGGGGTGCTGGGAAGAGCCGGGTACGATCCAGTACCTGACCATCTGTAGTGATGGTCGGCCACTGGGGTGGCCGCAGGCTGGTATTATCAGGAGGGGAAAGGCCAGATACAGTGGCCCTTCCTACCCTGGTGATGCTAGGCTGCTGCTGCTTTATTGTATCTGGCTGGTTATGAAAATGGGGGGGACGCCACGTCATTTAAAAAATAATTGGAAAGAACGATGTCGGGTCCCCCCCAATTTTCATAACCAGCCAGATACAACACAGCAGCAGCAGGCAGCATTACAAGGGTGGGAAGGGCCACTGTTTTTGGCCTTCCCCAGCCTAATACTACCAGCCTGCGGCCACCCCGGTGCCTGCCCGTCACTACAGCTGGTCGGGTACTGGTTTGTACCCGGCTCTTCCCAGTACCCCTGGTGGCGGTGGGTACCGGGGTAATAATGGGGGTTAGTGTAGACTCTGCACCGGCTAACATTAAGCCTCGCCTTAGTAATGGAGGTTGTCAATCAGCCAGCGGCCATTACTAAGGCGGTGATAATAAAGTTTAAAAAGATACAAGCACATAGAAATTTTTTTTATTGAAATAAAAACACAACCCTCATTAACCATTTTATTGAGAATAAAAAAAACGCCGTCATTGAAGTCCTCGTATCCGAAGTCCAACAACCGAACCTGTAAAAAAAACACAAACACACAAAAATAATCAGTAACACATAAAGAAGCAAAATTATTATTCTTACCTTTCCTGGGTCCAGCGCTGGAGCCGCAATGTCAGCGAGCTGGGCCCTGTATCTAATCCTATCATGTGTGATACAGTCTGCTGAGCTGTGTATCTAATCCAATCATGTATGATACTGTGCTGGGCCCTATATCTAATCCGATCATGTGTGATACTGTCTGCTGAGCCACTGTATCTAATCCTATCATGTGTGATACTGTCTGCTGAGCCACTGTATCTAATCCTATAATGTGTGGTACTGTCTGCTGAGCCACTGTATCTAATCCTATCATGTGTGATACTGTCTGCTGAGCCACTGTATCTAATCCTATCATGTGTGGTACTGTCTGCTGAGCCACTGTATCTAATCCTATCATGTGTGGTACTGTCTGCTGAGCCACTGTATCTAATCCTATCATGTGTGATACTGTCTGCTGGGCCACTGTATCTAATCCTATCATGTGTGATACTGTCTGCTGAGCTGTGTATCTAATCCTATCATGTGTGATACTGCCTTCTGAGCCACTGTATCTAATCCTATCATGTGTGATACTGTCTGCTCAGCCACTGTATCTAATCCTATCCATAGTTTATAGGGTCGTAGTGCTATAGATATGCTATGCTGTCTCCTATACACACACTTTTTTTTGGGGCGGACACATATGTATTGGGGCTATTTCCCGGACATTTTAAGCCCTGAGGGTATGTTCACACGGCAGCGTCTGTTACGGCTGAAATTACTGTGCTGTTTTCAGGAGAAAACAGCACCGTAATTTCAGCCGTAATGGCATGTGCAGGCGTCTTTTGCTGCGTCCACTACGGAAGTAATTGAAGCTGGTTTTCCATGGAGTCCATGGAAAACGGCTCCATTTACATCTGAAGAAGTGACAGGCAGTTTTTTACGCGCCGCCTTTCGACAGCGGCGCGTAAAAAAAAATGACCATCGGCACAGAACATCGTAAGACCCATTCAAATGAATGGGCAGATGTTTTCCGACGCTTTTGAGCCGCATTTTCGGATGTAATTCAATGCTAAAACGCCCAAATTACGTCCGTAAATAGTGTGTGTGTGAACCCAGCCTTAGTGACGCCCCGGCTGCTAGTGCTGCATTGTTGGGTCACTTAGGAGACCCAGCGATGCAGCTGAAAGCGGACCGTCGGCCATGAGAAGTTTGCGGGGTGGGGGGGGGGGGGGCCCTGGCACATTATCTGCACAGGGGCCTTTTGCAGTCTGTGTCCGCCACTGTACATGTCAGTCAATGAATGGCTGGCACAAGAGAATAAATTTACTGAAAAAGCTAACTGTGACAGATCTGGAAGAGATAAGCAGCACCTACTGTACAGTATATAGCACCACTTATCTCTGTATAATGGTCAAGTTCTGACCCCCGAATTTGATGACGTTTCAAGGGTCTGGATCTTGGTTAAAACTGCTGTGGGACTTGTAATGGGGTCCGATTTCTGCTATCACATTATTTGCATGACCAATGTTCCTCATTTTAGCAATACTCATTAAATCTGTCATCCAGCTACTAAACTGTAGTGTGGTACTATGTATTTATGTTTACTCTAATAGTGCCAGCATATTCCGTAGTGTTGTACAGAATTTGTCATCACTCACTTTTTCCAGTGTGGCTCACAATCTAAATTCCCCATCTGTATGTTTTTGGATTGTGGGAGGAAACCGGAGTACCCGGACGAAACCCATGCAAACACAAACAGAACATACAAGTTCCATGCAGAAGTTGTCCTTGGTTGAATTTGCTTCTGCCTAGACCATTTCAGAAAGGAAATATAGAACATTTATCTTACATTAATTGCTTAATACATTTCCTTAAAATCTAAATCTAACCTATCTATCTATCTATCTATCTATCTATCTATCTATCTATCTATCTATCTATCTATCTATCTATCTATCTATCTATCATCTATCTATCGTTAGGTCCAGAATTGTTTGGACAGTGACACAAATTTTGGCATTTTAACTATTTACCCAAAAAAATATTGAATATAAAGTTATATAATCAATAATGGCTTAAAGTGCAGACTCTCAGCTTTAATTTGAGGAAGGGTTTAGGAATTACAGCTATTTAATACGTAGCTGCCTCTTTTTCAAGGGACCAAAGATAATTGGACAATTATCTGAAAAGCTATTTAATGGGCTGGATGGGCTATTCCCTCATTAATCCATCATAAATTAAGCAGGTAAAAGGTCTGGAGTTGATTCCAGGTGTGGCATTTGCATTTGGAAGCTGTTGCTGTGAACCCACAACATGAGGTCAAAGGAGCTCTCAATGCAAGTAAAGCATACCATCATTATGCTGAAAAAAATGAAGAAATCCATCAGAGAGATAGCACAAATGTTAGGAGTGGCCAAATCAACAGTTTGGTACATTCTTGAAAAAAAAAAGAGCGCACTGGTGATCTCATGAACTCCAAAAGGCCTGGACATCCACAGAAGACAACAGTGGTGGATGATCGCAGAATCCTTTCCATTGTGAAGAAAAACCCCTTCACAACATCTACCCAAGTGAAGAACACTCTCCTGGAAGTAGGTGTATCAGTATCTAAGTCTACCATAAAGAGTAGACTTCATGAGAGCAAATACAGAGGGTTCACCACAAGGTGCAAACCATTAACCAGCCTCAAAAATAGAAAGGCCAGATTAGACTTTGCCAAACAACATGTAAAGAAGCCAGCCCAGTTCTGGAACAGCATTCTTTGGACAGATGAAACTAAGATCAACCTGTACCAGAATGATGAGAGGAAGAAAGTATGGAGAAGGCTTGGAATGGCTCATGATCCAAAGCACATCACATCCTCTGTAAACCATGGTGGAGGCAGTGTGATGGCATGGGCATGCATGGCTGCCAAAGGCACTGGGTCACTAGTGTTTATTGATGATGTGACTGAAGACAGGAGCAGCCGGATGAATTCTGAAGTGTTCAGGGAAATACTTTCTTCTCAGATTCAACCAAATGCAGCAAGGTTGATTGGACGTCGCTTCACAATACAGATGGACAATGACCCAAAACATACTGCGAAAGCAAACCAGGAGTTTTTTAAGGCAAAGAAGTGTAATATTCTGCAATGGCCAAGTCAGTCACTAGATCTCAACCTGATCGAGCATGCATTTCACTTGCTTAAGACAAAACTTAAGGCAGAAAGACCCACAAACAAGAAACAACTGAAGACAGCTGCAGTAAAGGACTGGCAAAGCATCACAAAGGAGGAAACCCAGTGTTTGGTGATGTCCATGGGTTCCAGACTTCAGGCAGTCATTGCCTGGAAAGGATTCTCCACAAAGTATTAAAAAAACACATTTTATTTATGGTAATGTGAATTTGTCCAATTACTTTTGAACCCCTGAAATGAGGAGGCTGTGTAGAAAAATGGTTGCAATTCCTAAACGTTTCACAGGATATTCGTGTTCAACCCCTTGAATTAAACCTGAAAGTCTACACTTCAATTGCATCTCAGTTGTTTCATTTCATATCCAATGCGGTGGCATGCAGAACCCAAATCATGAAGATTGGGTCACTGTCCAAATAATTCTGGACCTAACTGTATCTATCTATCTATCTATCTATCTATCTATCTATCTATCTATCTATCTATCTATCTATCTATCTATCTATCTAATCTATCTATCTATCTAATCTCCGTCATATCTATGTCATATCTATTTCTTTAATTTCTGTAGAATTAATATTATCTACATATCTAGCAATCATTATATGGGCTCGCACAATTTGAGCTAACTGAGCGCTAAGAACCTCACCTTTATAAGCATAATAAATATAGCAGTAATGAAATTAAGATAATAAAAATGCATAATAAATATAAAGTTTATATATATCTTAGCACCGGCATCTGCATTTTTTTGTAATTGGCTATGTTACATAAAAATCACATCAGATTAGCACCTGCACATTTATTTCATGTCTCAGGAGAAGCTGACTAACCATGTTGTTTCTATTTTCTATTGTTATAGATTATATGGTCTACATCAAAATTTGATAGGGAAATGAAAAAAAATGTTTTTTAAATCATAAGTTTTGGTGAAGGTGCTTGTCAAGGAATTTGCCCCAAAGGGGACTTTAATTTTACCAATACACTTACATCCCAAGTACTGAATACCGGTTCAGAAGCTATTTGCTGCCACCCATCTGAAATTTAGAAATGTTACTGTGCGGGTGGTCCATCTGTGTGGCCCCCTCATACTTGTGATTCATGACCAAGATGTCAATTTACACCTGTAGAGAAGGAAGCCAAATACAACTGCAAATAATTACAATCCTGGAGTTATTAACCACATAGTGAGGAACTACATGGTTTTCATTTTTGCTCTTGCAAACCACACCATACCTTATTTTACCTCTTTGCTAAATACAGGACGTAGCCGGAAACTTGCAATATGCGGATTCCACACAACATAGAAGAGTAGCTACTGCCGTTTAATTTCTTTAAATGATGTATTATAAGAACATGTGCTAAATATATAAAAAATATAATTATGTCTGAAGAAAAAAAATAATTGATATTCAAAAGTCATCTAAAATAATTATGCATATGCAGTGAATTCCAGAAAGCCAGAAACTCACTTTTATAATAACGAGAGAAAAAAAGTTGTAACTTTTATAGTTTTAGATGAAAAGGTGCGCTCTTTAAAATATGTAAAATAAAATGCAAATTTAGATATCTTTACTATACTGAAAGGATTTTGGTTGTGTTAATGATCAGTTTCCTAGGGTTTATTTTAGAACACTATCTTCTAATATCTTCATTAGTTAAAATGTTATACATAAAATGGTATATAGTATTTTATTGTGTTGTTTAGAATGACAGCTATGTCTCTGGAGCGCTGCTTTGTGGTGCCCCTGTTCTAAAGATAATCAGCAAATAACACATCAACAAGACAAAGTGCCCACTGGTAACACAACATCAATGCATTATAGGCAAAAACAGAACCTTTTCAATTTGGGACATCAGCATGGCTAAGTAAAACTGAACTAGTAGGTTCAAATACATCCAGTAAATCTGCCTCCCATGGTGCTATTTGTATGTGAGTAGTAAAATGCTTCACATATGGCACGTCAGCAGCGCTGAGATGGACCTTCAGGCATGTACCCATAACTACTCAGCATTGTTAAGAGTTATGAAGCACCATTCACATCTGCACTATACTTCTCATTATATCTGACTAAACCTGTGATAGAGTTTGATGGTAAAAGAGCCTTAAATGTGAGGTGTCATGCATGGTCCTTCTTACCCCTTGAGAATGCAACAGTGATACGCGCTTTGGGTGGGTGCGGTCATCAGTTTGGTCTGTATTAATGACTTTATAATGTCTTGTATCTAGATATCCTTCTCTGCCAATATTTGTTCATATACTTCTAAAGGAGAATGTTTATTCGCATATACTGTTTTGATATTGAGTCCATATGCAGACGTTATTTTATCATGATTAGCGCATACGCACTTTAACTGTGTGTATATACTTTTATTACAGTACAGCTAGTCTATGTCTCTGCTTTAGTGTATGTAATGCTCTGCTTTTTAATATATTTTATGATTTTATTTCATGATGAATTATTAAATTATTGTATTGCTATTTTGCCTTTTCTGCACTTTTATTGTAGGACTGTAGTAGTGATAGATGACTGCTTTCCTCATCAAAGACACTTAACATGGGGACAGGCAGAGCAATCAGCAAATGTCAGATAGAATATAGTTTTGGTTAAGAAATGCTTGCTTGCCCCCACAACAAGCTCCTTCGAGGAATGGGTTCCCCCATGCTAAATATTTGTGAATCGCTGCAATAGTATATACAGTAACCTTCCTTCACTGTTTTTGAGCTTTAAACTGTATCAGCAGTCACATTATTTTTTATTTATTTGCTTGTTCCTGTTATTTGGAGTGCAAGCATATCTTTAGTACCTAGCTTTGATCTCAGATTGCTCCATGGTTTTAGAGGAGTGTGATAGTGTCAAAATGACTTTACAGCAACCAAATTGCATTGCATAGAGAACTGCATACATGACCATGACCCTGAGGGATGCTCTCTGTTGGATTATACCTTATTTCTACATACAGCTGTATCCTATTGTTTTGCTAAACTGTCTTAAAGGGGTTTCTCGGTACCAGTGGACAATTATGTAAGTAAAAAAACAATTTACACCAAGACACTTTGTAATATACTTGCATTTCATGAAGTGTCTGTATCGCTCGTTCTCCCGGCTGGTTACAAGGTGCCTCCACACAGAAAATTTGAACTTCCGCCTGTGGCCCATATATCTTCCCTTAAAGTACGGAGACGTCATTGTTGTATGAAAGAGCAAGGGGAAGAGCGGATCCTTAGCATTAGCCTCTGAGCATGTGTGGTTGGGACACATCAAATGTTCACCACGCATGCTCAAGCCTTTGCTACCGCTGCGCCTGTGTCACTTGTGTCTCTGCTGAATCGTGCATTCCCCTGGTCCTCCTGATTAACAGAATCTAAAAATTATTATGGGCTGTGGACTGGGAGTGCAAAGATGGCAAAGGGAGGTGGAGTAGGTGGACTAAATCATACTGGAGGTGTACGTGGAGGAGCGCTGTGCGGCATGGAACCTGTACCAGCAGAAAAAATGGGACATAGATAAACTCCAAAACCACAGAAAAGGCCATACTTACTAAGTGGGTGGGTGAAAACCCGTTCCCAGCAGGACGCAGACAGGTCAAAAATGCTTCAGATGGAGAGTGCATTAAATAGTGATAGCCACTCCCACTAGTCTTGAGGGGAGTGGCGAACTAAGTGCTCACAAGTGTGCGATAAATGGGTGTCAGTATTAGTGTAGTGCAAGGGTGTGAATGTATGGTAAAATAAATGTGTGTGGTATAGAAGTGTGAGAACTGTGTGTGATAATGTAATAAAAAAAATAATTAATATGATGAATAGGGGTCAGTGCTGTGAATAGTACATGGGGTGTCAGTACTATGTGTAATACATGGAGTGATAATGTGCCAGTCGTCAGGCATAGCATATCTTGCCGAATCACAGCCTATTTGTAACACCCCTACTCATGGGCGTAACTAGGTAAGACTGGGCCCCATAGCAAACTCTTGACCGGGCCCCCCCCCGGGTGCCACAAGCGGCTCCTTATAAATAGCGGCCCCTGTAGAATGTGCCATACAACCCCCTGTAGACAGTGCTATATAGCCCCGCCTATAGACAGTGTCACATCCCATTTGTAGATAGTGCCCCCACCTCCCCCTTGTAGATAGTGTCATACAGCCCCCTGTAGATATCGCCATAAAGCCCCCACTGTATATAGCGCTATACAGCTCCCACTGTATATAGTGCCTCACAGCCCCCTCCCTTGTATATAGTGCCACTCAGCACCCCTTAGTAGATAGTGCAGCACAGCCCCCCCTTAGTAGATTGCGCCACACTCAGCCCCCTCTAGATAGAGCCACAGCCCCCCCTTGTAAATAGTGACATACTGTTCCCCCATGTGTATAGTGCCACACAGCTCCACCTTGTGTATAGTGCCACACAGCTCCCCTTGTGTATAGTGCCACACAGCCCCCCTTTGTGTACAGTGCCACACAGTCCCCCTTGTGTATAGTGCCACACAGCTCCCCCATGTGAATAGTGCCACACAGCTCCCCTTGTGTATAGTGCCACAAGGCAATGGTGCATCCGAGATAGTTGCATCAGCCAGAGAGATGTCACTCAAACATGGAAAGGTGGGTTTGGAGGCAAGACTATGTCACTCTTTAGGATAGCGGCACCGCCCCATGACCCTCTAATGAGTTATTAGCAAATAGTGTTTGACGTTTTAAAAGTGTATTTTAAAGATTTTGCTGCATCTAAAAAAGAAACATACAAGGGAATGTATGGAAATATTGTCAGGTCATGTATCACCGCATGTTGGCGGTTAAAGGGGTTAAAACTACCTGACAGATTCCCATTAAATATACAATGAATTGAGAACAATTCCATCTGCCCTGCAATTTTGTTATTATAAATATATCCTATATAAGTACAGATCCAGAACCAAGCTCTGACATATATACAGCACCAGAACCAAGCTCAGTACGTACATTCAGCACTAGAACAAAGCTCAGTACATAAATACAGCACCAGAACCAACCTCAGTACATATATGCAGCCCCAGAACCAAGCTCTGACATATATCATGGGCGTAGCTAGGGGGGGGGCAAGCGGGGCATATGCCCCGGGCGCAGTTCAGAGGGGGGCGCCAGCGCCACCTCCCCCTGCACTATAATTGTACCTGTGTCGCAAGGACACAGGTACAATTAGAAGCAATGAATGACCGGGCACGTTCCGTGCCCGACCATTCAGCGCCTCTCCACGAATGAAGCTACTGGTACCTTTTGTACCAGTGACGCTTCCGTCGATGAAAGGCGCTGACTGACTGGCAGGGAAAGTCATCCTGCCCAGCCAATCAGCGCCTTTCATAGACGCTGCGTTCAACCCCCTGGAGACCTGTGCAGAAGAGAGCAGGTCTCCATGGCTGCCGGACGGCGTGGGAGCGGGAATAAGGTGAGTTTGAATTTTTTTTTTTAAATTGTAATAGACGTGTGGCTGTATCTGCGGGGGGGGGACTATATCTGCTGGGCTATATACAGGGGGACTATATATACAGGGGGACTATATATACAGGGGGACTATATCTGCTGGGCTATATACAGGGGGACTATATCTACAGGGGGCTATATACAGGGGGACTATATCTGCTGGGCTATATACAGGGGGACTATATCTACAGGGGGACTATATACAGGGGGACTATATACAGGGGGACTATATCTGCTGGGCTATATACAGGGGGACTATATCTACAGGGCTGGGCTATATACAGGGGGACTATATCTGCTGGGCTATATACAGGGGGATTATATCTACAGGGCTGGGCTATATACAGGGGGACTATATCTACAGGGCTGGGCTATATACAGGGGGACTATATCTGCTGGGGGGCTATATACAGGGGGACTATATCTACAGGGGGACTATATCTACAGGGGGGCTATATACTGGAGTGGGCTGTCTATAGAGCACCATATACAGGGGTGGGCTATATAGTATATGGTGCTCCATAGATAGCCCACCCCAGTATATAGCGCCCCTGTAGATATAGTCGCCCTGTAGATATAGTCGCGCTGTAGATATAGCCCCCTGTAGATATATTCCCCCTGTATATAGCCCCCCTATTATAGCCCACCCCTGTAGATATAGCCCCCCTGTGTATAGCCCACCCCTGTAGATATAGCCCCCCTGTGTATAGCCCAGCCCTGTAGATATGGTCCCCCTGTAGATATAGTCCCCCTGTAGATATAGTCCCCCTGTAGATATAGTCCCCCTGTAGATATAGCCCACCCCTTTATATAGTCCCCCTGTAGATATAGCCCACCCCTGTATATAGTATCCCACAAATAGCTCCCCCTATAGTGCTCCACAGAAAGCCCACTCCTGTATATAGCCCCCTTGTACATATAGTCCACCCCTGTATATAGTGCTCCACAGATAGCTCACCCCTGTATATACTATTATGATAGGATACTATATACAAGGGTGGGCTATCTGTGGAGCACTATATACAGGGGTGGACTATCTAGTGGAGCACTATATACAGGGGTGGACTATCTAGTGGAGCACTATATACAGGGGTGGACTATATGTACAAGGTGGGGCTATATACAGGGGTGAGCTATCTGTGAAACACTATATGTTGAGCACTATATACAGGGGTGGGCTATATCTACAGGGGGGCTACATACATGGTTGGGCTATCTGTAGAGCTCTATATACAGGGGTGGGCTATATCTACAGGGGGCTATATACAGGGGTGGGCTATCTGTAGAGCACTATAGGGGGAGTTATTTGTGGGACACTATATACAGGGGTGGTCTATATGGGGGCACTATCTACAGGGGGCTCTATGGCAGGCACTATCTACAGGGGCTCTATGGCAGGCACTATCTACAGGGGGCTCTATGTCAAGCACTATCTACAGGGGTCACGGTGTGTGTGGGACACGGTGTATGGTGCTATTATAATTAGAGGTGCAGTGTTTGGCGCTATTATATTTAGGGGCATAGTGTGTGGTATAATGATAACTTTATATTTATTTATAGGTGTAGAAATGTTGGAAAAGTGAGAAGCTGAAGATGTGAGCGGCAAACTGCAGAAATGGTCTGTGACCGGGAGAAGTCGTCATAGATGTCTGTACCAAATGGAGAAAAAGAACTAGAATCTGAGACGTCACCGGTGAGTCACTTAATGTAAATGTTTATTCTGCCTCTAATCAGTAATGTAGTCATTGTATGATCTGCAGCGAGATGATGGGGGTATGATTATGATAGGATTTATTTTTTGTGAAACGGCATCTCCCAGCATATCCTTACCATTGTTCGGGCCATGCTGGGAGCTGTAGTTTTACGCCGTACACACCTATACGGCAGGGGTTGCACTAAATTGAGCTGTATTTGTGCTGGTGTTGTATATATGTAGTGAGCTTGCTTCTGGGGCTGTATATATGTACCGAGCTTGGTTCTGGTGTTGTGTATAGAACCATATTGCTTGTGAAATGTACAAATAATTTTATGCTCGCGCTACATAAAAAGAAATGACACGTCGATTGGTAGAGAAAACAAACACGGCGAGGGGGAAGGAGATGTCGGGAAAGAGGTGGGGGGTGGGCGCCAAACTGAATCTTTGCCCCGGGTGCTGGAGAACCTAGCTACGCCTCTGCATATATACAGCACCAGAACCAACCTCAGTACATAAAAACAACACAAGAACCAAGCTCAGTACATATATACAGCACCAAAACCAATCTCATACGTATGTACAGCACCAGAACAAAGATCAGTACTTACACATGGCATCAGAATCAAGATCAATATATATATACAACACCAGAATAAATACAGCTCAATTTAGTGCAACCCCTGCCATATAGGTTTGTATGGTGTAAAACTACATCTCCCAGCATGGCTGGGCTGTTTCACAAAAAAAATTATACCACCATAATCCCGCTGCAGATCATACAGTGACTACAGTACTGATTAGAGGCAGAATAAACATTTACATTAAGTGATTCACCGGTGACGTCTCAGATTCTAGTTCTTTTCTTCTCCCTTCGGTCCAGACCTCTATGATGGATTTCTTCTGGCCATGACCCATTTCTGCAGTTTTCCGCTCACATGTCGTCAGCTTCTCACTTTTAAAGCATTTCTGCATCTATAAACAAAGTTAATATTCTCAATACCTCTAAATATAATAAAGTGCCATACACTGCACCTCTAACTATAATAGCGCCATAGACTGTGTCCCTGACTAGAATAGTACCATACAGTGCACCTCTAAATATAATAGCGCCATACACTGTGTCCCTGATTATAATAGTACCATAAACTGTGTCCCAAACACACACCGTGCCCCCTGTAGATAGTGCCACCATAGCCCCCTGTAGATAGTGACCCCCATAGAGCCTCTGTAGATAGTGCCCTACATAGAAGCCCCTGTAGATAGTGTCCCACATACAGCCCTCTGTAGATAGTGCCTACATATGGACTCCAGAGCTGCAAGGCAATAGTGCTAACCACTAAGCCACCGTGCTGCCCTACAAATGGCTTCCCCTATAGATAGTGCTCCACGTATAGCCCACCTCTGTAGATAGTCTCACATATAGCTCCCCCTGTATATAGTGTCCCAAATAAAGCCCACCCCTGTAGACAGTGCCCTAGATATAGCCACCCTGTAGCTAGTGCCCCACAGGTAACCCACCCCTGTATATAGTGTCCCACATATAGCCCACCCCTATAGAAAGTGCCCTAAAAAATATCTCCCCTATAGATAGTGCTCTACATATAGCCCACCCCTGTATAGTGACTCACATCTAGCTCCCCCTGTATATAGTGGCCCACATATAGACCACCCCTGTATATAGTGGCCCACATGTAGACCCTCCTGTATATAGTGGCCCACATCCCCCTATATATTCCCCCCATAGATAGTGTGCCATATCCCCACATATAGACCCCCCTGTATATAGTGGCCCACATATAGACGACCCCCCTGTAGATAGAGCCCCAACTATAGATAATTCCAGTCACAGTTTTATTAGAAAAAAACAAAACACTTGACATACTCACATGATCCCGTTCCTGCGCCGTCCGATGGCAATGCAGATCTGCTCTCTTCTGAGCAGGTCTGCTGGAGCTGAACGACGCGTCGTTCAATGACGCTGATTTGCTGGGCAGAATAACTTGCACCGTCAATCAGCACCTTTCAAGCTCGGAAGCGGCGCGATAACGTCATCGCGCCTCTAGAGTAGTTGAAAGGCACTGATTGGCGGAGCAAGTCATTTTTCCCCGCAAATCAGCGTCATTGTAAGGTGCTGAATGGTCCGGCACAGAACATGCCTGTCCATTCAGCGGTAATGCATTTATTTGGTTGTCGTTAGCACCGGGGCCCCCTCCGGTGCTAGCAACACCTACAGGCATGAGAGGACTCGGCGGCGCCGGCCCCGTAGTAGCAACGCTACCGCTGTAGCAGCCATAACAGCTGCCAGCGGTGCCACCGAGCATATGGGGGGGAGCGGCTGGCGGCACTGGTCCCCTCAAGCCGCGGACCCCGTAGCAGCCGCTACGGCTGCTACCGCGGTAGTTACGCCACTGCCCCTACTGTCAGCTAAGGCTCTCCCAGCATATAAGATCTGGCCGCGTCCTGAAAAAAGTATACACTACCGTTCAAAAGGTTCAAGACAATTTTGTGTTTTCCATGAATACTCACACTTATATTTATCAAATGAGTTGCAAAATGACTAGAAGATATAGTCAAGACATTGACAAGGTTAGAAATAATTATTTTTATTTGAAATAATAATTTTCTCCTTCAAACTTTGCTTTCGTCAAAGAATGCTCCATTTGCAGCAATTACAGATGCTTCCAGAAGGCCCTCCCACAAGTTGGATTGGCTTGATGGGCACTTCTTGCGTACCATACGGTCAAGCTGCTCCCACAACAGCTCTATGGGGTTGAGATCTGGTGACTGCGCTGGCCACTCCATTACAGATAGAATACCAGCTGCCTTCTTCTTCCCTAAATAGCTCTTGCATAATTTGGAGGTGTGCTTTGGGTCATTGTCCTGTTGTAGGATGAAATTGGCTCCAATCAAGCGCTGTCCACAGGGTATGGCATGGCGTTGCAAAATGGAGTGATAGCCTTCCTTATTCAAAATCCCTTTTACCTTGTACAAATCTCCCACTTTACCAGCACCAAAGCAACCCCAGAGCATCACATTACCTCCACCATGCTTGACAGATGGCGCCAGGCACTCTTCCAACATCTTTTCAGTTGTTCTGCATCTCACAAATGTTCTTCTGTGTGATCTAAACACCTCAAACTTAGATTTGTCTGTCCATAACACTTTTTTCCAATCTTCCTCTGTCCAATGTCTGTGTGCTTTTGCCCATATGAATCTTTTCCTTTTATTAGCCAGTCTCAGATATGGCTTTTTCTTTGCCACTCTGCCCTGAAGGCCAGCATCCCGGAGTCAACTCTTCACTGTAGACGTTGACACTGGCGTTTTGCGGGTACTATTTAATGAAGCTGCCAGTTGAGGACCTGGGTGGCGTCTATTTCTCAAACTAGAGACTCTAATGTACTTGTATTGTTGCTCAGTTGTGCAGCGGGGCCTCCCACTTCTCTTTCTACTCTGGTAAGAGCCTGTTTGTGCTGTCCTCTGAAGGGAGTAGTACGCACCGTTGTAGGAAATCTTCAGTTTCTTGGCAATTTCTCGCATGGAATAGCCTTCATTTCTAAGAACAAGAATAGACTGTCGAGTTTCACATGAAAGCTCTCTTTTTCTAGCCATTTTGAGAGTTTAATCGAACCCACAAATGTAATGCTCCAGATTCTCAACTAGCTCAAAGGAAGGCCAGTTTTATAGCTCCTCTAAACAGCAAAACTGTTTACAGCGGTGCTAACATAATTGCACAAGGGTTTTCAAGTGTTTTCTAATCATCCATTAGCCTTCTAACACAGTTAGCAAATACAATGTACCATTAGAACACTGGAGTGATGGTTTCTGGAAATGGGCCTCTATACACCTATGTAGATATTGCATTAAAAACCAGCCGTTTGCAGCTAGAATAGTCATTTAGCACATTAACAATGTATAGAGTGTATTTCTGATTAATTTAATGTTATCTTCATTGAAAAAAACTGTGCTTTTCTTTCAAAAATAAGGAAATTTCTAAGTGACCCTAAACTTTTGAACGGTAGTGTATATAGTATATATAGCACTGACCCCTATTCATCACATTTATTTATTTTTTGTTGCATTATCACACACAGTTCTGACACTTCTATACCACACACTTTTCTTTTATACCATACATTCACACCCTTGCACTACACTAATACTGACACCCATTTATCGCACACTTGTGAGCACTTAGTTCGCCACTCCCCTCAAGACTACTGGGAGTGGCTACCACTTTTTAATACACTCTCCTTCTGAAGCATTTTTGACCTGTCTGCGTCCTGCTGGGAACGAGTTTTCACCCACTCACTTAGTAAGTATGGCCCTTTCTGTGGTTTTGAAGCATGGAACCTGTAGTCTGGGAGGGCAACAGAAAACGTCCGCAGACCGAACGGTCACAATGTAAACAAACCGAAATGCAGTACCCGATGGTGAGGCAAATTAGTGAAACAGGCATGTGGCGGGCATTAGGATACAATACCCAGCATGAACAGAACATTTCCAACAAATATCAATGTCAGAAAACCACTTTAACCCCTTAATGACTAAGCCTGTTTTGACCTTATGGACCAGGCCAATTTCTTCAAATCTGACGTGTCAATTTAAGTGGTAATAACTTTGGAATGCTTTTATTTTTTCAAGCGATTCTCAGACTATTTTCTCGTGAGACATTGTACTTTAAGTTAATGGTAAAATTTGGTCGATACATTCAATGTTTATTTGTGGAAAAACACCAAAATCGTAAGAAAATTTACAAAAATTAGCATTTTTATAAATTTAAATGTATCTACTTGTACCACAGATATAAATACCACACAAAATAGTTACCAGTTAACATTTCCCATATGTCTACTTTATGTTGGCATTGTTTTTTGAACATCCTTTTATTATTCTAGGACGTTACAAGGCTTAGAAGTTTAGCAGCCATTTCTTACATTTTCAAGAAAACGTCAAAAGCCTGTTCTCAGGGATCAGTTCAATTCTGAATTGGTTTTGAGGGCCCTATATATTAGAAACTCCCTATAAATCACCCCATTTTAAAAACTGTACCCCTCAAAGTATTCAAAACAGCATTTTAAAAAGTTTTTTAACTTTTTAGGCGTTTCACAGGAATTAAAGCAATGTGGAGGTAAAATTTATGAATTTAATTTTTTTTGCAGAAAATACATTTTAATCTTTTTTTTTGTAACACAGAAGGTTTTACCAAAGAAATACAAATCAAAATTTATTTCCCAGATTCTGCAGTTTTTAGAAATATCCCACATGTGGCCCTAGTGTGCTAATGGACTGAAGCACTGGCCTCCGAAGCAAAGGAGTTTTGGGGCCTTCTTTTTATTAAAATATATTTTAGGCATTTCAGGTTTGAAGAGTTCTTGTGGTGCCAAAACAGTGGAAACATCCCTAAAAAGACACAATTTGGCAAACTACACCCCTCTAGGAATTCATCAAGGGGTATAGTGAGCATTTTTACCCCACATGTTTTTTGCTGAATTAGTTGAATTAGGCCGTGAAAATGAAAATCTAATTTTTTTCCAATAAAGCATAGACATATTAAATTTTTACGAGGCATAAAGGAGAAAAAGCACCCCAACATTTGAAAAGCAATTTCTCACGATTATGGCAATACCACATATGTGGTAATAAACTGCTGTTTGAGCACATGGCAGAACTCAGAAGGGAAGGAGCACCATTTGGCTTTTAGAACCCAAATTTTGCTGTAATGGTTTTCGGATGCCATGTCACATTTGCAAAGCCCCTGAGGGACCAAAACAGTGGAAACCCCCCAAAAGTGATCCCATTTGAGAAGCTGCACCCCTTAAGGAATTTATAGAGGGGTATAGTGAGCATTTTGACCCCACAGGTTTTTTGATGAATTTAGTGGAATTAGGCCGTGAAAATTAAAATCAAAGTTTTTTCTAATAAAATGTAGTTTAGCTCAGATTTTTCCATTTTCACAATAGATAAAGGACAAAAAAAAACACAACATTTGTAAAGAAAACTTTTCTGGGCGCAGCAATACCCTTATATGGTCATAAACTGCTGTTTGCACATACAGCAGGGCTCAGAAGGGAAGGAGCGCTATTTGGCTTTTGGGACTCAAATTTTGCTGGATTTGTTTTTGGGTGCCATGTTGCATTTGAAAAGCCCCTGAGGGACCAAAACAGTAGAAACCCCCCAATATTGTCCCCATATGGGAAACTACACCCCTCAAGGAATCTATCAAGGGGTATAGTGAACATTTAGACCCCACAGGTCTTTTGCAGAATTTATTGGAATTAGGCCATAAAAATTAAAATCTACATTTTTTTTCCACTAAATTGTAGAATTTCTTCATTTTGACAAGGAATAAAGGAGAAAAAGCACTCCAACATTTGTAAAGCAATTTCTCCCGAGTTTGGCAATACCCCACATGTGGTCATAAACTGCTGTTTGGACACACGGCAGGGCTCAGAAAGGCGGGAGTGCCATTTGGCATGCAGATTTTGCTGGATTGTTTTCTGGGAGCCATGTCGCATTTGCATGGTCCCAGAGTACAGTGGAAACCCACAAGAAGTGACCCCATTTTAGAAACTACACCCCCAAGGCATTTATCATTTGCCTGGACATATAACAGGGCTCAGAAGTGAAGAGCACCATGTGCATTTGAGGCCTATTTTGGTGATTTTCCAGCATTGGCTCACAATTGCAGGGCTCTGAGGTCAAATAGTAGATCAAACCCCTAAGTAGTGACCCCTATTTTGGAAACTTTACCCCTTATGGCATTTTAAGGGGTGTAGTGAGCATTTTAACCCCACGGGTGTTTTTACATTAGGAATTAATGTGCAGGGGATGGTGCAAAGTGAAAATTGCAATTTTACACTGATATGCCATTTTAGTGCACAATATGTTGTGCCCAGTTTGTGCCACTGAAGACAAATATCTCAAACTTTTAAGCGGGTTCTCCCAGGTATGGCGATGCCATATATGTGGAAGTAAACCACTGTTTGGGCACAGTGTAGGGTTTAGAATGGAGGGAGCACTATTTGGATTTTGGAGCGCCGAGTTTGCTTGGTAATAGTTTGGGGTTTTGCTGGTATTTCAGTTTATAATGTGGGGGCATATGTAAGCTGGCAGAGTACATCAGGGCGTAATAAAGTGGTATAATAACGAGGTAAATAAATAATAATCCGCAGATGTGTGGCAAGTGTTGCACTGATAAATGTTGGTCAATCTGAGACCCATTACTTTTTATTTTTTCTCCACTGGAGCTGTGTGAGGGCTTATTTTTTGAATGACAGTCTGTAGTTTTCATTGGTACCATTTTGGGTTACATGCGATTTTTTTAAATTACTTTTTATTCCCTTTTTTGGCAAGCAAGTTGACCAAAAACCTACACTTCTGACAAAGTTTTTTTTTTACAATGTTCACTGTGAGCTAATAATTACATTTTATTCTGCGGGTCGATACATTACGGTACCATATGTATATAGTTTTTTTGTTTTTCAACGTTTTTTTGTGTCACCATATTCTGAGAGCCATAACTTTTTTATTTTTGCGTCGACAAGGCAGTGTAAGGGCTTCTTGTTTGTGGGACGGGTTGTAGTTTTTAATAGTAGTATGCTAGGGTAGATGCGACTTTTTGATCACTTTTTATGTTTCATGATTTTGGAGGGGTAGGGACCAAAAAAATAGTGATTCTGGCATTGTATTTTATTTATTTTTTTCAGTGTTCATCATGCGGGAAGAATAACATTATAGTTTTATAGTTTGGGTCATTACGGATATTGATACCAAATATGTGCACTTTTTTTTAACGTTTTCATGTTTTTTCCTGTGATAAATGACTTGTAGGAAAAAAGGCAGTTTTTATTTTTTTAATTTATAACTTTTTTATTTTTACATTTTTGTACAACATTTTTATAATTTTTTTAACTTTTTTTTAGTCCCACTAGGGGACTTGAAGGCCTGCACCTCTGATCTTTACTCTAATACATTGCACTACCCACATAGTGCCATGCATTAGAGCTGTCAGTTATTCACTGACAGCAAGCCTATTAGGCTCCGTTTCTGGGCGGGGCCTAGTGGGCTTCTGTACGTGGCAGACCAGGAGGCCACTGTTGGCCTCCGGTTGCCATAGCAACGATCAGCACCCCCACGATCACATCGCAGCGATGCCGGTTGGCTACAAACCCCAAAGATGCCGCTTTTTATTGCGGCATCTAAGGGGTTAATGACAGGGATCGGAGCTAGCTCCATTCTCTGCCGTTACACCAGGGTGTCAGCTGTAACATACAGATGACACCAGCAGCTTATGGCACAGGTTCAGCTTCAGAGCCCGCTGCCATTTTACGTTTGCAGCCGAAAGCCTTTTAGGCCCCACCCGGACAGGCCTCTGTACTTGGCTGACAGGAGGCCATTGGTAGGCCTCCTGTTGCCAACAGCCGATCGGCTAGCAAATTGACTCCCTGGCTCTTCATGCCAGCTATGCTGTGATTGGTCAGTCACTACTGACTGACCAATCACAGCGATCGCGGGCGGCACCGCGTTTGGTCCTCCGCCACATCATAGAGACTATCTGCTGTCACAGTCTTTTGACATGGCGACAGAACAAAACCGTGGCTTAATTCTACCTCATGGTGCCTTAAGGCAGGGCAAATCATGACTTACAGTTGCAACATATTAAAGGTCAAGCAGAGGACAACCCTATTTGGAGCTGATTTTAATGGATGATATGTTCTGCGTGTACAATGGTAGCAAAGTTCAATGCAATGTAAAATGAATGTGCACAAGTTCTGTATAGATAGAGATTGGGTCAGAATAATTTCCTCTAGTAGGCCCTAGGAACCCCAGTACATCACTGAGCAGTTTTATATGTGAACTTGTGGGGTTGGTAATCCAAAGCATTTTTTTTTACTTTCGCTACAAGTCCCCACTCATATTTTATAGTAGAAAGCAAGAAATAAATAATTGACATTAATAACCTGTAAGTTGTCTATGTCTAGTTTATACATGTTGTACCGTAACTATTTTGGCCACAGGGAGTGCGACTGCAAGCAGGCACAGGGACATCAGATCCCGGCACACAAGGTCTGTACCACGGCACATAGAAGGTCCTGACGCCTAGTAGTGTCGCATACAACCTACTGAGGCTGCCCGGCATCAGAACCTTCAATGTGCCATGGCACAGTCCTTGTGAAGAAGCAGGGGTGGGCGGGCGGTCTTAAAAAAAAAAACAGGGATGGTGAATACATTCCTTTTTTTCTTATTGTCTGATCTGGGGTCTGATCTGGGAGTCCATACTGGGGGGGGGGTGTCCATGCTGGGGTGGGCCCAGTCAAAAGTGGGGCATGGGGCCCCACACACCCTCGGGTTATGCCCCTGTTAAGCTCCCCTGGGAAAAAAACAGATGTAATAAAATGACTTCTTGTATACATAAACAGCCATTTAATTGCTAAAACTTTATAATATATAAACTGTATTATAAAGCATGAACGTTTTAATATTGGAAACCTTACTTTTACTAATTTAATGTGGGATTTTGCTTTAAAGTAACAGCAGATTTATAACTCTTTTCTTCTCCGAAGTAATTGTTAGTTAAAAAAAGAAAAGCTCATATATTGACTTTAACTGCAACTATATAGCATACTGTGGCTATAAGAAGTATTCACACCAGGATTTGTTCATGCTGTATTGTGTATCATTGAATCACAGTGTATTAATTGGGTTACTTTGACAATGTTCAACAAAAAAAGTCTTTAATGTCAAAATGAAAACAAACCTGTACAAAAAGATCTACATTAATTACAATTATTAAATACAAAAAAATTGAATGCAAAATTATTCACCCCTTCAAATCAGAAGTAATGGCAGCAGTTGCAGCCCTGAGTATGCAGTTTTTACATTTGGTTAGGTTTAAACTCATCACGTGAACCTGGCCAAAAATGTTACGTTTCATAACAGCTACTTTCAAGTCCAGCCGCAAATTCTAAATTTTAGGTTTCAGACTGTCTTGAGTCTCAAGAATTGCATTCATCCTAATTTGACATAAATATTTCCTATCCGATTACACCTATAGAAAAATGTAGGATTATTCTTATATCACAATAATTGAGCTGTTCAATATACCAAGAACCTTAGTCCTCATACAACATTTTGCTAACAGAGATACCACAAAAAGTGTGTTGAGAGTTGTTGCAAATCTAAAAATCATGAGTTTTTATCGAATCATCATGAGAGGAGGATCTTAAAAAAATGGAAACTTCAGAATTGGTAAAGTTAGCAAAATCATGCACCTTTTGTTACATAATGCATGAATCTACACATTATAAACCATGGGTCCCATCCATGACAGGACAAATTTTAGAGCTACAGATGTGTCCTTCCATAATTGATCTCTAAACCCGACATTTTCAGAGATTGCGCCAGATGTTAAACAAACATGTAAAAAAAAGTATACTTCCAAGGTATTCCTCTGACGTATGCCATCCATAAGCCATCTGTCGTCCATAAACCCATGTTAGAAAACACATACGTTTAACATATGTGTTCTTTACTCAATAGCTGTGGCGGAAGCCATCCATCGGCCATCCGTCGCCCATAAACTCTCATGTTAAAGTTTGTTGATGACGCTTGATTGTATTATAATTGTACTGCAATTATGACAATTTGTATAACTTAAAGCAGTTGAAGAAAAGTTAAGGGTGGACACATCTGTATGTAAGAATTGGAATTAATTTCAGTGATACCTTTCACATGTTCTATTAAATGTATCAAGAATATGTCAAACACGGCACATTTCACCTGAGACCATTTACCCCATGAAACCGTCAGATCTATGCAGTGTTCAGAAATTGAATTCTAGTATCTTGTAATCTGTAGTCTATTTTACCATAATTGCTTTGTGAAAACTTTGCATGCTGGAGCTCGCACATTTACTTTATATTTTTTCCATATACATGAAAATAATACACTACACGAATACAAAGCAGATGGGACAATAGAGAGTAAAACCACTCAATTCAAAGGTTTAAAAATCATGTAGAAGCCAGAAAACAATGATTGTCAATAAGCATGTAGCATTGTTTTATTGAGGTAACTGGTTATGATTGCAAAATACTGTAACTGGCTCCACTGTGTGCATGATCCACTTTATATTGACCCATTTCATTTGAGGTGAGGTTAGATCAAAAACTTGTCTTCCATTTATTGACACCCATTCTTGTTCTTCGCTAAAATCAGTTATCACGTTTAGTACAGTGTGCAAAAAGCTTAAGTCTAAAGTCAGGTAAAAGGCTCTGGATGATATAAATTTCTGGAGCATTTCCTAACATCCGGATTTCTCCCTCTGGGCGGTTCAGGAAAGAAACTAATTAACCCCTTCAACCGAGGTCATTTTGGCCTTCAGGACTTGCCCCTGTAATGACGGGGTAAGGAGACAGACAGGTGAGCCCTAATCTACCCGCCACTCAGTCCCTGCCTACTTGCACGACCCGTCCTAGGCGACGGCGTACAACTGGGCGACGGTCCCTACGCTCAATACGTGCACGAGAGACAAACAGACAAGGGTACACAGAAGCTAAGGGAAATGGGGCAGTTGCCCACGGCAACACTGTGAGCAACAACAGTAGTGAACGAGCCGAGTCAAACCAGGAGTGTATGAGGTACCAAACGCAGAGCAGTAGAATAGTCAGTAAAGCCAGGGTCAAAATGAAGCTGAGGTCAATAGTAATAGCTGGAACAGCAGAGCCAGGAAACAAGAGAGAATCACAGGCAAAGACAAGAAGCAAATGAAGGTATACATAGACCGAGGGCGGAAGCTAGAACCGTCTGGCCAGGCTGTGATAGGTTCTCCCACTCCTCAGCCTACCAGCCTGAGTGGTAGCAGATAGAGTCACTCTAACAGACCTAGGAGCAGATGCAGACTGATTAACCACGGGCGTCGACACAGAAGCTGTGTCTGGCAGATCCTTTACAGCCCCATTTTTTTAAATTTGACATGTGTCACTTTATGTGGTAATAACTCTGGAATGCTTTTACCTATCCAAGCGATTCTGAGGTTTTTTTCTCGGGACATATTGTACTTTATGTTAGTAGAAAAATGTGGTTGATAAATTCATTGCTTATTTTTTTTAAAACACCAAAATTTAAAGAAAATTTGCACAAATTATGATTTTTCTGATTTTAAATGTTTCTGCTTGTAAAACAGATAATAATACCACACAATATAGTTACTATTTCACATATTCCATATGTCTACTTTATGTTGGCATCGTTTTTTTAAGGTCCTTTTATTTTTCTAGGATGTTACAAGGCTTAGAACTTTAGCAACAATTTCTCAGATTTTTAAGAAAATTTCAAAAGGCTATATTTTCAGGGACAAGTTCAGTTCTGAAGTGGCTTTGAGGGGCCCATATATTAGAAACCCCCATAAAACACTCCATTTTGAAAACTGCACCCCTCAAAGTATTCAAAACATCATTCAGAAAGAGTTTTAACCCTTTAGGCGTTTCACATGAATTGAAGCAAAGTGTCACGGTCTAAGGATATGTGGACCCACTAGGCCGCACCGCCATAGCGGGGAGGCAGCTGGCCAAACAACAGAGCACCCAAGCAATACAAAGTCCCGCACTAGGGTACCTGAATAGTCCAAACAGTGGCCGAGAATTAGCACGGATGAAGGTGGGGGCAGCAGGTTATGCCAGACGTGGCGGATGACAGCAGGTGCAGCAGGTTGCACCAGACTTGGCGGATAACACTGGACGTGGCAGATGACACTGCACATGGCAGACGACAGCAGGTGCAATAGGACACGACTCCAACACTAACAGCCTCAGGAACAAGAACACAGCACAGGATACAGGATACAGGTAACAGGGCACGGGTAACAACAGGAACTGGATAGCACTAAGGGATCATTTGCAAGACTGACATGGGAAAACTAACAATGCTCAGGCAATGATCAAAGGGGCAGGGCACTTCTTATAATCTAGTAAATCATGGGCAGTTGATGATGTTGATCTCCCATTTGCGCTCTGGCCCTTTAAGGCCGGGTACGAGCGTGTGCGCGCACACTACGAGACACAGCGGACCGGAGCGGAAGTGAGTGCTGGCACGGTCTGCGGCCATGGATGCTAAAGTATCCCCCCTCTAACGCCCCCTCTTCTTGGGGCCAGAGTGAGAGAGGAACTTCTTAATGGGAGCAGGGGCACTGAGGTTCTCTTCTGGTCCCAGGACCTCTCCTCAGGACCCATCCCTCTCCAGTCCACCAAATAGAAAGTCCTTCTTCCTACCCTTTTGCAGTCTAGGATCTCCCTCACCTCAAACACATTAGATGAACCGCTGAAAGCAACTGCGGGAGTGGAAGTCTTACTGTAGTGGTTCAGACCACTGGTTTCAGGAGGGACACATGAAAGGAGTTGGGGATTCTGACAGTAGGAGGCAGCCGAAGCTTATAGGAGACAGGGTTTACCTGTTGCCATATCTTAAAAGATCCGAGGAACCTGGGAGCAAACTTGTATGACCGCACCTTTAAATGAATGCTCCATGAGGACAGCCAGACTTTGGTACCTGGAAGATACTGAGGCGGCTCTCTTCTTTTTATATCTGCTATTCGCTTCATGCGATCAACTGCCAGCAAAATAGAGGACCGGGTCTGATTTGCAGAAAGTCTCCAAATGCAGAGTCAGCAGCGGGTACCTGAGATGTAGTCGACACAGGAAGAGGGACTCTAGAATGTTGACTGTACACAAAGTAGAATGGTGTGGAAGTGGTGGCTTCACTTGTGTGGTTGTTATACGAGAACTCAGCCCATGGAAGAAGCTGTACCCAGTTATCATGCTGCAAGGAGATGAAGTGGCGGAGATAATTCTCCATGATCTGGTTAATTCTCTCGACTTGCCCATTGGACTGGGGTGATAGGCTAAAGAAAAGTCCAATCTCTCATCCAGGAGTTTACAGAACTTTTAGGTAATTTGAACCCCCCGATCGGACACTATGTGAAGGGGCAAGCCATGCCACCGGAAGATGTGCTGACTTAAGAGATTCGCCAGTCGGGGAAACAGAAGGTAGGCCGGTCAGCAGGATAAAATGTGCAATCTTCGAAAACCTGTCCACCAGCACCCAGACAGTGTTGCATCCTGCTGAGGGAGGAAGGTCTGTGACAAAGTCCATCGCAATGCGCTGCCAGGGGACACTGGGTACAGGCAGAGGTTGGAGCAGGCCAGCAGGCTTGCAGTGAGCAACCTTGTTAGAAGCACACACCATGCAGGAAGAGACAAAGTCCACAACATCTTTGGGCAGTGTGGGCCACCAGAAGTGACGAGTAATCCGGTCTCGGGTCTTACGAACACCAGCGTGCCCAGCCAGTTTGGAGCTGTGTCCCCAGCGGATAATTCGTCTCCTGTCTTCCAACCGAACAAAAGTCCTCCCTATATAGACCTTAGGACATCCGCATACAGCGTAATAAATTACGTGTGTTGTACTACAGGAGATATAGTCTGTAATCTCAAAGCATCTACTCCCGTCCACTGACTCAAAATGTGTCGCACAACTGATGTTAGAGCATGCAATATAATCACCACAAGGTTAACAACCTACTCTCTGTCCACGTGATCCAAAATAGTTCACTTTTTTCGGTATATAGTGGCTGTTGACTAGGAGGTCTCTGAGATTCCTGCTTCTCGTGCCCGTCATCATTGCCCAGGCAGAGAGCCAGAACTGGTTCTGATCTTAAAATGGGCCAGTGTCGCCCTAAAATTGTCCTCATTTTCTCTCTATGGGATGTTATACATGGTTATGAACCGTACATCAGTTTCTCCTGTTCTGTGGACTTTATTTCTTAATAAATCACTACGTTGCGTTCTTTTTGCCCTATAGTACCCTGCCATGATAGATCTTCTACTGTACCCTCTAGTCTCAAACCTAGATCTAAGGTCCACAGATTGTTGTTCGAACAGGTTGTCATTAGAGCAGATCCGCCTCAACTCAGACTCAGTTCCCTGCCACACAAAGAGAACATCATCTATGTAGCGTAGCCAGCACTGCACATGGTCCGCGGCATGGACGCCATCCCCATGGAACACCTGTCTCTCCCAGAACCCGAGAAACAGATTCGCATAGGACGGCGCACATGCCGCCCCCATGGCAGCGCCTTGTGTCTGAACATAAAAATTGAACACAATTAAATTGTGACTCAGAATATATTGTAATAGCTCAAGGATCAATTCACACATTTCTCCATCCCAGTTGCTGGTCCCCAGGAAGAAACGGACCACCTCCAACCCTTCGTGATGTCTTATACAAGTATATATATAGTGACTCCACATCTGCGGTCACGAGATACATGTCTGAATTTATTTGGATCCCATCGATCCTCCCAAGGACGTCCGTCATGTCTTTTACATAGGATGGTAACTCAGTGACTAAAGGTTTAAGGTAATAATCAATACATTTACATATAGGGTCACATAGACTTCCCATACCTGTCACAATAGGGCGTCCCGGGGGATCCGTGGGGCCCTTATGGATCTTGGGCAGAAAGTACAGTGTCAGAACCTTCGGATCATGGGTTATGAGTCCTTCGTAGATTTTTTATGAATAATCCTCTTATCCAAGGCTCTATTTAAAATGTTGTCTAGTTCTAAGGAGAATGAGGGCAATGGGTTATGAGTTAGTTTAGCATATGTCCGTCTATCCCTTACTTGTCTAAACGCTTCTTTCTTATATTTGTCTGTCGGTTAGACCACAATGTTGCCCCCTTATCTGCGGCTTTAATCACAACATCATCAAGAGATTGAAGTTCCCTCAGAGTTTTCCTCTGAGGAGCCGTTTGATTATCTTTGTTCCTAGAAGTGGACAGTTATTTAAACCCGTCCACAACTAGTTTTGTAAAAATTTCCACTTGGGGGCACAGAGATAAGGGGGGAAACGTTGTGGATCTGGAAAGGGCCGACATAGGGAACGTACCTGTTGTTGTGGTGGCCTGTTCTCGTAATAGCTCCTTTAAGGGTTGTAAAGTTCTGTCAAGTCAGGCAAATTACAACGGGTTGTACAAGATTATAAATCCAACAGGGTATATAAGTGGCGCATGAAACAAGATAGATCTAAATCTGTCTCTCGCTCTAGATCTTCTTCTATATCATCTCGAACCTCTGGCGATGAGCCAGTTAGAACACGTGACACAAAAACGAGCATTAATATCGGAACTAACCAGGGATCCCATGTTTCATGGAGACACTACGACAGACATGCAAAACGCAAAATCCCAATGATCCATCAACAGGATAAGAGATCCGGAAACAACTTGGAGGTAATAAACCTGTCTTCTCATGCCCTCTCTGATGCCCAATGTGAGGTTCTTAGTAGAGGGTTGACATTTCCACCCACCACCTCCTTTGATTTTTTTACATCTCTGAAGGATTTACATCTATTTTCTAGAAAACTGGTGCTAAAAAAATTACATAGCAGGGGCTCTGGAACGCTGGAGATCAATAGTGAAATGGAGAGGGAGGCTTTACAAGCCTTAGAGGAGCTATTACGAGAACAGACCGCCATAACAACAGGTACGTTCCCTATGTCGGTCCTTCCCAGATCCACAAGGTCCCCCCCCCCTTATCTCTGTGCCCCCATGTGGAAATTTTTAGAAAACTAGTTATGGACGAGTTTAAACAACTGTCCACTTCTAGGAACAATGATAATCTAACTGCTCCTTGGAGGAAAGCTCTGAGGGAACTTCAATGTCTTGATGATGTTGTGATTAAAGCCGCAGATAAGGGGGGCAACATTGTGGTCTGGCCGACAGACAAATATGAGAAAGAAGCGTTTAGACAATTAAGGGATAAACGGACATATGCTAAACTAACTCATAACCCATTGCCCTCATTCTCCTTAGAACCAGCCAAGATTTTAAATAGAGCCTTGGATAAGGGGATTATTTATCAATTTTTTTTATGAAGGACTCATGATCCATGATCCGAAGGTTCCGACACTGTACTTTCTGCCCAAGATCCATAAGTGTCCCACGGATCCACGGGACGCCCTATTGTGTCAGGTATGCGAAGTCTATGAGACCCTATATTTAAATTTATTGATTATTACTTTAAACCGTTAGTCACTGAGTTACCATCCTATGTAAAAGACACGACGGACGTCCTAGGGAGGATCGATGGGATCCAAATAGAGTCAGACATGTATCTCGTGACCGCAGATGTGGAGTCACTATAAACTTGTATAAGACATCACAACGGGTTGGAGGTGGTCCGCTTCTTCCTGGGGACCAGCAACCAGGATGGAGAAAAGTGTGAATTGATCCTTGAGCTATTACAATATATTCTGAGTCACAATTTATTTGTGTTCAAGGACAATTTTTATCTTCAGACACAAGACACTGCCATGGGGGCGACATGTGCGCCATCCTATGCGAATCTGTTTCTCAGGTTCTGGGAGAGACAGGTGTTCCGGGGATGGTGCCCATGACGCGGACCATGTGCAGTGATGGCTACGCTACATAGATGATGTTCTTTTTGTGTGGCAGGGAACTGAGTCTGAGTTGATGAGTTTCATGCAGCAATTAAATGTGAATCAGTTTAATGTCAGATTGACATATACTTTTCATAGACACAACATTGAATTCTTGGACATACAAATCTTTTCTGACCAATACGGGTTTCTCCAAACGGATGTTTTTTGAAAATCAACATCTGTGAATTCACTGCTGCATGCCTCGTCCTCTGGTACACTGTCCACAATTAAAGCCATCCCGGTTGGTCAGTTCCGAAGGATGAGGCGGAACTGCTCCACTGACAAACTGTTCGAACAACAATCTGTGGACCTTAGATCTAGGTTTGAGAATAGAGGGTACAGTAGAAGATCTATCAAGAACACCACGTAGTGATTTATTAAGAAATAAAGTCCACAGAACCGGAGAAACTGATATACTGTTCATAACCACGTATAACAGCCAATGAGAGAAAATTAGGACAATTTTAGGGTGATACTGGCCCATTTTAAGATCAGAACCAGCTCTGGCTCTCTGCCTGGGTGAGAGGCCAATGATGACGGCCAAGAGAAGCATGAATCTCAAAGAACTCCTAGTCAACAGCCACTATATACCGAAAAAAGTGACCTATTTTGGATCACGTGGACTGAGAGTAGGTTGTTACCCTTGTGGTGACTGCATTGCATGCCCTAACATCAGTACATTGACAAATTTTGAGTCAGTGGACGGGAGTAGATGCTTTGAGATTAGAGACTATATCTCCTGTAGTACCACACACGTAATTTATTATGCTGTATGTGGATGTCCTAAGGTCTATATAGGCCTGACATCCAGAGAATTGAGGTTAAGCAAAAGAGAACATGTGTGGGACATTGCCGGAGCTAGTGCCATAAATGATCTTACAGAGCTAAAAACTCTGCCAGGGCACTTCAAATTATATCATGGATGTAATCCTAAATCCCTAAAAGTCAGTGCAATTGACCGTATACATTTTGGCATCAGGGGGTGGGGGGTAACTTGAAGAAGGTCCTGGCACAAAGGCAAGTGGATAGTCAAACTGGGCTCTATGACACCATTCGGACTGAATGAGAAACTGAGCTTTGCCACATTTCTCTAAATAAGTATAGCTCTACCATCAGTACGTTCTTAATCTTAAAAATGTTTTTGTGTCTTGTACTAAAAAAACTTTTTTATTAGGTATCTGATACAGCACCTCTCTCCAGTCTGATCGCCTGTATATAGGAAATATAAGTCTTGGATTCAGATGACTCCTATAATATGGATTATGAAAATCCCAGTATATTGATTGTACTATGACGTAGACTAACATTGACATTTCGTAATCTTTTTCCCCTTTCCCCCCCATTGTTTTGTTCCCTTTTGAGAATTGTTTAATGTCACATGTTGCTTTTTATGAACTGACCCTAATTGTGGTCTCTTTTGCACTTTTTTTGTTGTTGTGGAATATATGTGTGATGTGTAATCACACTCACATTTATATTCCTATAAATTTCACACATTGACCTCTTTAATTAGTGGAATAATATTCATCCAATGAGGTCTAATATAATTATTATTGTATTGTATTCACATATGTTTATTCACTATATTTCCCAGCCATTTGGTTATACACATAGTATTTTTTTTTACATAGTCAAAACGTCTGAAATTCAGGAGCTGTTTTCGCCTGAAAACAGCTCCGTAATTTCAGACGTAATTGGCGTTGCCGTGTGAACATACAACGAAACTGTATGGCATACTCGCCCTCGGAGAGGTGTCCCTGGTGTACGGTCAGAAGCAGAAGAAACTCTCCCAGGTTCTTCAAATATCGAACGGAAGGTCCGTAAAAAGCACTGCAAGTCACGAGTCTCTGGTCCCTGATGTTCCCATGGAGGATTTGCCCATGCCAGGGCTTTACGAGTAAGGAGAGATTATGAAGGCGATACTGGCATCATAAGAAGAGAAGGCGCTCACATGTAGTCTGAAGTGGATCTGGCACTGGATAAGAAATCCCCTGCAGGTTCTCATTTCTCCGTCATAGCGAGGAGTTAGCTGCAGGTAGCATAGGGGGTCGGCACTGGTACAGACAGGACGTGTAGCAGGAGGAACAGCAGGAATAGGTGCGGTGACAACTGTGGCTTGAGCAACCAGCCGCTGTCCCATGGCATTTACCGACAGGAGGAGTTGGTCTTGCCATGACTGAAGATCTTGCATCTCTGCCAGCATGGCTTGTGTCGTCAAGGTCTCAGGTTGACCAGTGTGGTTCATGGCCTGAGCGTACTGTCACAGTCTGTGGGTATGTGGACCCACTAGGCCGCACCACCATAGCGGGGAGGCAGCTGGCCAAACAACAGAGCCTAAATAGTCCAGACAGTGGCGAGGCTTAGCATGGATGCAGGTGGGTGCAGCAGGTTACGCCAGATGTGGCAGATGACAGCAGGTGCAGCAGGTTGCACGAGACGTGGCAGATAACACTGGACATGGCAGATGACGCTGGACGTGACAGACGACAGCAGGTGCAATAGGACACGACTCCAACACTAACAGTCTCAGGAACAAGAACACAGTACGGGATACAGGATACAGATAACAGGGCACAGGTAACAACAGGAACAGGTTAACACTATGGGACCATTTGCAAGACTAACATGGGAAAACTAACAACGCTCAGGCAATGAGCAAAGGGGCAGGCCCCTTCTTGTAGTCCAGGAAATCTTGGGCAGTTGATGATGATAATATCCTGTGCGCGCACGCTGGCCCTTTAACCCCTTAATGACCGGGCCTGAAAAGACCTTAATGAGCAGCTAAATTTTTCTATTTTTGCCTCTCTGCCTTTCAGCAGCAATAATTTTTTTCATTTTTTCATTGACGTGGCTGTATGAGGCCTTGTTTTATGCGAGAGAAATAGTATTTTTTCCCCCACAGTTTGGGGGTAAAAAAAAAAATGTTCACGGCGTGAATATAGGAAAAAGCGATTCTCTGCATTGTTTTTCTTGTTTATTTTTTATCCTGTTCATGTTTCACGCTAAATAACCCATTCGATTAATTCTTCAGGTTACTGCGGTCATGTAGAGGCCTAATATGTGTAGGTTTTTTGTTTTTATTTAGTGTAGGGGCAATCAAATATATTTTATGCAAAATAATGATTTCTTTTTTTGGGGACTTTTTTTTTTGTTACTTTTTTTTTTCAATCCCATTAAGAGATAACATTATTTATAACTTTATTTTTTACTTAGTGTAATGTATTAGCATACAGGAGTATGCTAATATACTATGTGTCACTATGAGACAGGCTGCTGTTAGGGCAGCACATAGTGTGCCCGAACAGCAGGCAAAGAGAACAGACAGCCCCGGGGTCATTCCCCGGTGTTTGATCGCATCACTGGAATCATGGTGATGCAATCAAAGAGGGGAATTCCCTTTGATCATACCGCGGTTACGGACCGTGGCAATCTAAGGGTTAAACAGCTGGGGTCCGAATGTTTTCCGGCCCCAGCTGTGTTCAGGAGGCTTCTCTAGAATCAGTAGCTGTTAGTTACAGCTCCTGCTTAGAGGATGAGAGTGTAAAGGATCTGCCAGGCACTACGTCTGGGTATACTCCCAGCATTAATCAGTCGACACCTGAGGCCAGACCTCTGAGACTGACACCTGCTCCCACCAATCAGGGTGGCAGGCTCAGGAGTGGGAGAGCCTATCGCGGCCTAGTCAGTCAGAGTTAGCTCCGCCCCCTGTCCATTTATACCTGCCGTTTTCTCTTCCTCCTTGCATGTTATTCTTCTTGGATTCCTGGCCCCACTGCTGCCTTGCTCCAGCCTGCTTCTGCCGTGCTTCTGCCTTGCTTCAGTTCCGTTTATCCTGCGTTGCTCTGCCCCTGGCTTGCTTCTGCTCCGTGCTCCCGTTTGTATACTCCACTACTTCCTGATCCTGACTGGCTCATTCACCGCTCCGTTTCCTCGCGGCGTTCCGTGGGCTACTGTATTCCCTTGCGTGTTCCCTGTTTGTACTCCTTGCACTTAGACAGCGTAGGGACCGCCGCCAAGTTGTACCCCGTCGCCTAGGGCGGGTCGTTGCAAGTAGGCAGGGACAGGGCGGTGGGTAGATTAGGGCTCACTTGTTCCCTTCACCTCCTTCCTGCCATTACATAATAACAAGCCCTTACCTAGTCTACCATTTCTTCTATGCTGACGCTATCATGGACCCCCTTGAGACCCTGACCCAGCAGATGCAGGGCCTCTCCCTACAGGTCCAGGCCCTGGTTCAGAGGGTCAATCAGTCTGACGCTGCCTTTGTAGTACCCCTCACCTCACCTTTAGAACCCAACCTCAAGTTACCTGACCGGTTCTCAGGGGACCGTAAGACTTTTCTCTCCTTCCGGGAGAGTTGCAGACTTTATTTCCGCCTAAGACCTCACTCCTCAGGTTCCGAGAACCAGCGGGTGGGTATCATTATATCCCGACTCCAGGAAGGGCCCCAAGAGTGGGCCTTCTCCTTGGCTCCTGACGCCCCTGAACTTTCCTCCGTTGATCGGTTTTTCTCTGCCCTCGGTCTCATTTACGACGAGACTGACAGGACTGCCTTAGCCGAGAGTCAGCTGGTGACCTTACGTCAGGGTAGGAGACCTGTTGAGGAATACTGTTCTGATTTTAGAAAGTGGTGCGTAGCTTCTCGGTGGAACGACCCGGCCCTAAAGTGCCAGTTTAGGTTAGGATTATCTGACGCCCTGAAGGATCTGCTGGTTAGCTACCCCTCTTCTGACTCCCTAGACCAGGTTATGGCCCTAGCTGTACGACTTGACCGACGTCTCAGGGAACGTCAGCTTGAACGTTTCAATGTTTTCCCCTCTGACTGCCCTGCGATTCCCCCCGAGGTCCCGTCTCCTCGTTCTTCCATGGAGGACTCGGAGGTACCTATGCAACTCGGGGCCTCCATGTCCCCTCGACAACATAGAGAGTTTCGCAGGAAGAATGGTCTCTGCTTCTATTGTGGGGACGACAAGCATCTACTGAACACCTGTCCCAGGCGCAAGAATAAGCAGCCGGAAAACTTCCGCGCCTAAGTGATCATCGGGGAGGTCACTTGGGCGCACAGGTATTTCCCGTTAATACTAAACGCAATAAGATTTTGCTTCCCTTTCAGGTCTTGTTTGCTGGCCGGTCTGCCACTGGCAGTGCCTTCGTGGATTCGGGCTCATCTGCTAATATCATGTCTGTGGAATTTGCTATGTCTCTAAAAATGCCTTTTATTGATTTACCTTATCCTGTCCCGGTAGTGGGTATCGACTCCACTCCTCTTGCTAATGGTTATTTTACTCAGCATACTCCTGTTTTTGAACTCCGTGTTGGCTCCATGCATTTGGAGCAGTGCTCTGTACTGGTGATGCAGGGATTATCGTCCGATCTGGTATTAGGTCTTCCCTGGTTGCAGCTGCATAATCCCACGTTTGATTGGAATACTGGGGATCTCACCAAATGGGGTAGTGATTGCCTGATGTCATGTCTTTCGGTTAACTCTATTTCTCCCTGGGAGGAGGTAAACACGCTTGCTGAGTTTGTTCAGGACTTTGCTGATTTGTTTTCTAAGGAGGCCTCCGAGGTGTTGCCCCCTCATAGAGATTACGATTGCGCCATCGATTTGGTGCCTGGTGCCAAGCTTCCTAAGGGGAGGATATTTAATCTTTCATGTCCTGAACGTAAAGCTATGAAGGAGTATATCCAAGAATGCCTGGCCAAGGGTTTCATTCGCCCCTCGACTTCTCCTGTAGGTGCTGGCTTCTTCTTCGTGGGGAAGAAGGATGGTGGTCTTAGGCCGTGCATTGATTATCGGAACTTGAATAAGGTCACAGTAAGGAACCAGTATCCCCTTCCTTTGATTCCGGATCTTTTTAATCAGGTTCAGGGGGCCCAATGGTTCTCTAAGTTCGATCTACGGGGGGCATATAACCTTATCCGCATCAAAGAGGGGGATGAGTGGAAAACTGCGTTCAACACGCCCGAAGGTCATTTCGAATACCTAGTCATGCCCTTTGGGTTGTGTAATGCCCCTGCCGTCTTCCAGAATTTTATTAATGAAATTCTGAGAGATTACCTGGGTAATTTTCTTGTAGTGTACCTTGATGACATACTGGTGTTTTCCAAGGACTGGTCCTCGCACGTGGAGCATGTCAGGAAGGTCCTCCAGGTCCTTCGGGAAAATAATCTGTTTGCGAAGACCGAAAAATGTGTGTTTGGGGTACAGGAGATACCATTTTTAGGTCAAATCCTCACTCCTCATGAATTCCGCATGGACCCTGCCAAGGTTCAGGCTATGGCGGAATGGGTCCAACCTGCCTCCCTGAAGGCGCTACAGTGTTTTTTGGGGTTCGCTAACTATTACAGGAGATTTATTGCCAACTTCTCGGTCGTCGCTAAGCCTCTTACGGACCTCACTCGCAAGGGTGCTGATGTCCTCCATTGGCCCCCTGAGGCCGTCCAGGCTTTTGAGACCCTCAAGAAGTGCTTTATCTCGGCCCCCGTGCTGGTTCAGCCCAACCAAAGGGAGCCATTTATTGTGGAGGTTGACGCGTCCGAGGTGGGAGTGGGGGCCATCTTGTCCCAGGGTACCAGCTCCCTCACCCATCTCCGCCCCTGTGCTTACTTCTCTAGGAAGTTTTCGCCCACGGAGTGTAACTATGATATTGGCAACCGCAAACTTTTAGCCATTAAATGGGCTTTTGAAGAGTGGCGTCACTTCTTGGAGGGGGCCAGACACCAGGTAACGGTCCTTACTGACCACAAGAATCTGGTTTTCCTAGAATCTGCCCGGAGGCTTAATCCTAGACAAGCTCGTTGGGCACTATTCTTTACCAGATTTAATTTCTTGGTTACCTATAGGGCTGGGTCCAAAAATATTAAGGCTGATGCACTGTCACGTAGTTTTATGGCTAATCCTCCTTCTGAGAAGTATCCTGCTTGTATTTTACCCCCTGGTATAATTGTTTCTGCCACTGATTCTGACTTAGCCTCTGACATCGCGGCTGATCAAGGTTCAGCTCCCGGGAACCTCCCTGGGGACAAACTGTTTGTCCCCCTGCAATACCGGCTAAGGGTACTCAGGGAAAACCATGACTCCGCTCTATCTGGTCATCCTGGCATCTTGGGTACCAAACTCCTCATTACCAGAAACTATTGGTGGCCTGGGTTGCCTAAAGACGTTAGGGCTTACGTCGCCGCTTGTGAGGTCTGTGCTAGGTCCAAGACTCCTAGGTCCCGACCTGCGGGCTTACTACGTTCCTTGCCCATTCCCCAGAGACCTTGGACCCATATCTCCATGGATTTTATCACCGATTTGCCTCCATCTCAGGGCAAGTCGGTGGTGTGGGTGGTAGTAGACCGCTTCAGCAAGATGTGCCACTTTGTGTCCCTTAAGAAACTACCTAACGCCAAGACGTTAGCTTCTTTGTTTGTGAAACACATTCTGCGTCTCCATGGGGCCCCAGTCAATATCGTTTCGGACAGAGGGGTACAATTTGTTTCCTTATTTTGGAGAGCTTTTTGTAAAAAGTTGGAGATTGATCTATCCTTCTCCTCCGCCTTCCATCCCGAAACTAATGGCCAAACGGAAAGGACTAATCAATCCCTGGAACAATATTTAAGGTGTTTCATTTCTGACTGTCAATTTGATTGGGTCTCATTCCGTCCCCTCGCCGAATTTTCCCTGAATAACCGGGTCAGTAACTCGTCAGGGGTCTCCCCGTTTTTCTGTAATTTCGGGTTTAATCCTAGGTTCTCCTCCATTTCCCCTGGTTGTTCCAATAATCCCGAGGTAGAGGACGTTCATCGGGAACTGTGCACAGTCTGGGCCCAGGTTCAGAAGAACCTAGAGGCGTCCCAGAGCGTACAAAAGATTCAGGCTGATTGTAGACGTTCTGCTAACCCCCGGTTTGTCGTCGGGGATCTGGTGTGGTTGTCGTCGAGGAACTTGCGCCTTAAGGTCCCGTCCAGGAAGTTTGCTCCCCGATTTATTGGACCTTATAAGGTCATTGAAGTCCTCAACCCTGTATCCTTCCGTCTGGAGCTGCCCCCATCCTTTCGCATACACGACGTCTTCCATGCCTCCCTCCTGAAACGCTGCTCCCCGTCCTGGTCCCCCTCGAGGAAACCTCCTGTTCCCGTTCTCACCCCTGAGGGGGTGGAATTCGAGGTGGCCAAGATTGTGGACAGTAGGATGATCCAGGGCTCCCTCCAGTACCTGGTCCATTGGAGAGGATACGGGCCGGAGGAGAGGACTTGGGTACCTGCTCGAGATGTTCACGCTGGGGTATTGATCAGGAGGTTCCACCTTCTCTTCCCCACTAAACCGGGTCCTCTTAGTAAGGGTCCGGTGGCCCCTCATAAAAGGGGGAGTACTGTAAAGGATCTGCCAGGCACTACGTCTGGGTATACTCCCAGGATTAATCAGTCGACACCTGAGGCCAGACCTCTGAGACTGACACCTGCTCCCACCAATCAGGGTGGCAGGCTCAGGAGTGGGAGAGCCTATCGCGGCCTGGTCAGTCAGAGTTAGCTCCGCCCCCTGTCCATTTATACCTGCCGTTTTCTCTTCCTCCTTGCTTGTTATTCTTCTTGGATTCCTGGCCCCACTGCTGCCTTGCTCCAGCCTGCTTCTGCCGTGCTTCTGCCTTGCTTCAGTTCCGTTTATCCTGCGTTGCTCTGCCCCTGGCTTGCTTCTGCTCCATGCTCCCGTTTGTATACTCCACTACTTCCTGATCCTGACTGGCTCATTCACCGCTCCATTTCCTCGCGGCGTTCCGTGGGCTACTGTATTCCCTTGCGTGTTCCCTGTTTGTACTCCTTGCACTTAGACAGCGTAGGGACCGCCGCCAAGTTGTACCCCGTCGCCTAGGGCGGGTCGTTGCAAGTAGGCAGGGACAGGGCGGTGGGTAGATTAGGGCTCACTTGTTCCCTTCACCTCCTTCCTGCCATTACAGAGAGCTCACACGAGCACTCATCAGCCTGATCTACAGCGACGCCAAAAGACGTCGTTGTAGGCTGAGGGACGTGCACTGCCTGCCATCAAAAGACGGTGGGCGGTCGGTAAGGAGTTGAGGACAGGCACGAGCGTGCGCGCGCACCCTACGGGACATAGTGGGCCGGAAGATAAGTGAGCGCTGGTTTTCTCCTGTGAAGGAGATGTGAGCCAGCGCTCACAGATCCATGGCTGCGGCCGCTGGGGGGTGAGTAAAAACGACGGACTGCGGCCATCGACGCCACACAAAGTAGAGGTGAAATGTACAAATTTCATTTTTTTTTGCCAAAATTTAATTGTAATACATTTTTTTTTGTAACACGGAAGGTTTAACGCAAGAAATGCATCTCAATGTTTATTGCCCAGATTCTGCCGTTTTTAGAAATATCCCACATGTGGCCCTAGTGTCCTAATGGACTAAAACACAGGCCTCAGAAGCAGAGGAGTACCAAGTGGATTTTGGGGCCTTCTTTTAGAATATATTTTAGGCACCATGTCAGGTTTGAAGAGGTCTTGTGATGCCAAAACAGTGGAAACCCCCAAAAAGTGATCCCATTTTGGAAACTAAACCCCTCATGGAAATTATCTAGGGTTATTGTTAGCATTTTGAGCCCACAGGTTTTTTGCTAAATTTATTTGAATTAGTCTGTGAAGATGAAAATCTATTTTCTGGAAAAACATAGAATTTTCTAATTTTTGTAAGGAATAAAGGAGAAAAAGCACACCAAAATTTGTAACGCAGTTTCTCCTGATTACGGCAATACCCCATATGTGGTAATAAACTGCTGTTTGGACCCACGGCAAGTCTTGGAATGGAAGGAGCGCCATTTGGATTTTGGAGAACAGATTTTGCTGGAATGGTTTTTGGTGCCATGTCGCGTTTGCAACGCACTGGTGGGACCAAAACAGTGGAAACCCCCAAAAGTGACCCTATTTTGGAAACTACACCCCTCAAGAAATGTTACTAGTGGTATAGTTAGGATTTTGACCCCACAGGTTTTTTGCTGAATTTATTGGAATTAGTCTATGAAGATGAAAATCTACTTTTTTTCTGAAAAAACAAAGAATATTCTAAATTTTACAAGGTATAAAAGAGAACAAGCACCCCAACATTTGTAAAGCAATTTCTCCTGATTACGCCAATTTCCTCTATGTGGTAATAAACTGCTGTTTGGACACACGGCAGGGCTCAGAAGGGAAGCAGTGCTATTTGGATTTTGTAGTGCAGATTTTGCTGAATTGGTTTCTGGGGGCCATGTCGCATTTGTAGAGCCCCAGAATTACCAGTACAGTAGAAATTCCCCATGTGTGATCCCATTTCGGAGACTGTACCATTAAAATAATTAAATTAGAGGTGTAGTGAGCATTTTGATCCCTCGGGTGTTTTATAGATTTTATCAGAATTGGGCCGTGAAAATGAAAAAAAAAAAATTCTCCAATAATATGTAGATTTAGCACATAATTTTTCATTTCCACAAGGAATACAAGAGAAAAAAATACCCCAAAATTTGTTACACAATTTCTCCTGAGTAGGGAAATAACCCATATGTGGTTGTAAACTGCTATTTGGACACACGGTAAGGGCCTAAAGGGAACAAGCACAATTTAGTTTTTGGAGTGGAGATTCTACAAAATTGTTTTTTTGACGCCATGTTGCATTGGTTGAGGTACCAGTACAGTGGAAACACCCGAGAAGTGACCCTTTTTGAGAAACGACACCACTTTAAGGAATTTTATCATGAGGTGTAGTGAGCATTTAGATTTCACAGGTTTTGCAGAAATTAGTACCCAATAGATGTTTCAGATTGAAAGTTGCCATTTTTCCACAGATATGCTATTTCAGTGCCCAGCTTGCGCCACTTTAGACACACCCCATAAGTTGTTAAGCGGGTTATCCAGAGTACAGTAATACTCCATATGTGGTCATAAACTGCTGTTTGGGTACACTGTCAGGCTCAGAAGGAGCGCCATTTGGCTTTTGGAGAGCAGATTTTGCTTGGCAGTAGTTTTGTTTAGTATTTTACTGGTGTTTCAGTTTATAATGTGGGGGCATATGTAATCTGAGCGGAGTACATCAGGGTATATGTATCTGGGCGCAGTGCCTCAGGGTATATGTAAGCTGTGCAGAGTACATCAGGGTATATGTAAGCTGTGAGGAGTACATCAGGGTATATGTTAGCTGTGCGGAGTACATCAGGGTATATGTAAGCTGTGCGGAGTACATCTGTATATCATCTTGGCGGAGTACATCTGGGTATATATAAGCTGTGAGGAGTACATCAGGGTATATGCAAGCTGTGAGGAGTACATCAGGGTATATGTAAGCTGTGTGGAGTACATCAGGGTATATGTTAGCTGTGCGGAGTACATCAGAGTATATGTAAGCTGTGCGGAGTACATCTGTATATCATCTTGGCGGAGTACATCTGGGTATATATAAGCTGTGAGGAGTACATCAGGATATATGTAAGCTGGGCGGAGTGCATCAGGGTATATGTAAGCTGTGCGAAGTACATCAGGGTATATGTAAGCTGTGAGGAGTACATCAGGGTATATGTAAGCTGGGCGGAGTACATCAGGGTATATGTAAGCTGGGCGGAGTGCATCAGCGTATATGTAAGCTGGGCGGAGTACATCATAATAGGATGATATAATAATGGGTAAATTAATAAAATTAATTATCCATGGATAGTGACGTACGCTTTGAACCAATCCTTTATGCACAGGCCAGTTTTTTTGGGGTAGGAGTCGCACTTTTAAAGGGTGTCCGTGGTATTGTACAAAATATCACTCCAGCATTGCCTAATCTTTGACTTCTTCACTAGCCCCATATGTAGCACAGACCCCAAAATGTCATAGGTTCCGCTGTATTTACAGGGTCTACCAGTGGGGGCTAGCAAATGATGACGTGGGGTTTTAGGTGAAGAACTGCTGCACATATAAATTAGGCCGGATTCACACGAGCGCGTTTGGCGCACGCAAAACGCCACGCAAAAGGTCCATAAGAGCTCCGTGTGTCAGCAGCATATGATGCGTGGCTGCGTGATTTTCGCGCAGCCGCCATCATTATGACACTCTGTTTTTATGTTTGTAAATATGACACTACTGTAGCGCGCATCACGCGCGGCACATGGAAGTGCGTCCGTGTGCCGTGCGCGGTTTTCACGCACCCATTGACTTCAATGGGTGCGTGATGCGCGAAAAACGAGAAAATATAGGACACGTCGTGAGTTTTACGCAGCGGACATATGGGCCCATTGACTAACATAGGTCCGTGTGACGCGCGTGAAAATCAAGCGCGTAGCACGGACGTATTATACGTTCATCTGAATAAGCCCTGAGTCTCGGCCGTCGTTTTGCATTATTGCATTCCGAGAGTCATAACTTTTTATTTTTCCATTGACGAGCTGTGTGAGTGCTTGATTTTCATGGGACGAGCTGTAGTTTTTATTAGTATCATTTTGGGGTACATGTGATTTTTTTTATCACTTTTTATAAAAAAATTTGGGCGGTGAGGAGACCAAAAAACAGAAATCCACTTTTTTGTATACATTTTTAACGGCGTTCTCTGTGCAGTATAAACAACATGTTTACTTTATTCTGCGGTTCGATACGATTATGGCAATACCAAATTTATATTGTTTTTATATGTTTTACTACTTTTACACAATAAAAAACTTTTTTCTAAATAAAATAATGTTTTAGTGTCACCATATCCTAAGAGCCATAATTTTTTTATTTTTTTGTCGACAGAGCTGTGTGAGGGCTTGCTTTTTGCGTGACAAACTGTAGCTTTCATTGGTACTATTTTGGGGTATGCGCAACTTTTTGATCACTTTTTATTCCATTTTTTTTGGAAACAACTAAACCAAAAACGGAAATTCTGGCATTGTTTTTTATTTTTTATTTTTTACGGTGTTCACCATGTGGGATAAATAATATGATATTTTTATAGATCAAGCCGATACAAACAAGGCAATACCTATTATGTATAGCTTTTTTTATATTTTTCTAATGATAAAGGACTTTATCATGGAAACAGTGCGATATTACCCAAAAACTTTTGTTTATTTCTTTTTCTAAAACTTTTTTTCTTTTACTTTTTTTTTTACACTAACTAGGGGACTTGAAGATCTGATCTTCTGATCCCCTTCACAATACACTGCACTACTTATGTAGTGCAGTATATTGCAACTGTCATTTTACAACCAACAGTCAGTCTAATAGGCTTCCGTACCTGGCCGACCAGGAAGCCGTTGCTAGGCTTTCTGGTTACCATAGCAACCTCCCTCTGTCAGTCACTTAAATGCCGCTGTCGCTATTGACAGGGGCATTTAAGGGGTTAAACGGCGGCAATCTGAGAGAACTGTGTTCGCCTCCGTACCAGTGGGATGTCGGCTGTATATTACAGCCAACACCCGCTGAAGATTAATCTAGCACAGCTCCTGTGCTCGCTTCATCCTCAGGGCGTTACTGTACGCCCATTTGCGGGAATGCACCGCTAAAAAGGATGTACAGTAACGTCCATTTGGGGAAGGGGTTAAAGAGGCACTGTTACTAGTTTTTTAATGCCCTATCTCTTAACTAGTGCAATAAGCGCAATGATGCTGATAACTACAGTGTAGTTTATTTTCAAAAACTTTTATTATTTGCAAAGTTATGTGCATTCTCCTAAATATGCTAATTTGGCTATACTTGCCAAATAGTAGGTGACTCTTTCTTTTCACTCTGGGCGGTGTAACGTTCTCTGTATGATGCTGTCCAATCGTCATACAGCTTCTCCCCCTTACCTGCCCAGCAACACAGTGTGATCATATAGTATACAACTTCCATTCCCGACTGTGTTTTCAAGTGGTAATACCTCTGGTTGCTTCACAGCTAGAACAGCGATCCTGATAAAATCTTGATTAAAATGTAATCTTTCATATGCCATCAGAACCACTGTTCTAGGTGATTCACAGCCGGAGATATGGCTATTTTAAATGATCCACCTTCTCTCTAGCCTCAGTCTCTCACACTGTGTGAAGCAGCTTCATGCTGATAGGACAGAGTCAGAGGCTGTGAAGTAGCTCCACCTCAGGAGAATCACTGGTGTTGACACACCACTTGTCAAGTATAGCCTCATATGCATATTTAGAAAAAAGCTCATGACTTTTAACCCCCCCCCCCCTCAATCACGTACAATTACGTTGTGGGCACTAGTTTCTTAGCGCTTTACCACATAACTGTACGTGATGGATGGTGAAGGAGCGGGCTTAGAAGCTGAGCCATAACTATCACCAGTAGGTGTCAGCTGTATATTATGCAGTTGCGGGGGTGCCGATGGTTGCCATGGCAACCAGGGGCCTAACACTGACCTCCTGGTCTGCAAAGTACGGAAGCCTTCTAAAAGGCTTGCAGTCTGGACCAAGCAGTGGATGCAGGCTCAGAAGCTGAGCCTGCGCCACCATCCGGGGTGTCAGCTGTTTGTCACAGCTGGCACCCTACTGTAATGGCTAGGACCGGAGGTAGCCTCCGATACAGCCGATTAATCCCTTAGATGTATCGATCAAAAGCGATTGCTGCATCTAGGTGGTTAGATCGGCACCTGCTGGGTATCGATGGTTGCTATGGCAACTGGAGGCCTAACAATGGCCTCCTGGTCTGCTTAGTACGGTAGCCTATTAAGCCACACCCAGAGGTGGAAAAATAACGATTAGAGGTGCAGGCCTTCAAGTCTCCTACTGGGACAAAAAAAAAAAAAAGTAAAAAAATTGTTAATAAAAACTTTGTAAGAAAGTAAAAAAATAAAAGTATCAAGTTAAAAAACAATAACCGCCTTTTTTCCCATATTAAGTCTTTTATTATAGGAAAAAACTGAAAACTTTAAAGAGAGTACACATATTTGATATTGCAGCATTCAGAACGGCCCAAACTATAAAAATATAATGTTATGTTTCCTGCACGGTAAACACCGTAACATTTTTAAAATATAAAACAATTCCAGAATCACAGTTTTTTGGTCACCACCCCACCCAAAACAGAATAAAAAGTGATCAAAAAGTTGCATGTACACCGAATTTGCACCAATAAAGACTACAACCCGTCCCGCAAAAAAATGCCCTTACACAACTTTATGGACGGAAAAAATTGAAAAGTTATGGGTCTCAGAAAATGGTGACAGAAAAAATAAAATATTTTATTGTGCAAACGCTGCAAAACATTAAAAAAATATATACATATGGTATTGTCATAATCGTATCGACCCACAGCATAAATTAAAAATTTAATTTATAGCCCACAGGGAACTCTGTAAAAAAAAGAATAAAAAAACACTGTCAAAATTGTAGGTTTTTGGTCACCTTGCTTGCAAAAAAGAGGAATAAAAAGTGATCAAAAAGTCGCATGTACCTCAAAATGGTACCAATGAAAACTACAGATTGTCCCGCAACAAATAAGCCCTCACACAGCTCCGGTTGAGAAAAAATAAAAACATTCTGGCTCTCCAAATATGGCGACACGAAATGTGCAGTGTTTCAAAAGCGGATAAGATTGGGCACCATTTATCAGTGCGACACTGGCCACACATCTGCGAATTATTATTTATTTACCCCTTTATTATACCCTCTTATTATGCCCTGATGTACTCTGCCCAGCTTACATATGCCCCCACATTATAAACTGAAATAGCAGCAAAACCCAAAACACCTACTACCAAGCAAAATCTGCGCTCCAAAAGCCAAATGGGACACCCTCCCTTCTGAACACTACAGCACGCCCAAACAGCAGTTTACGTCCACATGTGTAGCTTCGCCATACCTGGGAGAACCCGCTTAACATATTATGAGATATTTGTCTTTAGTGGCACAAGCTGGACACAACATATTGTGCACTAAAATGGCATATCAGTGGAAAATTGCAATTTTTTTTACTTTGCACCATCCGCTGAGCATTAATTTCTAATAAAAAAAAACCCCTGTGGGGTCAAAATGCTCACTACACCCTTTAAAAAATGCGTTGAGGGGTGCAATTTTCAAAATGGGGGTCACTGCTTGAGGGTCTATTTTACCATTTGACCTCAGAGCCTTGCAGTTGTGGGCCAATGCTGCGAAAATCACCAAAATAGGCCACAAATGTGCATTGTGCTATTTCACTCCTAAGTTCTGTCATATGTCCAAGCAAATGATAAATTCCTTGAGGGGTGTAGTTTTCAAAATGGGGTAATTTCTCTAGGTTTTCCACTCTATTCTGGTACCTCAGGTGCTATGAAAATGTGACATGGCGCCCGTACACCAGTCTAGCAAAATCTGCGCTCTAAAAGTAAAATGGCGCTCCTTCCATTTTGAGCTCTGCCATGTGCCAAAATAGCAGTTTAGGGCCACATATGGGGTATTTCTATACTCGTAAAAAATTGAGCAAATTTTGGGGAGTTTCAATAAATTCAGCAAAAAAAAATGTGGGGTCAAAATGCTCACTATAGAAAAATTCCTGGTGTAGTTTCCCAAATGGGGTCACTTTTGGGGAGTTTCCACTGTTTTGGTCACTCAGGGGCTTTGCAAATGCGACGTGGCACCCGAAAACCATTCCAGCAAAACTTGAGCTCCAAAAGTCAAATGGTGCTCCTACCCTTCTGAGCTCTGCCGTGTGTCCAAACAGCAGTTTGTTACCACATATGGGGTATTGCCATGCTCAGAAGAGTTTGCTTTACAAATGTTGGTGTTTTTTTTTCTCCTTTCTCTATTATGAAAATGAAAAAATGAGCTGAAACTACATTTTATTAGAAAAAATATAGATTTTCAATTTCATGGCCTAATTCCAATAAATTCAGCAAAAAAAACTGTGGGGTCAAAATGCTCAAGATACCACTAGATAAGTTCCTTGAGGGGTGTAGTATCCCAAATGGTTTACTTTTGGGGGTTTCCACTGTTTTGGTTCCTCAGAGGCTTTGCAAATTCGACATGGCACCCAAAGACCAACCCAGCAAAACTTGAACTCTAAAAGCCAAATGGTGCTCCTTCCCTTCTGAGCTCTGCCGTGTGCCCAAACACCATTTTATGACCACATATGGGGTATTGCCATAATTGGGAGAAATTGCTTTTCAAAAGTTGGGGTGCTTTTTCTCCTTTATTCCTTGTAAAAATTGAAAATGTCTACGTTTTATTGGAAAAAACTGTAGATTTTCATTTGCATGGCCTAATTCCACTAAGTCAATAAAAAACCTGTGCAGTCAAATGCTCCTTATACCCCTCGATAAATTCCTTGAGAAAAAGGAGGCCCCAAAACCCAGTAGGTGCTCCTTCATTTCTGAGGCCTGTGTTTCAGTCCAGTAGCACACTAGGGCAGCGTGGGCTATTTCTAAAAACGGCAGAATCTGGGCAATAAATATTGAGTTGTGTTTCTCTGTTAAAACCTTCTGTGTTACAGAAATGCTTTTTGATTAAAATGAAATTTTGGCACAAAATAAATTTTTTTGTAAATTTCACCTTCACTTTGCTTTAATTCCTGTGAAACTCCTAAGGGTAAAGAAGCTTTCTAAATGCTGTTTTGAATACATTGAGGGGTGCAGTTTTTAAAATATTATTTAACAATAACAATTTATGTTTGTTTTGTTTTATATATAGTCCCCTCGAAGCCACTTCAGAACTGAACTGGTCGCTAAAAAAATGGGTTTTGGAAATTTTCTTGAAAATGTGAGAAATTGCTGCTAAAGTTATAAGCCTTGTGACATTCTAGAAAAATTCAAGAATGTTCAAAAAATTATGCAAACATAAAGTAAATATATGGGAAATGTTAATTAGTAACTATTTTATGTGGTATTATTGTCTGTCTTACAAGCAAATACATTAACATTTAGGAAAATGCTAATTTTTGCAATAAATTTTGGTGTTTTTTTACAAATAAAGCCTAAATGTATCGACCAAATTTTACCGCTAACATAAACTACAATGTGTCATGAGAAAACCATCTCAGAATCAATTAAATACATCAAAGCATTCCAACGTTATAACCGCGTAAATTGACACATCTCAGATTTGAATAAATTGGCTCGGTCCATAAGGCCAAACCAGGCTGCGTCCATCAGGGATTAAAATAATAAATGTTTTGGGACACTATTTTCACTAGCATTAACAGTGTGACAGCGCATATTATTTTAGCTAGAAGATTGGGCATTACTAAACTAGTGACAGACCCTCTTTAAATAATGTTGCCACTAGGGGGAGGTCACTGCATTCTGATTTAATATCAACCTAAATGGCAGCTGTATAATTCCCTATGCAGTGAGCTTCCTCTAGTGGCGACTGCAGGTAGACTGAATTTTATCATTTAGCTGGATGGCTCTGTAAAAAAATGGAAGCAGGGGAATTGGAACTTTGTATCAGAAAAACAGAGCTCCAAGCCCCAAACAGAGTTCTGGATCTATTTAGATTAATTAAAATTATAGGCACACTTCCTGCTTAGACCAACACCATTTATTTCCTTTGCCATCCCAAACCATATAATAATAACAAAAATAAGAATATAATTATATCACTATATAATATTATTGTTATTATATGATATTATTGTTAGCCACTAAATCACCCTAGCTCACCATGGATAATGGATATCAATGTCAACCATCATCACACTAGACCTGGAGAGATACTAGATATTAACCACTAAACAACTCTAAGACCACCAAGAGTATAACATATAATAGAATAGAAAAGCTGAACCATGAACAGCGCTGCTAACATTAAGGAAGAGTCCAGGATTAATAAATAAAATGATCTATGGCCTGAGGAAGACACTGGTACAGTGTTGAAACGCGTAGCCTAATGCTTTCCTGATAAAGCTGTCATTTTCTTTATCAATCCTGGACTCTTCCTTAATGTTAGCAACGCTGTTCATGGTTCAGCTTTTCTATTATATTATAAGCTATATCTAGCGGTTACCTCGTGTGGACCGGATTGGACCTAGCTGCAGATTCATCATATTAAAATATTCTGTTTACATCAGTGTTGTACCTGGAATTGCACAACCTTGCTAGGTGAGCATATATATTCTCACCCTTTTTGCTTTGCATCATTATCTTTGGTGACCTGCACCATGTGGCGCCGTGCTTTTTTTGTGTTTTTTTTTTTTCCATTTTTTTTCTCTTTTATTTTAGGTTTACCAAGAGTATAAGGCTGGGTTCACTGTGATTTTTTTATTTTGCCATTTTTGTAGAAAAAACCAGCATGTGTGAATTCACCTTTACAGGAATAATGTCACTAACTCCTAAACCACCTTATGTAAAAATATGTGATGTAATGTTATAGTGATTTTGCTAAGTGGGTATTATCAAAGGGGAGGAGGGTGACATTTTGTCCTCCACATTGGGCACTAAATCATTTCGGAATCCCCTTCCTTAAAAAAACTTTGCCCCTGGGGTTTTGCTGCAGTATTTAAAAGTGTAGAATAAATATTACTGTCACGATGCGGGGTGTGGACACACTGGGTCGTACCGCGTAGCGGGATGGCAGCTGGCCATACAGGTAGGTATAGATTTCAATTAGTTCAGCGGGGGGTACCTGAGGCAATCGTAGGCAGTAGCGAGGCAGGCACGTCCAGGACCAGGCGGAGGGAAGTCATCAGGTGAGGCGTAGCAGATGAACCATAGGCTGTAGCACACCACGGCAAATAGCACAGCACGGGAATAGCACTAGGTAGCACAGAAACAGGATACGGGATACAGGATACAGGAGTAAGGTACACTGGGAAACTGGAAGACACTGGGAGACCATAAGCACGACAAACAATGGGTAACAAACAACTCTCTGGCAAAGAGCAAGGAGACAGAGCCCCTTTTTATAGCCCAGGGCATCCTGGGCTAGATTGCAGAGTTCCTGCAAAAATGTGCGCACTGGCCCTTTAAGGCCGTGCACGCGCGGACGCGCGCGCCAGCCGGAGACACTCTGAGTCCGGAAGTGAGTGCAAACGCCTGACAGGAGGACGACGCTCCAACGAGGTAAGCTGTCCATGGCCACGGCCGTCGAGGTTAACGATCGAACGACGGACCGTGGCCATAGACGTTACAATTACTATCTGCTCTCAAAATGAGTGTGTAATGTCCATGGCTGCGGGCTGTCAGCTCCTTTCCCCCCCTGACAGCCGCAGCCACAAGTCAGCAAGCGCTGGCCCCAGCCTCCCAGCTCACGTCCACACACCTCAGTCGGATCCCGTAGGGTGCGCGTGCACGCCCGTGCCCGCTCTTAAACGGGCAGCGCACGCACCGGACCTTATTGATGAACTTTGACCTGTGAGTACTCTGGACTATAAAAGCCCCCTAGGTCTATGCCTGAAC